>NW_012267338.1:1962912-1986111 GCF_000151885.1 Dipodomys ordii | reverse complement strand
AAAAAAAAAAAAGAAATAGCACGTGCTCTCCAAGAATATCTATCATCTTCAGCCTTCAGAAGAAAGTACTACAAGGGTCTCTAATTAGCCAGCATTACCCTCTAGACTTTCTACAGAGTGCCTCCCTCAAGAACTAGAGAAAAACATTCATCGATTGGACTCAATGTGGCTAGTCTCTTAGGAGCTGAAAATGTTGGCATGCTATCTGCTTTTTAACCACATCCCCACGACCTCAGGATAGTGAAGGAACAGACTTGCCTCTTATAGATCAGGAAACCAAAGCTGAAAGTCTAAATGGCTTTCCCAAGGTCATCTAGTAAAATCAAGGAATAAAAAGGCTCAAGTTTCAAGTTTTCTGCCTGATATCTAATATTGAGTGTAACACTACACTTTACTGGTGTGTGTGTGTGTGTGTGTGTATGTGTGTGTGTGTGTGTGCAACAAAAATGATGGCATTCTTACTTGATCAGCATTAAAGTTTAAATAACAGAGAAAAGTAGCATAGCCCCAGGGAACAAAAAATTCAGTTGCTTCATTGAAACTTCTTTGTATAGCTACTGAACAATTAAAAATAAATACGTAAAATGTTTAAACTGACAGTAATGGTTACAGAGATCCTACTTTTAATACCCAGCATCTCCGAAAAGAAACAAAGAAAAATGACATTACATTTGTCAATTCAAATCTGCTAACACACACACACACACACACACACACACACACGCACAAAACTTTCTTTTGAAATTTTTCTTATTACCCTTTACTCTGGTTTTCTTTTTTTAACCTTAGAATTTTAGATTCAAGACAAAGAAAAACATTTATTGTATATGTTGTCAATATGTTGTCAAATAAGATTTCTTAAGCCAACATTTTTATGCTTTAATGCTCAAACAAAACTTCTCATTCTAAGGTTACAGTAATTACTCTAGTAGATGAGGATAAGTCTTTGTTAATATTGTTCATTCAGATGTTAAATTAATTATGCTTACTCTGAACACTAATTTCAAATTGTGGGTAATCACAGATCTATCACAAGTGACCTGTTGAAGCCACTGAGATTTTTAGAACTCCCAGAATCAACATAGAGCCTTGAAACCCCTAAAGACACCCCAATGCTTCCCAAACCACAGCTTCAAACCCGAGACAAGCAAACAGCGCAGGCTTCCTAGAGGAGCAATGTGCTAAGCAGAGCGGAGGCACTGAATGCATCATTGAGCCCTACAGGAAGCCCCACCACACTGAAAATGCCCTCAGGAATATGCCCCAACTCTGCCACAGCCTTTAATCAAAGAGCTTGGGTGCTACCTGCTGCTGCTTTCCTAAACTAGAAAAGCAGTACATATTTAGCTAGTTGCTCAGCTGACCCTTCTTTTCCCACTACAGTTTCTGTGAAATGCTAGTGACCCATCCTGCTCCCAGAGGCAGCAGGAAACAGTGCAGGTTAATGAGGGAGCCTGAGTAGGGTCTGCCCTTGTGCAGGACTAAATTCAGGATGCTCAGTGCCCTCAGTGCATTTGGTGTCTCTAGATGCACAGCTAATATCTACCACGTGGACAAAAGGTTAATAGAAATAATAGAGAAATCAAGGAAGAAAGTTTTTTGTTTGTTTAATGTATTGTTTTGTTTTTGTGTGGGTAATGGGGGCTTGAACTCAGGGCCTCTTGCTCTGGCTTGGTTTTTCCTCTCAAGGCTGGCAGTCCATCGCTTGAGCCACACATCCACTTCTGGATTTTTACTGGTTATTATGGAAGTAAGTGTCTCTCAGATGATGCCCAAGTCAGGTGAATTTTTTGTTGTTGGTTGTTTTGGGGGTTTTAGGTTTTTTTTGTTGTTTTTTTTAATACTGTAACAAAAAAAGGTAGGCACTAGGTGCTGTCCCTCAGCTCTTTAGCTCAAGGCAAGTGCTCTACCACTTGAGCCACAGCGCCACTTCCGGTTTTCAGGTGGCTACTTGGAGATAAGAGTCTCATGGACTTTCCAGCTTGGACTGGCTTTGAACCATGATCCTCAGATCTCAGCCTCCTGAGTAGCTAGGATTACAGGCGTGAGCCACCAGCACCTGGCTAGTTTTATTTATTTATTTATTTTTGGTCAGTTGTGGGGCTTGAACTCTGGGCTTGGGCGCTGTCCCTCAGCTCTTCAGCTCAAGGCAAGCGTTCTACCACTTGAGCTACAGCGCCACTTCCACTTTTCTGGTGGTTTATTGGAATAGGAGTCTCACAGTCTTTCCTGCCCGGGCTAGGTTTCAACTCCTCAGATCTCAGCCCCCTGAGCAGCTCGCATTACAGGCGTGAGCCACCAGCACCCAGCTTAGTTTTATTTTTTGACACAAGGTTTTCCCAAGTAGCCCAGGCTGGAAAACCATTGGAAGTCTTCCTACCTCAGCCTGCTAAAGGCCAGGAATAATTGTATATACCACCACGCCCAGGCCAAAGAACCACTTTTTAAATGCTGTAGTCAGCATCAGATTGATATTGCTGCTAGCTAGCTACAGAGCTTTCATGCGCTGACCGCTGAGCTTCCCTGTAGATGTGGAACAGCAGTCCTCCTCACCCATGTGCTGGCTCACCCTTATCCTGTCCCCAGTACCCAGCACTTGTCACCTTCTCTATGGACTCCATGTTTGTGGCTTCCTCCTCCATTCATATATTGAAGCACTAAACTCTGATGATGGTATTTGGAAAACAATCAAGTTATAAGGATGGAGCCCTTTTTAGTGCCTTAAAAAAAAAAAGCAACAGGAATGCTTCCTTCCCTCTTTCCCTCCCTACCTCCCTGGCTCCACATGACGAAACACAGAGAATAAGACCATCTGTCTACAATCCAGAAGAGATCCCTCACCAGACCTCACCACACTGGCACTCAGACTTCCCAGCCTCTACAACTGTAAGAAATCATTTCTAGCAGGCCCCAGTAGCTCAAGTCTGTAAGCCTAGCTACTCAGGATGCTGAAATATGAGGATCGCAAGTCAAAGCCTGCCAATAGAAAAATCCATGAGACTTTTATCTTCCAATTACCCACCCAAAACCCTTAAGTGAAGCTATGTTCAACTGAAAAGAGCACCAGCCTTGAGTAAAAAAGCTCAGGGACAGCGAGCAGGATAGGAGTTCAAGCTCCAGTACCAGCAGAACACAAACAAGCACACCAGAATTTCTATTGTTTAAAACCAACTAGTCCATAGCATTTTTCTTATAGTGTTACAACAAAACAACAACACCACCTGAGTAGGGCATCATCTGATACAGCATACAGTGTATTCTGCACAGTGTGTTTCTGCCCCGTGCACTGTCATCCCACACAGCAGTGGTAGGTTCAACAGGGCAGAGATGTGTGTCTGGCTGTTCCCTGGGCTGGTCCTAACACCTGGCACTCAGTAATGAAGTTGCTGAGTTTTTTAATGAATTGGACTAACCACGTACAATATGTTGCTGTGGATCGACACTGGACATTGCCAACCTTCCATGTGACAGCCTACCACCATCACCCAGAGGGTAAACAACAATGACGTATTTTAACAAGTTCACAAATGCAGAAGGAGAAATGGGAAACTATTGTGGCTACCTAAGAATATGGCGGAGAAATTCCTTACGAATGGGGGGCTTTGCCCATTGAGCACACATTGTGGGGAAAAGGAATATAGCCATCACAAAACAGAGAAAAGCCCTGCCCCTGCCTTCCTCTCCGTACCTCATCCCTACATTTTTCCATTTCTCACCTCAACTACAACTTGGGGAAAATGACCCCAAATGGAACAGAACTTGATAGAAGACGAAATGAGAGAAAAATGCGTGGGTCGGCAATTCTAACATGTAGACCATAATTCCCACCCCAAATTATAGCATTTACTTGAGAAAAACATTCAAACTCTGTGGCTGACACCAGTATGAGGAAGAGGGATTGGAACAGCAAAGTCAGAAGAGGAGAAAGCCGGCCTCAACTGGTCTGGCTGGTCTAGAGAACACAGCTGCGGAACAGGGGCCAAGATTCCTCTGAAAAATGAAATTTGAGTATGTAATTTGTGGGTAAATTGAAACATACTTTATATACATCATCCTAGGGATAACTCAATTCCTGTCTCCCTTTCTTTCTCCCTCTGTGTGTGTGCATGCGTGCACACTTGTATATGTGGTTTTTGGCTTTTGGGGTTTTTGTTTTTTGTGGGTCCGGTCATGGGGCCTGAACTCTGGGGCCTGGGCGCTGTCCCTCAGCTCTTCAACTCAAGGCTAGCGCTCTACCACTTGAGCCACAGCGCCACTTCTGGCTTTTTTTTCTGCTTATGTGGTACTGAGGAATCGAACCCACAGCCTCATGCATGCAAGGCAAGCACTCTACCACTGAGCCACCTTCCCAGCCCCTGGTTTTTGGCTGTTGGACAGTTTCTAACTGGCCTTGACCTTGCCATCCGCCTGCCTAAGCCTCCTGAGGCTGAGATTACAGGCATGCGCCAGTTCCATTCCCATAGTCCAGGACTGCTTCGTCCCTGCGTCTTTGTGCCCTTTTAAGTGACTCTATTAAAACAATTACATTTCTAATTATTCCTGGGCCAGTGACAAGGGTGTGAAAAGGCAAACAATAATAAGAAGTAATATAAATAAAATTATTATTATTAATAATAATAAACCTGGTCCATTTATAGAGTGGAAATCTTGAACCACTAGGCATACCTATAACTATGTGTTCCCCTTTACCTGCAAGAACAGATGAGCAATGGAGCTCCAGGTATGACGAGGGAAACAGGTGCTAGGATTTCTTTTAAGTTATGAACTCTCATCCTTCACCTGAAATTGAACTTGCATCATTCCTAAGGGCTCCACGAAAAGACAATAAAGAGGACAATCTTTCGTGCAGTTAAAACAGGGTGACCCACTTCCATGAAATCAAGCCTCTCTCCCAGGCGGGCAATTTTGTAAATGAGAAAAACTAGACGTGTCTTTGTCCTGACGGTGTATAGATGTGTGTGGTGGAGAGAGAAAGACGTATCTATTATGAAAGAGCCCTCTACACAAGGAAGGATGAACCCAGGCTCTCCTACTTATTTCCAGGGTCTCCTCTATGACGAGTTGGCTTTTCCAGATACAAGTTGGTTTTTAAGCTCTATCTTGATGACATATATGCTATCTCCCCAATCTGTTTCCTTAGTACAGCTAGAGGACTGCCTGTTACTGCATTGTCTGTAGAAGTCCTCATCATCTTCATCTTTGCTCTGAGAAGGCTGAGTCTGTGTGATGGAGTGTTAAGTGGTCAAGCTAATTGACATTCACATTCACCTTCTGGTACTCTGGGACAATAAGGATGGATGAGTGGGGTCTCTTCTCCCCGCATCCATCATTGTGCCAAGTCTCCCCCTTCCTTCCTTTGGGGATTACACAAAAAAGGAACCACAGGAAGGGCAGAGAGCAACCAGATTGCTGAGGGGTGGGGATGGATTCTGGGGATGGGGAGAGGCTGACAAGAGGGGGAAAGAGACATTGATTTTACAACAGAACTTAAACAAGCAAAGTATGAAGCAGCACCCTACCTTTTGTGCATTGAGTGATAGAAAACATATTATTTCATTCTGTTGTGAGTTGGAATAAATGTCCTTCAATTAATAAGTTCTGGAGAAAATAATTGAAGCAGTTCATGAAAAAGGGAAGCAGGGGAGAGCAGAGGAAGGTAGCAAAGGGCCTGGAAAGATGAGCATACAAACGCCGCCAACACAGGCCTCCCAGATGATAGGATTTTTTAAATACTGAATATTGGTGTGTTTTTTTTTTTCCCCTTCCCTTTCTGGTCAACATCTCCAGATTCTAGATAGACACTGAGTATGTTCAATGTAGACAAACCTATACAATAGAAATATTTACAAAACCCTAGCAGCCACCCCACAAAAGGGTAAACTGAACAAACGCTGAGACCCTTGTGTGTGTCATAAAAGGACATAAATGGCACGAGAATTATTTTAAAAGCCATTACAAGTGTGTGCAAATGACCAATTTGCTACAATTTACAGGTAATTCACGTTCTTTTAGAAATAAAAACTAGGATGGGCGGAGTGTCTGGCTGGCTCACTAGTAGAGCCCTTGCCTAACATGCACGTGGCACGGGGTTCAGTCCCTGGCAATGAGGGGTGGCGATTGGGGGGGGAGACCAGAGAGTGAGTAATAACATACAAATATTTGGTTAACGCCTTTGTCTCATCAGAGAGATAGAGAAGAGGCACAAGGGAGCCTTAAAACATTGAAGCTTGGGTAATTTTTTTTTAATCCGAGTATAAGAGTGTTATCAATTTATTGAAAGTAAGTAAGAGAAAGTCATAAGTTTAAAGAAATGAACGTTAAAAGCTAAGCCCATGAAGGCCATTTTCATTTCTAAGACAAAGAGAGTGTTTTTACTTCATGTGATAAGGCCAGAAGGCCCACTAATCTTTTGTAATCCAGTACACGGAAAAATCAAGTCATCTCTATTGTAATATTAACTTTGGTGGAAAATGTGCACAGATTTTATTCTTTTACTGCATGCTGCAGAGCTGTGCACACTGCACTGCTGGATCCTGAAGCTACATGTTGTCAGAATTTTTACATTCAGCCACGTTTTAGCCATTGCAATGCAAATCGTTTGGGTCTTTCTAGGAGAAAACTGGGAAGAAATATTTCAAGATTTAGGAAGAGCTCCTAACTGAAAGCTGGCCACCAGAAAGCAGCCTTCTTTACCCCAGCACACATGAAACTTCTCATTGTAGGCTTCCTTTCCCTTCCTGGCATGCATTATTTAACATTACAGCGGAATGAAAAGAAACTGCTCATAAATTGTCTCCTCCCCCAAATAATGAAAGACTCCAAAAAATAAACTCATCCTTAGGCAAAACAGAATCCTAATAAACTTAAGAAATCAATTTCAGAATCTGAGCAAAACAATGGCTATCTTTACCTTTTTTTTTCTTTTGTAGAATTTTTCCTTTTGTATACCTCTAACGATTTATTCATGGGGAATAAAACTACTGTAATGTGATCTAAGCTGGAGAAAAACACTGATCTTTTTTTTTAATGCTACATTCTGAGTCTATATCTGTTCTTGAAAGCTATGCCATTGAAACCAGCTTTTTTCCTCAGATGGAAGTAGTTGATATTTTATCATTTATTAACCTTTATTAACATTCAGTTTTTAGCTGAAAATAACTAGCCTACCTATTTGCTCTCCTATGGCCCTACAACAGAGACGAATGAAAGGGTGGGGCATTCTTGGAGAGAAAGCTCTGACACAAAAATTACCCAGGGTTTGAGAAAGCAAACCTACCTCCCAGCCCAATATTTTTTTTCTCTTCATTTTCTGTCATAAAACTACTATTGGGCTCCACCCAGATTTAATTGTATTTCAAAGACAAGGGACAAGAACTGTCAAAAAAATCTCTTGCGGATTTATTTGTTGGCCCTCAATGGCATTCAGAATTTAGAGGGTCCAGCAGTGCTCTGGGAATGAATGGGTTTCCTATGGTTACCGGGAGCCCCATGGAAGTCAAGCCCAGGGTTCGGAAACGAGGGCAGGGTGGGGGAAGGGCCCTGTGGCACATTCTCCTCCACCCCGGGGGTAGCCAGGAAGGAATCCTGCAAATTCACTATTTCATCCCAACAGAAAGATGCAGTGGGGGAAAAACATTCTATTTAACACAAGTCATGACAGTGCTAAAACAAAGACTAGTTTAAAACAACTCTAGTCAGTTCACAATAGAACTTCGTAAGAAAATCTTTCATGCTTTCTCCCCCATACAGACTTGTTCATTTGATGCCTTTGTTTAAGCAGAATGGCTCTCCCTCTATGATACAGTTGTGAAGCATGCAGAGAGAGAGAAAGAGAGAGAGAGGAGGAAAAAAAGCCAGAAGAGAGAAAGTAGAAATCAGTTATCCACCTGGTATAAGAATACTAAGCAATTCCAGCATTTAGGACCTACCCATGTCTGCACACAGACACCTCAACAAGGAAAGCATTAAATCCACCCAAATCTGTTGCTGCAGCTCAGCGGCAATCCCACAGAACAATGCACATTTCTACTAACATCTCAAGTTTGGAAAAACATCATGCAAAGAAATTGGTTCAAATTCCCTACCATGCAGCGCAGCCATCATCAGAAGCCCCGCATATCTTCTGTTCTAAGTAGTGATGTGCCAGCTCATGCACAGAAAGAGGAAGAGGGGGAAAAATGGAGGAAACGAGAGGAGGCTCAGGAAAGTCAGCAGGAATGTTTCTGGGTCATTAACAAGTGGGAGACCCTCTTCGGTATTCAGACCAATCAATCTCTATCTTGCAGGACATCTTTTTCTCAGCGTCTGTTGAAAAGACTGCAGAAAGCCAGGCAAGGGATTATGGGATAGGGATGCAGCAGCGAGCTGCAATGAGATTCGCGGGTGGCTTGCTTTCCCCTCTGAGTCAGCAGTCAGCTGCTCGCATGCTTTCACGGAGGGCCTCCAGCCTCCATCCCTGAATGTGTCTGCAGGATTAACCCCAGGAGAGACCAACAGTGACGCCTCCTTGCAAGGCGGGCAGAGCTGGTACCCAGGGCGTTGCAAATCAGAGAGAAGATGTACTGATATGTCACCAAAGGGTTCAAGGAAAATAGATTTGAGCAGGAAAACTCAGAATATGATACCTCAATATGAAAAGTTCATTTAGAAGAGAGTTTGGGGTGAGATCTCATACGAACCTCCATGAAACAAAAAATGGTTTTTTTGGATGTTGCAGCTAGCTTGAAACACAAATGTAAAAAAAAAATTTTAAGTGGAAAAACCAGTCCAGTTCCACAAGTCTCTATCTCTCCTTGCTGAGTATTTACCCAGAAAAGACTCTATGAAATACAGTCCCACAAAATCAAAGTTCTAATCATTCAAGGAAAAATCATATAAGCACATTAATCTGATTCAGGGGAGACCAGATTCCTGTTTCAGTTTTCTAACAGTGAGCTTTTCAGTTAAAAGTTGAATAAACTTGACAAACTTCACATATACACATAATTTGATTTAGCACCCAAGTTACTACACAGATTTTAAAAGCCTTGATAGCATCAAAATGATCAACAAGTAGCTATATAAAATTGATTAGGCCTGTTATTACAAGCAAGACATTAGAATTAAAAATCCTATGAATCAGGATAGAATTCACAATTACTTTCTTTTCTACAGCAATGGTGGCATGGAATAATATTGTATGCTCTCAGTTAGTTATTATTTTAATAATTTAAATAATAAGGCTGCAAATTTGGCTTTTTCCATGCTGCAGTTAGTAACTGGCAGGCCCCGGAAATACACAAACATATCCATTTTTGCACTTTAGGTGATACATGTAAAGTTTGCTCCTTGAAGGCAGGCACACTCCTCCCTCCTCTTGGCCAAGTTTCTGCCCAGTACCGACATACCAAACAATTATCCCATATACTCCAATGACTTATAATATATTCATAGATATTACAGTATATACAGTAATAGCTATACATACAGTATATTTACAATTATTATCATAGTCAATTTTAGAATATTTTCATCACCTCAAAGCAAAACCAAAACTTTTTTTTTTTTTGGTTAGTCATGGGGATTGAACTCTGGCCTGGGCGCTGTCCCTCAGCTCTTCAGCTCAAGGCCAGCACTCTACCACTTGAGCCACAGTGCCACTTCCGGTTTTCTGGTAGTTGATTGGAGATAAGAGTTTCATGGTCTTTCTTGCTCAGGCTGGCTTTGAACCATGATCCTCAGATCTCAGCCTCCTGAGTAGCTAGGATTACAGGTGTGAGCCATAGGCCCCTGGCCAAAACCAAAACTTCTTTAGCCATCACTTCCTTTAGTATTCCTTCTTACCTCCTACAATCTTAAGCAATTGCTAATCTTATTTTTTGTCTATACAGATTTCAACTTGTATTAGACAAACTCACCCAAGTAGCCTTCTCTATTCTAAACTGTCACAAGAATGAAATCATATTAAATGTGTTCTTATGGGTGTGACTGCTTTCACTCAGCATGCTTTCGAAGTTCATCTATGTTGTAGCATGTATCCATATTTCATTTCTTTTTTCTGGCCAAACAATATTCCATTGTATAGTTGTATCACATTTTATTTATCCATTCTTCTTGACTGATGGGCATCTGGTTGTGTATACTTTGTGGCTATTAAAAAAGCCGGAAGTGGTGCTGTGGCTCAAGTGGTAGAGCGCTAGCCTTGAGCTGAAGAGCTGAGGGACAGCGCCCAGGCCCAGAGTTCAGGCCCCACAACCAGACCCCCCCCCAAAAAAAAGACATAAAAATAACGCTGAAGTACACATCTGTATATAGGATTTTATGTAGATATACATATGTTCTGCTTCAGAAGTGGGACTCTATCTCCAAGAGTTTGTGGAAAGCCCTTCCTGCACCAAAATGATAGACCCAGCGTCCACATTTCAGTAGTAGACTGCTCCTGAAACTACAAGGAGGTTACCCCTACCTAGGTTTACCATATCATCTTCCAAGTACCAGACATGGCCAAGGTGTCTGAGCTGCGCGACCTGAGCTTTCTTCATTACTGTGCCCATCTCAAGGCCAAAGTCATCGAATGCCAACCCCTTCATTTTCTTGATCTCTTTCTCAGCTCATCCCTTTCTCAATTTCTGCTTCTCAGCCACCATCAACTGAGCAGCTCTGCTCCACTACGTCCTCTCCACCATGCCAGACCCATGAAAATGAGGTCAACAAGCATGGACTGCAACTTAGGAAACTGAGTCAAAGTAAGTCTGTCCTCTTTTAAGCTGTCTCTTGCCCATGTGTCACAGCAACAGAAGGCTAACACAGGGTCATATTTCATTTCCAAACTTTTATCTGCAATTGGGAATACCTCTTTTGTGACAGTGGATTACATTACACAGAATAGCTAGAGTCTAACTTCCTATATCACTGTGGCTTAACGACTATCTGGGTAAGATGAAGTTTTAGGGTTTGCTTAGCTTGGACTTAATAAATATACTGAATATTGTTTTATGAAAAGAAGTTCTTATGAAGCATAAGATGCTTTCTTTTATGCATGTGGACAACCTTTCCCATTCATAATCCTTTGGCATTATACTGGGTATCGTGTTCTTTCTTCTATAATTAGGGAGTTACATAATTTTATTTTTGTAATTGACAAGTATATTTTCCTGTCTCAATATTTAGAGGAATCCCTTTCTCTTAATTAGGGTCTGTTATTTGGTGGGGAAAGGGCTATGCTGTGTGACCTGGCATTCCTGATCAGCTCATGGAGAAGAGGCCCATCAAGTGCCCCAGCAGCAGATCTACTCTTCTTATTCTTGCCTTGTTCCAACTATAGGAAAATCAAAAAGACAAAAGCAAACGAAGAAAATGCTCCTTTTGGTTTCACCATCGTTTGGCCTAGATAAGTCAAAGTTGACGATGCTCCTGAGTTTACTTGTTAGGGAATCTCCCAGTGGGTTCCTCATCCCTGCGATGCGTACGTGCGCTGGTGTGCATGTCAGAAATGCATGAGATTTTCTAGGCAGCTTTTCATAATCTCACTTTGCATGATGGCAATTAAATTCGAGCTAGTGCCCCATTCCCGCTTCCTGCTTGGGTCTGCCTTGTTTAATCAGTTGCAGTTGCTTGGAGTAGGGGGCTGGGATCCTGACCCCCATGGATCTCTAACTGAACCTCGGGTCCCGGTATCTGCCAGGTAACCCTCCACCAGGTGAATGCTACGTGCATGGGATCTGGGAGTCAGCCCTCCCTAGCAGCCCTGCTGTGGTAGAATCAAGCCTACAGATGCATCTAAGGCCGGGCCTGGGCATCTGGCTTCCACTTGCTCACATTTCTTCCAGTCATGGAGAAGTTTTAAACCAACGGTGATCAGAGACAGCCTTAGACATGCTCCTCTCTGTGGCTCGGGTAATCACGCCCCTAGGATGCTAAGGGAGCAATCCCAGAGATGGGTAATCTGCGCAGACTGCCAGGCCAAGCCGAGCCCCGAGAGCATTCACCGCCCCGCCTCCTCCGTCTCCATGGCAACAGACACCTCCCCAGGGAAGAGGAGAAGCCAGCTCTGCCAGGGCTAAAGGAAGGAGACAGTCTCCTCCACCCAGAGGGCGATGGCTCTGCCGGGGTCAGAATCCCCCTCCCTGCCCCTCGCCCCGTCACTCCCTCGGTTTCCTTTGCTAATCGTATTCCTCGCCAGGAAATGGGATCAATCCGTCCAAGACTGGTACCCGCCAGTGGCCGCGATGGGCGCTGGGGGCAGCGGGGGCCGCATCTGCAGCTCTGAGCCGCCAGGACGGCCCTGGGTCCCCTGCCTGTGGCCTCGGCCCCGCGGATGGCCTCCTCCAGCTGCGGGGGCCGTGACGTTAAGCTGTGGAGATACTTGGCCCAGAGAGATGCACAGAAGATTGCTCCCAACAGCCCGTGGGGCCCCACCCCTCACCATCACGTCCACGTTCTGTTAGACGCTGTTGAATGTCAGCACGGCTGTGACTGGGACCTGTGGCCCGAGGCATAGGTGGATTTGCTCTACAGTAGACCCCCTGCTCTGTGGGGGGCTGCATCTCCATCCCTATGGGTGCCAGTCGGCCGTGGGTGCCATATAACCCTACATGCCCTACATCTCTCCTCTCCCCACACACACCGAGGGTAACGTTCATTTATAAACTAGACACAGCAAAGGACTGAGAGCAATAACCAATACAACAAAAGTATAACTCATGCTGATAATCTTAAGCTTCTCAGCAGGCTGAAGATCACGGTTCAAAGCCAGCCCAGGCAGGAAAGTGCAAGTCATTCTTATCTCTAGTTAATCACCAAAAAGCTGGAGGTGGAACTGAGGCAAGGGGCAGAGCATCCGCCTTGAGTGAAAAAAACTAAAGGACAGCACCTAGGCCCTGAATGCAATCTCAAGTACTGGTACATGTACATGCGCGTGCACACACAAACACAGCCCATCAATGAAAATTATAACACAACTGGCTGATAATTTTACATGGATATGTTGTCTCAAAATATCTTACAGATCTTTTACTGTTTCACTTAGCACTTCACAGTTTCTCAGTGGCATATCCAAAAATGCCAGCATCGGTACCCTTACACATGGGGCCATGATGAAGAACAAAGGTTACTTAACTAGAGCACTGAAATGCTGAGACTAATGATGAGTGAGCACACACAGCATGGATACACGAGGCTGAGATTGAGACCGTTCACACTCTGGGTAGGATTTCATCATGCTTTCTAACAATGGCACGCACTTTAAAACTCATGAATTGTATGTTTCTGCAATTTTCCATTTCATAATTTAGACCAAATTTGGAAGTCACTAAAACTAAGGAAAGTAAAACCACAACCTGAGCATGCAGGTTGCTTCTCTTGGCTCATCTGCAGACAGCCATCTCCTAAGGGCAATGCCATGGCTGACCCAGAGTGAAGTGACTAAAAGTGACTAAAATCATGAGGTAGTGTGTTGCAGGAAGAGGACGAGCCTGGAACCATAGATGACAATGGCTCTCATCTTTGCCATGACAGGTTGTATGATTTATCTTTCTTTGCTGCAATTTCTTCCCCAGGCTGGTTGTGAAATTGCTGGCTTAGTCTATGTAAAAAAAAAATCTCTTACAGTACCTGTACATAATAAGCAGTGAGTACATAAAGTATTATTGTAGCCACTACATTTGTAAGTTCTTTTAAGAAGAGCTAATTAGCTGGGCGCCAGTGGCTCATGCCTGTAATCCTAGCTACTCAGGAGGCTGAGATCTGAGGTTCGAAGTTCAAAGCCAGCCCAGGCAGGAAAGTCCATTTGACTCTTATCTCCAATAAACCACTAGAAAACTGGAAGTGGCGCTGTGGCTCAAGCAGTAGAGTGCTCGCTTTGAGCTGAAGCGGGACAGCGCCCAGGCCCAGAGTTCAAGCCCCATGACCAACAAAAAAAAAAAAAAAAAAAGAAGAGCTAATGATATATATTTTTACTCCTGGATCTGGGCTCATTTTAGGACTCAACAGTTTGGGGATGTATGAATAGATAAATAATATATGTCTCATCAGTTTTGTTTTGTTTGTACTAAGGACCTTGTACTTGCTAAGTGGGTACTCTACCGATATTGAAACATGTCCTCTGATCCTTTTTGCTTTTACTTATTTTTCTAACAGGTCTGATTTTACGGCCAGCCAGGCAGCTTGGCTAGGGATCCTATGTACACTTCCTGTGCAGCTGAGTGACAGGTGCATGCCACCACACCCAGCTTTTTATTGATTGAAATGGGATCTTGTCAACTTTTTGCTTGGGAAGAATCATGCAAAATCCAGAGAGAGCTGCCTGCACACTTTCTCGTACTTTCTGGCCACAGCCAACAGGATTCCTCCTCACCCACTTAGTGCTATGGTGTCCAGTCTGACTTGAGCCCAGTTGAGCATCCGAAGTGTTACTCTGTGGCTCTGGAGAGATCTCGCTCCCAATACCAGCTTAGTTCCAGGAAGGGAGAAGGTCCCATACCCACTGCCCCTCATTTGTGTGAGAAAGACACCTGGTATATTGTACTGGTCAGCAGCCAGGAGCAATGAATACTAACTGGCCAGCTTCTCTCCCTTAGATGCTAGCAGCCTTCCTGGAAAGATAAGAAGATAAAGAATTCCCTTTGATCCTTTTCCAGAGTCAAAGTGTTGTCCTTTGACGTCAGTCATTCTCCCTGAACACCGGACCGTCAGCATTCATTTTCAGGTCCTCCTCTGAATGGATGCACTCCGCAGCAAAGGCTGACCCATCCAGCTCCCTCAACTGTTGGCACTGTGCCCAGGCCGGGTGCCAGGGAGGCACAGTCCAATGGAGGGAGAGGGGCGGGGCCAGGAGAACAGGAGGGTCGCAGTCCTGGCAGAGGGACCGCACACGCTGGCGAGGTCAGGCCTGCGCCAGGCTGTCCTGCTGGCCTGTGAGCCCTCGTACAGGTGACTCTGCAGTGCCCAGCCACCCACAGCATCGGGGCCGAGGCCAGGAGTCCCCTACTCTCCTTGACGATGCCTCCTTTTTTCCTCTCTTATTTACCTTTCCTGTGTTTTCTCCTGCCCTCTGCCCTTCTTGCTACCCTTTTAATTTAGCTTCGGCTCTGTGCAGAGCACTGTACTGGGAGCCCTGAATGGTCACTGTCCCTAAGGAGGTTAACTATTCTCATGAGAAAGAACAACATAAACGTTCAATTACACAATAAAATAACATTATTAAAATAAAATTCAGGGGCTGGGAAGGTGGCTCAGTGGTAGAGCACTTGCCTTGCATGCCTGAAGCCCTGGGTTCGATTCCTCAGCACCACATAAGCAAAAAGAAAAAAGCCGGAAGTGGCGCTGTGGCTCAAGTGGTAGAGTGCTAGCCTTGAGCTGAAGAGCTGAGGACAATGCCCAGGCCAAGAGTTCAGGCCCCACAACCGGACCCAAAATAAATAAATAAATACATACATACATAAATAAATAAATTTATTTCAACCTCAAACAATTTTTACCTGCAGTCTCTATCTCAGACCCAGCAGACATAGACATGGGTGTGGCTTCAGAGTGCAGGGATGTTCTTTTGTGGTGGATTAGTGTTTATAGGCTCAGGAATCAGATAAATGTGAATATAAATCCCGGCTTCTATTTTGACCAAATTAAACAATGACTCTGACCCTCCCTTTCTTCATCTCTAAAACAGTAATAAAAGGAGACACACTTTAGGGCAAGGATGGAACTCAGTGGTAGAGCACTTGCCCAGCATGAAGGCCTTGAGTTCAGTTCCTAGAACAGAGAGGGGGCCAGGCGCTGGCGGCTCACACCTGTAATCCTAGCTACTCAGGAGACTGAGATCTGAGGAACATGGTTCAAAGCCAACCCTGGGCAAAAAGGTCATGAAACCCTTATCTCCAATTGACCAGCACAAAGCTGGAAGAAGAGCTGTGGCTCCAGAATGCCCTAGCCCTGTGTTCAAGCCCTAGTGTACGTGTGTGCATGCACGCACATGCACATACACACACACACACACACACAGAGCCACAGACAATAGGTAAGCAAATGATTATAGCTATATTCCAACAAAGCTGCATATCTATAAACATTGAAAGTTGAAATTTTACATAACTTTCACAAGTAACAATGCTTTTTCCTCTTGACTTTTTCAAAATCATTTAAACTATAAAAACCATCCCCAGCCCAGAAGAAGCATTCTTCCTCGAACTAAGTCCCCAGAAAGACAGTTAAAGGCTCTTCATTGGTCTGGATAAGCAAATTGTTTGTCTAGTAATACAGGTTAAACATGGATAATATCTTTAAAGATGTACAAGAGCAGATCTGGTTCTTGGAATGGCTTTAACCAAAGGCTTTTCTTTTAGGTCACTTATTAATTACAATGTCTCTGTAATAGGTAGGCATTTTATATTAATGGGGAGGCAGAATTTCTTGGCCTACAAAGAACTTGATATGAACTTGAGACTGAATGTCTTCTGAGATTACAACAGAAAGTGAAGAACAATCTCATGTTTACATCCACAGATAAGTAAGAGAGTGAGAGAGGAGGAAAGAAGTGAATGAGGTAGGAATTGCTGGGGCACCTGGCTCTAACTCCACTTTCCTCCTTGCTCTGACAACACCTCTCCACCAATAACTGGAAACAAAAGGCAGAAGAATCAGAATGAAAGTGATGCTACTAATGATCCCAACCAGTGGCTTTGAAGCCATAAATACACTTTCTCAAAAGAAAATGGGGGCTGCAGCTCCGTGAAAGAGCATGTGTAGGGCTCTAGTTTAAACCCTATCAGCAAAGAGAAAGGAGGGAGGCGGATGACAAGGAGCCTTGTCCTCACCTCTCCCTCATCCTGGACCCCTCCCCACCACAACATACATCCCCTCAGACCACACAAGGCTCTGTACACATATCCACTCTTAAGCTCCACTGTATACACAAGGAAGCACAGGTCTAGGGAGCCAGTGTGACTCCCTTCCAGACCATACAGCTAAGGGACAGCAGCCTTCATGCAGTCAGGCCTGCATGAAGTCAGGTCTGGGAGTGAGGCTGTCTCCATCGGCCGCCATCTTCCTTTCAGGCAGGCAGTGCTGGGGTGCTGGATGTCTTCGCAGGCTGCCTGAGCTTCAGTGTATGTAATTAGCTCTGCTGAAACTGTTCCAAAATAGAAATGACTGGAAAGACAAGCAAAGGTCTTGCTAAGTGAGAAGACAGAACTACGTTGAAGAATAGCATACCACAGCTGGTGTGCCAGAGGAATTAATGGCTTAGAGTTTATGCATAGGCAACACCACAGTCCAACAGCAGGAATTCCCAAGATAGCAGAGAAACCGGAACCCAGCACAAAGGATTCTAGTACTCAAAGTTTAAAAAATCCAGCCAGCCACATGGCAAAGGTCAGAGTAAAAAATAAACCACCACATCCTGTTAGAAGGGGATTCACAGACAAGACAGACTCCTGGGAATAGAAATGGGGAAAAAAAGATACAAGACGTAATAGACCAAAGCTATAGACCAACTCTGCAGCCAAGAAGCTGCATGTCCTCCAGAGGGCCTTGACCAAAAAGCAACACTTATACAACCGTGAAAGCATGGAAGTAAGTCATTAGCAGGTATACACACTCTGCTCACAACTTTGTGAGCAGAGTTAAGTAATAAAAGGACCCACACTGTTGGCATCATTTAATTACACCTTTTGATCAGATATCTGATCTTTTGTATTCTCTAGTAGAATTTCCATTCTCTTTTTCCCATTAGTGCTGAGAACTGAACCTATGACCTTATACATACTCTATTGGCTGTTCTACCACTGAGCTACAGCCTCAGTTTTCCATTCTGTTTTGACATAGCTATTAATACTTATTTGTTTCTGGGAAGAAATGGAAGAACCTGGCATCTGACATAATAAAATGTATTTTGGTAAGAACAGGTTTTCTTTCTATTTCTGATTTCATGGTCAGGCATCTCCTAGCTGCACACTGGAATCTTAATCCTGTGCCCTGTTGAGTTAGACCCCCAGCTTCTTATGTTTCTTTCCTCTGCCATCTCCCTCTCAGTTTCTGGCTTTTCCAGAATCAGCCAGCCCATTACTTTGAGTCTAAATTCTGAGCTCTTACGTCTAGAAAAAGAGTCTATAGCCACACAAAGGGGTCTTTGTGGAAATCCCAGTATGAGGTACCTGCTTGGAGTTGGCACCTGCCAGCCTGGCTGATACATGATGGCTTTGCTCCTTCGGTTTTTCGCTCACATGGTACCTCCTCTCTGAGGCCCTCCTGACATTCCCAGCTGCTGATTGGTGGTTATCACGTGATCTCATCTGAGTCCTTCCTGACAGTTGTCACAGATTATTGAGTGAGAACAGTCACTTGCATCAACCTGTAACTCCACAGTGGCAGAATCGACTCCCAGCAGTGACACAGCACACAGTCTCAGGATGCGGCCTTGGAGAGCAGAGGAATATCTGTCACACAGGGCAGTGCTGAGTGGACATAACCAGGACAATGCCACCGCTGCCGCTGCTCTCTGACACCTCTCAAATGTCAACTGAAGATCCACTCCAGATGACTTTATAGAAGTGTGCTAGGAAGGTGACACAAGCAAGACTACTGGGAAAGACTGACACATTTTCAGTAGGAAAAGGAGGCTGACAGGGCAGAAAAGCCCATGAAAGTCTTATCTCCAATTAACCAGCAGCAAGCTGCGGGTAGAGCTGTGATTCATGTGGCAGAGTGCTAGCCTTGAGCAAAAGCACTAAGGGTTAGTGTCCAGGCCCTGCGTTCAAGCCCCTGGACTGGAAGAGAGAGAGAGAATGCACAATGCTTGAAAACAGTGTTTCATCAAGTAACATGAGTACATGTATGATTAAAATCTAACATTTTAACATAGTTGTACCAAAACATGAAAGTGTCTAAGAACTATATACTTAGTATCAACAGTGAAGCCATAATGGTGTCAGTAGCACAGCCTACATGGTCCATTTTACCCTGCCTGTATTTACCGTACCTGTGTTCAGAGGGCTCCACAGCTGGGACTCTTCCCAGCCTTGTCAGTGGTGGGAGCGCCTCTCACACGGTTCATCAGCGCAAATGCTGTTCAACTGTTCTATCAGCATGATTTCTAAAAATTGGATGAAAAATATCTTTAAAAATAATTCTATTGTGGGCCCTGGGTTTGATTCCCCAGCACCATATAAGCAAAAAGAAAAAAGCCGGAAGTGGCACTGTGGCTCAAGTGGTAGAGCGCTAGCCTTGAGCTGAAGAGCTGAGGGACAGCGCCCAGGCCCAGAGTTCAGGCCCCATGACAGGACCCTCCCAAAAAATAATAATAATTCCATTGTGTGGATGCCTCTGGTGTATAGATGCCCAGATAAACAATCTTCTATTATCTTGATTTTACGGTCTCTCAGAAACAAGATCAAACAGACCTAGAAGTCCTTTTTTGGGTCATCAGCAATCTATTATGTCTCCAGCAAGGTCATTCATGAGCTTTCACAATAGCCAATCATTACCTTTACCTCCATGAACTCTGCCTGGGTACAAGTTGGGAAATGTGCTATGTAAGCCATGTGTCATGCCTTACTACTTTTGGAGATTAGCACCCACGGAAACCATGAACTGGCAAACCTTCTCCCTAAACGATGTTGTCCATTGACTGGTTTGCCAACTTGAGTGTGGGTGTTGATGGAAGCACGCTGGCATACACACAAGCTACTGCTATCCCCTCCCCTCCGGAAGACAAGTTTACCAGCCATCCAGAGATGGAACAAGACATCTAGCCAGAGGACACAGGGAGACACTGGGCCAAAGACTAAGTAATTCACTTGAGGTATGAAATGACCCCCCCCCCCCCGGCTGGGGCAGGACAAGGGGTGGAGAGGCAGTCAGAGGTCAGGCCCTGTAGGAACTTGGTGTTTTCCATAGAAGGTGGTGCACTTTAACCCAGAAGCCAGGAGAGTTTCTGATGACTTACAAGCAGGAGGGAAGGGAGAGAAGGGAAGACACCCACCAGTGAAAGGAGAGGCTGGTGCAGATGAGAGACAGAATTTCAGTCACTCACTATGGGGTGATGGTGACCAGGCTTAGAGTTCTTTTCCCAGAAGAATTCAGATAGTGCTCAGCCAGGCTAGTAAGGGGTGAACGGTGGCACTTCTCAGAGAGAACTGGAAGGGCGTGGAAAAAGAAACATGTGAGAGCTAGAGAAAGAAGGTGGGGATGAATGGTACATTGCTATGGTTAAGATGTCCTGATCCCTGGGGCTGGGAAGGTGGCTCAGCGGTAGAGCGTTTGCCTTGCATGCCTGAGGCCCTGGGTTCAATTCCTCAGCACCATATAAGCAAAAAGAAAAAAGCTGGAAGTGGCGCTGTGGCTCAAGTGGTAGAGCGCTAGCCTTGAGCTGAAGAGCTGAGGGACAGCGCCCAGGCCCAGAGTTCAGGCCCCACGACCAGACCCAAAAAAAAAAAAAAGAAAGAAATTCAATCCCCTTGTGAGGTCCTAAGAGATAGGACCAGGCGGGACCATCCAGCAGTGGTTACATGGCCATCAATGCAGAGCCATTAATCTATAGGGTAATGGATTACCTTGAAAGTGAGCCTTGTATAAAAGCTACTTTGGCTCTGTGATACTCTGTGACACCTTGGGACTCTGCAGAGCTCCAAATGGCAAGAGATGTTCATTAACTACAAATTCTTCATCTTGGTCCTCTCAGCCTCCAGAACCACAGGCTAAATAAACCTTTATTCTTTATCAGTTACTTCTGTCTTACAAAACAGACAAAGTGACATATTGAGCTGGAAATGCTTAAGGAATGACCACACAGAGATGTCAAGCAGCAGCTGACGTCTTAGGTATCAGCTGATAAGAAAGGTCTGGGTAGTAAACAAAGATATGAGCTAGGAAATAAACCTAGCCGAAAAACAAACCATCATAATGAATTTTTTTTTGTGGGGGGAGAGGGCAGTCCTGGAGTTTGAACTCAGGGCCTGGACACTGTCCCTGAGTTTCTTTTGCTCAAGGCTAGCACTCTACCACTTGAGCCACAGTGCCACTTCCAGCTTTTTCTGTTTATGTGGTACTGAGGAATTGAACCTAGGGCTTCATGCATGAAGCACTTTACTACTGAGCCACCTTCCCAGCCCCACAAACCATCATAATAGGAATAAAAGTTAGCCAGGAACAGACTGGTCACCAGCAACTTACACTTGTAATCCTAGCTATTCAGGAAGCTGAGATTTGGGGATCACAGTTCAAATGTCAGCCCGGGAAAGGAATATCTGTGAGATTCATCTCCAGTTAGTTACTAAAAAAAGCTAAAGTGGAGCTATGGCTCCAGTGGTAGAGCAGCAGCCTTGAGAGATAAAGCTAAGTAAGAGCACAAGGCGCTGAGTTCAAGGCCAGTACTGGCACCAAAAAAAAAAGTTAACCAGGCACAGGACATCATGTGTGTTTTTTTTATTAAAATACATTTCTCTTTAATCTTTTCAACAGCCCCATAAAGTAGATATCTGTTATCACAGTTTAAAAGATGATGAACTTAATTAAGTTACAAAGACATTTAGTAGCCTGCCTGGGTTAATATAGGCTCCCTCAATTTCTACACCTGACTTTCCCAAACTCTGGTGGCTGTGACCCACAGCAGAAACATTTCACACTAGTTCCCGTACAGACAATATCTATTTCACTAAATCCGGGCTGCCTGAGACAGCACCCAGCCCTCCACCCTCTTATTTTGTATTCTATTCCATTTCACTTTTTAAATAGGCTGGCTGCAATCCACAACCTTCATTTGCAACCTACTCAAGAAGCCCCATGGGCCATTTTCAGAACTGCTGTCCTCTAGCCTCCCGCTGATTCAGAGTAATCCCAGCAGGTGGGTAAAGATGGCAGCAGATGTGACATAGAAAATGTCATTTCACAGTGGCTTGAAGCGTTCGGTATAACTGGACAATAATCGGATCTCTCTCTCAAATCAGGCCCCAAAGACATGTCTAAGGAAAACCAACTCTTCAGCTGTCAAAGTGACATTTGTGAGGATGGAAGCCATTCGCCCTGCCAAGTTTTCCCTCCGTATGCTACAGGAGAAGAGGAAGATGCACTTAATGTTGGAGAGTTTTAAAGTTGCTAGTTCTAAATTTGCTACAGTATTACATGGCAGGGTTTGGGCTGGAAGCCCAAAGCAAACCAGCCCTGGGCTTGTGCCTCTCTAACCAGATTCCTGCAGACAATAATTGCAATATGAAGTAACACTCTGGAGGTGGAGGGCCAGGGATGTGACAATGACATCTTGCTTAGCAGGAAATAGTTGTGCTGGCACAACTTTAGGAATTCACCCCTAGTGTATATCAAAGACTCTGAATGTATGCATTCTTCCCTCCTTCTTCTTGACAGCAAAATGACCTACCTGCCTCCCCACCTCCTCTGTGGTCTCTGATGGTTCAACCTGACTATCAGCTTGGGCTGGATGGATAGGTTCTTAGGAAACTAGTAAAGCCCACTTCTGGGCGTCTGTCTATGAGGTGCTTCCACAGGTGACTGGCATGTGGGATGAGGTGAAGACCTGCCCTGAACATGGACGGCACCATCCAATAGGCTGGGTCCCACACGGAACAAAAAGACAGAGGAAGGGTGTGCGTGTGCACCACACACGGGCACACACCTGGTCCTCCTGGAGTGGAGGCATGTTTTATTCTTGCTATCATCTAGCAGGGGCCATTTGGATAGTCATAGCATATAACATCAATGGTGGGCCATCCGAAATGATCGGTACAGGCAGATGACTAAAGACAGCTGAGGAGAAGCACTTCATGTTTGTCTTTTCATGTACCAAATGATGCTGTTAACCATTCAGGGATGGTCTCTACCCCAGAGCAGGAATCAGATTCTCCAGCCTTTGAACATGGATTTGAACCAGGAGCTTCCAGTCTTTGGACCTCAAAGCTCATGAGTCCGCTTTTCTGAAGCTTCTTGGACTAAACAGAACTACCATTTCCCCAGACATCCATTCTGATCTTGGGAGAAACCCCCAGTTTCTGGTTGTGCGAATGGATCTAATAAATCCCTCTTTATACTTACCTTTATGTTCTATTTTTTTAGAGAACCCTAACACAGCTTCTCCCCGTCAAGTAACCCGTCTTCAGCACCACCACCTTCTCTCTTAGCATAAATTCCTTCCTTGTGGGACTGGGAAGGTGGCTCAGTGGTAGAGTGCTTGCCTTGCATGCCTGAGGCCCTGGGTTCGATTCCTCAGCACCACATAAG
>NW_012267338.1:1956947-1960072 GCF_000151885.1 Dipodomys ordii | reverse complement strand
CAAAAAAAGCTAAGCAAGGAACAATACTCACGCCCTAAATTCAAGTCCCAAAACTGAGAACACAAAGCAAAACAAACAAACAAAACCGATAAACTGATTAGGAGAGCTTAGTGTACATGCTGAGGAACAGTGGGAGGCTACCAGCAACCAGGACAAAGGCAAGAAACAGGACCCCCCTCTCCCCACCTCCCGCAGACCTTGGACAAAACCACCACGCTGCCCACATATTCTACAGGTCTAATCAGCAAGCTACAGGTCTCCACCAGGCACTGAAGGACCTCTTTGACTTGGCTCTTCTTTCCCATGACCTCTTACCTGGACCTGTGGACAGTCCCTCTAGTCAGATGTCTACTTACTAACTCCTGTCTGCAATGTGGCTTTTTACCTGGGTAGGATGTTCCTATTATGGCCTTCCCGTTTCTCATCTGTCTACATCCTACACAGTCTCTAACCCCTGATATTAGTCTTTCTTCTTATCTATATTGCCCTTCACTTCTCAGCCTATGGTTTTCTTACTCTCCTCTGAACCACCACTATGGTTTGTTTGTTTCATGTTAGCTGACAGTTGATTACATCTTGTTCACACAGTTTCTTAATGGTTTTCTTTCTTTCTCTGTGTGTGTGTGTGTGTGTGTGTGTGTGTGTGTGTGTGTGTGTGTACACATGCCAGAACTGGGGCTTTTTTGCTCAAGGCTGGTGCTCTACCACTTGAGTCATGCCTCTACTTCATGGTTTTATGGGGGGGGGCTTTTTTGCCTGAGGTTTGAATTTTGGGCCTGGGTATTATCCCCACCTTTTTGTGGTTAGAGATAAATTTCACAGACTTTCCTGCCTGGGATGGCTTCAGACTGTGATCCTCAGATATCAGCTTCCAGAACAGCTAGTTTTATAGGTACAAGCTACCAATGTCAGACTCTTCCAGCTTTTTAATGGCTACTTAACAGTAAGAATCTCTCTCAGGCTGGAGCCGGTGGCTCACGTCTGTAATCCTAGCTATTCAGGTGGCTGAGATCTGAGGATTAGGTGGTTCAAAGCCAGTCCGGGCAGGAACATCTAAGTAGAAAAGTTTGTGAGACTCTTACCTCCAATAAACCACCAGAAAACAGGAAGTAGCACTGTGGCTCAAGTAGTAGAGCACTAACATTGAGCTGAGGAGCTCAGGGATGCCCAGGCCCAGAGGTCAAACTCCACAACCAAAAACAACAAAAAAGAATCTCTCTCAGTTTGTCTGCCGTGGCTTCCAGTTAAGATCCTCAGATCTTAGCTCCTGAAATTACAGATATAAACTACTGACAAATGGCCCCTATTTGGTTTCTTGTGCAATGTGTTTGAGTCTAGAGTAAAACTTTAAATGACTAATGTCTTTGGGGAAGCTATATTTCAGACACCTTCCTAGACTTATTTTCAGAGTAGGACATTTAGAGTTCTCTTGTTACTATTTTGCAGTACTGGCTAGCTAAACCTGGCCTTGGCCAGGCTAAGCAAGTGCTCTGCCACTGAGCTACACCCTAGCCCTTAGCATTCAGTTCACTCTGACCCTTAGCATTCATTAGTTTATCATCTTCTTCAGTCTAGCCTTGCTGAGCACTTAAGTCAGCACTGAGCAGTGAAAGGGAATAAACACTGATTTCCCTTTCACTGAAAAGACACTCTACTTCTAGGAGCCTTAGTTAGCTTCTTTACTTCTAAAATGATACCCCAAGCCAGGCACCTCCGGCTCGCGCCTGTAATCCTAGCTACTCAGGAGGCTAAGATATGAGGAAGCCAGCCTAGTCAGGAAAGTCTGTGAGACTTTCATCTCCAATTAACCACCAAATAGTCGAAAGTGGAGCGATAGCTCACGTGGTAGAACTCTAGCCTTGAGAGGGGGAAAAACAAAAAAAACAAAAAAAGAAGACACAGTAACCGGGCCTTGAGTTCAAGCCACAGTACTGACACAAAATATGAGTAAATACATACATACATACATACATACATACATACATACATACATACGTCTCAGATTCATTATAAAGATAGAATGATTTATGTTTGTTTGTTTTGTTTCTTTGTGGTACTGTGGACTGAACCCTCAGCCCTGAAAGTGATTTTTACTTTAAAGGTACGGTTTTTTTTCTTAGCTGAGAGAGTAAATCATTATTCTGATCTCAGTGCCAAGTGAGCTTGCTGCCACGCTGAATTATAGGCTTGAACCAAGTGGGCTGGTTCTTCCAGATTCACGCCAGAGGGGCCAATAAATTACATGACTAATAAAGAGTGGTAGGAAGGGCAGGGAAAATGGTAAAGCACAGCTTGGTGGGTCAACAGAGTAAACTTCATGAATAAAAGATATCACCCCGGCCGGGTGCCGGCGGCTCACACCTGTAATCCTAGCTACTCAGAAGGCTGAGATCTGAGGATCACGGTTCAAAGACAGCCCGGGCAGGAAAGTCCATGAGACTCTTATCTCCAATAAACCACTAGAAACCTGGAAGTGGTGCTGTGGCTCAAGTAGTATCACCTTGAGCTGAAGAGAGCAGGGACAGCGCCCAAGCCCAGAGTTCAAGCCCCACGACCAGCCAAAAAAAAAAAAAAGATATCACCCTGTTACATCTGTCCCATTCAATGCAGGCAGTGTTCCAGGCTCCCAGGAAAACTAATCCAGTGTACAGCCTAACCAGCCCTGATACAACCAATGCATGAGGCAATATGATATGCTTCAGCCAAGAGCTTAATGTTGGCTCGTGGTTTGGTTTTCGTTGGACTTCTACTGGCTTTAAGACTGAAAGCTAACCATGTGCTAAATACACTTGCAAAACAGAAAGCAAGTAGATTGTAGAGTCTCAATATGGCTCACCGCACGAGTATGTCAAATCAAGGAAGAACCATTGGCCACGCTGCCAATTGCAAATAAAGACAAACTATTGTAGTACACAGAGTTGATATGACTGGTAAGTTCAAACTCTAAAATTGCCAGGTTTTCCCTATAAAAACCACCCTATGACTTTCATTTTTAAGTTAAATATTTGTATTTGAAAAGCGAGTTTATGAGCCAGGCACTGGCGGCTCATGACTGATCCTAGCTACATAGGAGGCTAAAATCTGAGGACTGCAATTTAAAGCCAGCCTGGACAGAAAAATCCGTG
>NW_012267338.1:1949065-1955510 GCF_000151885.1 Dipodomys ordii | reverse complement strand
AATCCTTCTCCTTCCCCCCCTCTTCCCCCCCCCACCGACGAAAATCGTAATAATTTTCTATTCTTGATTCTTAAAGGCTTCTCCAAAAAGTAATCTGAATGGGAGGAGCTGGGGTGTGGGTCAGTGGGAGGATGCATCTCCAGCATTCATGAAGCCCTGGGTGCAGCCCCGACCCCATCCTCTCAAAAAAAGCAAGAATCAGAAACAGAGTCTTCCTAAAAACTCAGAATCTTTGTTTAAGCAAAATAATTTGTATGAACTATAAGTAAAATCTTTACAGAGAACTTCTCTGAGAAATACAGTATTTTGTCTTTTAATGAAACTGTATTATACATGTAATCCTAGCTACTCAGGAGACTGAGATCTAAGGTTTGAGGTTCAAAACTAGCCTAGGCAGAAAAGCCCATGAGACTCTTATCTCCAATTAACCACCAAAAAGCAGGAAGTGAAGCTGTGATCCAAGTGACAGAGCGCAATCCTTGAACAAAAAAGCTAAAGAATACTGCCCAGCTCCTAAATTCAAAGTCCTAGTACAGCAGCATGCATGTGCATATGCATGTATACATACACACACACACACACACACATACACACACACACACACAGATATGATTTTTTTTTAAATCAGTCGTGGGGCTTGAACTCTGGGCCTGAGTGCTGTCCCTCAGCTCTTCAGCTCAAGGTAAGCACTCTACCACTTGAGCTACAGCGCCACTTCCACATACAGAGATATGTATAACTTGTTTAGAATACACATCTCAAGAGAACATGGTACTTTGCACACTACCCCAAATACCTTCCTTCTGATTATTTTCCCTTCTGAAGGCTCCTATTTTCATTATTTTTCTTTTAATGCTCATGCTAAGGATGTGCTGTATCACTGAGCTACAGCCCAATCTCTTCTAGAACTTGTTTTGTTAGTTTGGCAGCTCTGAATGGGTTTTACCCTTCAGATATAATTACTTTGTACTTGAGGCTTCTAGATTGAAACTTTAAGGGAGGAGAAGGGACAAAGAACTAAGAACACTGGATGAGTACTTGCTACTTGATGGCAGAGAATAAGATATAATAGGCAGTTAACCTCTCTTCAGTCTCCCCTACACAAATGGTACCATGTCAGTTCACTGGCCCCAGGTTGTCAATCTCATGAGCCAGAGCAAAAGAAAGCATTTATCATCTGAGCTTGGTTGTCCTCCAGAGTCTATGCCTCACAGATGGACAAAGCGCTGTTCTCAACAAAGGGAAACAGCTTTGGTTTAAAAAAAAAAATCTGCTTAATGGCAGCAAGAATCTGGAGACCACATTCTGAAATCGTTTGTTAAATTTAGTTTTGATTGATGGCTTCATTATTGGCAAAGAGTTGGAAGAGAAAGACATCTATTTCTACCATTTGTTCAAACAGCAATCACAATGCTAACATGCAGATTACCCTACACGATTGAGTGTGAAAATCAGTGAGTGCGATGCTCTGGTTAGCCACTTGGCCTTTGTCCCTAGAGCTTTTCTCCTCCTTTAAATTCAAAGGTGTGTCCTACCGTCACTCAAGACTTTTATTTCAGCCTTTGGAGCCACGCACAGGGTATGGAAGCTAAGGGGCTGTGGTTAATTGCTGGTCTAGAGAACTCAGTACTTACTAAGTATATAGCTTAGAACTTGAGTGAAAAAAAAAGTGACCTAACTTGATGACCTAACTTGAAAAAAGAGGAAGGAGCCAGACAGAATATCTATGGTTGACATGGTAACCAGGATTACAGACAGTTACTTCTGCAGTCATTAGTCCATTTGAGCTCCTTTCTGTCTACTTTCTGTGGTTGACGTCTCCTTACCCCTGCTAAATTCAGAGAGTACCCCCAAATACGTGCTCATATCATTTAAGGTGTTTGCTTTTGCAACGTCTTTCACTACCACAATCATTATTTTATCTCCTAGACACAGCATCCAAGGCATGGGTTAATCTGAGGAAGCCTTGAACATACACTGAATGAGAAAGAAGGGCCAGCTGGCCCTAATCTGGAAAGAAATCATTCACAGGCCAATAGCAAAGGAGATCAAAGGAAACACAGCCTTTGCTGCAACTAAGGCAGCTTGTACAAAAGGAGAAGAATCAGACATTACTCTAAGTATTCCTTATACTGGGAATGCTGCAAGTTCCTATCCTTTTCCTTCCTCTTAAGGTTCCTACTTCACTGATTTAATTCCCAGAAGACTCAAAACTGAGGCAGACTGCCGGCCTGGAAAGACAGGCTCGTACCCCACATTGTGCCCAACAGTCAAGCTAACAACATGCAAATCCCATTCAATGTAGCTAATGCCTTTTTTAGTCCCTAAGCAAGGGCTCAGAAAACTCATTCTAGTCCCTTCTTTTCAGAATGTGCTTCTATGCCATTGTAAAATGTGTATCACTTATTTAAGTAAATTGCATGTAGGCAGCAACAGAGACAGTTGGGTCTTTTGTTTAGTCTGGGAGGCTATTTTCATGATTAAAGAGATCGGATCTCATCCTCTCAATTAATGCAAAGCTCCAGAATATCTATCATTTACCCTCTAGCTATGTTCCCATTATGGGTCATTTTAGAGCTATCCATAACCACTGCTAAACTGGCTGTGAGCTGGGAAGCTGGGAGTCTCCCCAGTGGGAGTCTTAGGTGTGCAAGCTCAGATCATGCAGAAAGAGTCAAGATACCTTTCACTGCCAAAGGAAGCAAATCCCAGGCCAAAGGACCACTGGAGAGCTTGCTACCAGCCCTGAATAGAGGAAGACTCAGGAAATCAGTGAAGATTTGCCAGTGATTTAAAAGCACCACCCATGCTTAAAGCCTTCTTCACAGATTTTATTCTGCCTCCTACGCAGTAGTATTTTCCAGATTATAAAACAGAAAGACTTGAAACATGTTTGTTGCATAAATCCTTGATGGCAGACAGATAGGGGTATGGGCTTGAAAAATATCTTTCCTTCCTTCCAACTGATTGAACAGAACCATCTAAAACAACTTGTTCTAAGGCCTAGGGATATCAGCAAGTATGGCAGGATACATGGGTAAGGCCCTACATTCCATCCCCAGGGTTACAGAATAACTTGCTCTAGGGGCTGGGAAGGTGGCTCAGTGGTAGAGCGCTTGCCTTGCATGCCAGAGGTCCTGGGTTTGATTCCTCAGCACCACATAAGCAAAATGAAAAAAAGCCAGAAGTGGCGCTGTGGCTCGAGTGCTAGCCTTGAGCTGAAGAGCTGAGGGACAGCGCCCAGACCCAGAGTTCAGGCCCCACGACCGGACCCAAAAAAAAAAAAAAGAATAACTTGCTCTAATTTTCACATTGTTTGGTCTCAATTTGTTTATTTATTTATTTATTTTTGTACTGAGGAATAAGTCTCTTTACTACTTGACTTACAGACCTAAGTCCAATGTTTATTTTTTGTTTTAGAAATAGGCTCTAATTGACCTCCAACTGAAATCCTCCTGCCACTGACTCCTGAGTAGCTAAGATTATAGGTGTGCAACACTTCACCTATCCTGGATTTGTTCCTCTTTCCAGAGGTCTTAATCTGAGAGATCCTACCTTTTTTTTGTCCTCTAAGTCATCAATCCTGAAGGTTAACTATGAAATGTCTTTAATTCTGGTCCTGATCCTAATGGGAGATCAACAGGTCAGCAAGGTTTTAGGCTTGCTTATTAGATTAAAACAATGATTGCATTTAAGTAGAAAAAAATGGCTTGCTGAAAGAGTAAATATAAAAAACTTTTAACTGAGGAAACTGATTTTAAAAGCTCAACTGCTTCCAGCAGAGTTTCTTCCTTCTTTCTTTCCTTCTTTCATTCCCTCCCTCTCCCCATCTCTCCTCCTTCTCTCCCCACCAATCTGTGGTGCAACCCAAGGCCTTGTGCATACTAAGCAAGATCTCAACCATCCCCAGCCCCAATTCACCTTCTTCCAGGCCCTTTCTGCCTAAATTAATTTCATGTAGACATATAGTATGATATGAATGTATATGTATACACATATATAAAGGTAAATATTAATAATCCTAGAGAAAGGATATTTCTGTTTAAGAATTCAGATGAGGGCTGGGAATGTGGCTTAGTGGTAGAGTGCTTGCCTCGCATGCATGAAGCCTTGGGTTCGATTCCTCAGTACTGCATAAACAGAAAAAAGCTGGAAGTGGCACTGTGGCTCAAATGATAGAGTGCTAGCCTTGAGAAAAAGAAGCTTAGGAACAGTGCCAATCCCTGAGTTCAAACCCCAGGATTGGCCAAAAAAAAAAAAAAATCAGATGAGATTCAAAAGCAGAAATAATAGTTTTCTGTAGGAAAGAACCATTATTAACAAAATAGAACATTTGCCAATAAAAGCTCAGATTCTGAAGTTAACATTACACCAAACCTTCAATAACTACATTAAAAGTGAGTGGCAAAAGTGGCTCAGGAAGCTGAGATCTGAAAATTGTGGTTCAAAGCCAGCCCAAGCAGGAAAGTCTATAAGACTCTTATCTCTAATTAACCACAAAAAGCCAGAAGTGGAGCTGTGGCCCAAGTGGTAGACCACTACTTTGAGCAAAAGAGCTCTGGGACAGTGCCCCGGCCCTGAGTTCAAACACCAAAAAACAAACAAACAAAAAAAACCCAACGACAACAAAAAAAAAATTAAGGGACAAGTGTGACTAGATTTATACTACTACCCCTTACTATTTCCTCTGCTTATTTATCTCAAAAATTATACTTGCCAATTCCTTTAACTCTATGGCCAAATGTCCATATGAACAGATTTATCTTTTTAGACAAAACAAAATATTAAAATCACAGATGAACAGGAAGGATGTTTAAGACCTGTCCACAAGCCGGTCCATCTCTGAATCTAATACATAAGAGCATAAGAAGTGAAGTAGCTCCTTGGCATCTGAGGAGGATTGGCTCCAAGGCATCTACACCTTTGTGAACAGCAAAATCTACAGATGTTTAAATCTCATGGTGTTTGCATGTAGCCTACACACAACCTCCTGTAGATTTTTAATCATCTCCAGATTATTTATAGTACCTCATGCTGTATAAATGTGATGCAAATAGTCCTTATGCTACATTGTTTAGGAAAGAATGACAAGAGAAAGAAAAAAGAAAAGGAGTACATGTTCAGAAAAGGCATGCAACCACCACAGGCCTAACCACATAATACATGTCAGCACCAGGACAACATTTTCCAGCAGCAGTGAGTGGAATGTCAGTACACATAAATCCCAGACACAGGGAGCCAACTTTAATACCGCTGAGAGTTTGATAGGACCTCAGTCTTGGCCTCAGGCTTTTCTCTTGGAGAAGCCTCTCAAGAGGATTACCATGGGGTGATTTTTCCTTAGTTTTGTCTTCATCATTAGTAGTATGAAAAGCATCTACCTACCACCTGCTAGCACAAACTTTCAATGCCTGAATAAATCAAGCTAGCATTGCCCTTTGCATAGTTATAATCCAAGACTGCTGATTTAGTATAATCCAAGCAATGTCATTTTTAGCACAGTGGTTTGAAAAGAAGAGTTTTAATAGTGTTATCTTTCCAGGATATCTTTGTCACAGTTTCCTTGGGCATTGCTATTTTACCCAATTCTGTTAAGCCCATTGCATGGGACAAACACTTGCAAAACACAAAAGCTGATCACTCCAGACCCACAAGGTAATTGACCCAGCCTCTTTTCAGCCCTCAGGGCAGATCAAAGTAAAAGTAAAAACATGGGATGCTATTTTCTAACCCATTTATATTTAATACCTTATGAGCTACTAATTATACAACAAACCTTAAACTTTCAGGATGATGCAGAAATGACAAGATTAATAATCAGGAAGCCATGCAAGTCAGCAATAAATGGTGATGAGAAAATAATTTGAGATGTGGGTCCCACCTTTGTTTCTGACAAACATACTGGAATTTCCAGTAGGAATTTTCCAGGAAAATAAAGGCAGGAATTGGGGGGGGGGGAAGGAATGTTCTCAGAAAATACTGACAAGAGACATTTGCATCTGAATAAACACTGATAATGAAAGGCTATGGTAATCTAGATCCCAGGAGCCTTGACAGAATCATGGTAGGCATCCGTAATGGGATCCTATTGATGAGAGTAGGAAGAAAAGGGAGGCTGCTTGTATGAGGTGGTGAGGGCTGTACCCAGTCGAGTCTGACCAGAAAACCCCACCAGGAAGACATCCCAGTAATGTAGATAGCTTCACCCACACTCACCAATCCCTTAATCAAGGAGAAGGGAGGCAAAGGTTTTTGTTTTATTTTTTGGGCCTATCCTGGTGCTTGAACTCAGGGCCTGGGCACTGTCCCTGAGCTTTTTTACTCAAGCTATCACTCTACCACTTGAGCCACGGCTCCATTTTTGGCTTATTTAGTGGTTAATTGGAGTCTTACAGACATTCCTGTGTGGGCTGACTTCAAACGGTGCTCGGTCTCCTGAGCAAGC
>NW_012267338.1:1924132-1947357 GCF_000151885.1 Dipodomys ordii | reverse complement strand
GCTCGGCTGCGGACGGCGCCGGGCCGGCCGCTCCCATTCGGTCCGGAGCGCCGGGACATCTGCCTGCCCTAAGCCTCCAGGCAGCGCGAGGCCCGGATTAAATGCCGCATTCCCAGACCCCGCACCGCCGCTAATCCCCGCGCCCGGCACGCAAACACACCCGTCGCTGGGTCCCCGAGTCCAGCTGGTGGTGTGGGGCGATGTCCACGGCCGCCCGCGGCCGCCCCAGGCGGGCCGGAGCCCCGAGCGGGCTGGGCTTGCCGATCCGCTTCCGAGAACGATCCCGCCACCCTGCGCGGTGCCCGCCGGGGAGCCGACTCCGGGGCCCGGGGCTGAGCGCGCGGGAGGACCGGGCTCACGGTGGGCCAGTGCGCGACTAAACGCGGACCCCGGGAAGGAGACGGGAGGGGGGCGGGCCCCGAGTTTGCTTTAATTCCACCGAGTCCGCTGCGGTGCCGTCTGCAGCCAAGATGAGGCTTGACTGTCTCTCTGGGGCTTCCGTGTTCACTCTCACACAGATCAGGGTACCGGCGACGAGCCTGCAAGCCTAACCGCTACCCAGGAGGCTGAGGTCTGAGGATCAGGGTTCCAAGCCAGCTGCTCTGGCAGGAAAGTTCGAGAGACTCTAATAATCACCAGAAAACCGGAAGTGGCGCTGTGGCTCAAGTGGCCAAGTGGCGAAGCCAGCCTTGAGTTAGAAAGCAACTGAGGTCAAGCCCCTGGACCAGCACAGAGAATGAAATGACATAACTTTGCCTTCCTTCCCTCCCTCCTTTCCTCCCTCTTTTCTTCCTCCCTCTTTCCTTCCCTCCTTTCTTCCTCCCTCCTTCCTTCCTTCCTCCTTCCTTCCTCCCCTTCCTTCCTCCTTCCCTCTCTCTCCCTTCCTCTTTCCCTTCCTCCTTCCCCTCCTTCCTTCCTTCTCTGGGTATTTAGAACCCCTAGGCTCAAAGTCTAAAGTGCCCTAGTAGACCATTAGCTGAGTCTTTTGTCCCTGGAGGGACTCTGGAAAAGTTGTTATCACTTTATTACTTGAAAGAACTGGGACAAGGTAAGCTACTAAGTGTTAGACTGTTTGCTTTAAGATAAGAAGAGACATTGCTTGTTTGAGTAGTTTGCCTTAGTGGAGACTGATACCTGTGACTCTGGCCTTTCTTAGAGCTCATGGTGATTGCTAAATGGACTATAGGATCAGAGGGCACACATTCAAAGCTGGGGGACTTCTCAGTTAATTCACAGGAACCACAAAAGCATCGTTTTGGGGTTGGTTTGTTTGGTTGGTCATGGGGCTTGAACTCTGGGCCGTGGCACTGTCCTTGAGTTTTTTCTGCTCAAGGCTAGCACTCTTACCACTTTGAGCCACAGCTCTACTTCTGGTTTTCTGGTGGTTAATTGGAGATGAGAGTCTCATGGACTTTCCTGCCCCAGCTGGCTTCAAACTATGATCCTCAGCTCTTGACTTCCTTAGTAACTAGGATTACAGTCATGAACCACTAACACCTGGCACAAAAGTGTCTTTTAAGTTGCCTCTTTCCTCCCTCCCTTCCCTCCCTCCCTTCCTTCCATCTTTCTCCCTCCTTCCATCCCTCCCTCCTTTATTTTTGAGTGCCTCCAAAGGTCGGGAAAAGTATAAAATCTACTCTAGTTCCTTACAGGAATAAATGAAGGAAAACACCATAAAAGTGCATTAAAACAGAGTTTAAACTGCTAGGAACATAGGAAGTGCCTACCCTCCCCAGAGGAGGCCACGTTTGTTTTGAAGACTGAGCCGGCTCCTAGAACACAAGCAGGTGAAAGATCTGATTCTAGATTTGGCTGCCAGAGCAAAGTGGGCAATGCTATTGCCTGAGGGGCCTGTGAACTAAGACAGGGTCTTGATCTTTTATCTGACAGCTGGAGGGCCTTCTCAAGGATTTCAAGTGGGCCAATGACTTAATTAGATTCATATTTCAGAAACAATAACAACAACAGCATTTCTCACACATATCAAGAGAGGCCAACCTAGGAAAGGTGTAGAAGTGGGGGTGGAAGGGGGGGGGAAGCCTGCAGGGTTAGAGCAAGGGTGAGCACTTAGGATTTGATGTCTGGTGCCAGCAAAGGAGGAGAGCTGTGGACTCTCACCCAGGATTCCACCAGACAACAAGGTAGGGGAGGAGATCATTCAGCAAGACAGAAAAATGATAGAGTACAAGCAAGCGTGTCCTGAAGAAAAGAATGATGAGTTCAGTTGGAAAAACTGAATGATGTTTCCATGAGATATGTGAAACATAATGTCCTTTTGGGTATAGACAAAGATTTGTATGGCATTTGGGGCTTTCTGGCCAAACACTGCCGATAAGGTAGTTGTGCCATTAGAAATAGCAAGTATATAAGCCAGGCGCCAGTGGCTTATGCCTGTAACCCTAGCTGCTCAGGAAGCTGAGATCTGAGGATTGTGGTTTAAAGCCAGCAGGGGCAGGAAAGTCCGTGAAGACCCCACCCCCACCCCTGCTCTGTCCCAGTAGTGGGGCTTGTCTTTTTGCTCACCACTTTGATCCACAGCACCACTTCCCCAGGAGAATCTTTTCTCCAATTAACCACAAGAAGACCAAAATCGCTCAAAGTAACAAGAGTGCTAGCCTTGAACAAAAAAGCTCAGGACCAGTGCCCAGGTCCTGAGTTCAAGCCCCATGACTGATAAAAATTAAAAAAAAAAAAAGAAAGAAAGAAAAAAGAAAAGAAAGAGCAGGTATATAGAAAAATTAACTCTACTAGTTTTCTGGGCTGCTATATACTAAAATGCCACACTGACTGCGCAGATCACAGAGAGGGGCCCCCTCACCATGTGTGGGCTGTACACGTGAGATCAGGCGTTGAAGGGCTATGCTTCCTGCAAGCACAGAGGAAGGACCTGTTCCTGCCTCTCACTGGCTTCTTGGAATTCCTTGGCCTGTGGCAGTGTCACTCTCATCTTTATGTAGTGTCCTCCCTGTGTGTCCCTGTGACTAGATTTCCCCTTTCTATAAAGACACGGGCCCCTCGTACTCCAGTACTGCTATACTTATGTCTGTGCCCTATCTGTTAAGTGAACTTTCCCTCATTTCAACACAATACCTAACATAACCAACTTAGAAGGGGGAAAGGGTTTATATTGGCTCATGGTTTCAGAGGTTTCAATCCATAGCAGCCCAGTGAGTTCTGGGTGGGGCATCATGGTTAGGGACACAGGGTAGAGAGGGCCTGTTCACGGCACAGCAGCCAGGAAGCAGAGGCACAAAGGCAGGCTGCATATGGGCCCTGCCTCACGGTCAAGGATGCACCCCTGATGACCTACCTTCCTCCTACTGGGCCCGACCTCCTGAAGGTTCTACTACCTCCTAGAGCATGGGCTTCTGAAGGACATTCAAGGTCAAATCTATAAGCTGGACACCAGTGGCTCATTCCTGTAATCTTAGCTATTCAGGTGGCTCAGATTTGAAGATCTCAGGTTGAAGCCAGCCTAGGCAGAGAAGTCCATGACACTCTTAATCTCCAACTGACCCACAAAAAGCAAAAAGTGGAGGTGTTCCTCAAGTGGTAGAATACCAGCCTTCATCAAAATGCCAAGGGACAGAGCCTAAATTCAAGCCCTAGTACCAGGGTATGCTCACACATATATGCAAAACACACACACACATACACACACACACACACGTGCGCGCGCACACACACATGCACACACACACACACACAGCAACTTATTTCTATCTCCTGTTTGGAAATTACCTTATTTCCACATGAAGTCACATGGTAAGGTCACAAACAATTTGGGGTTTCTTCCATCATTCTAACAGGGATACCTCAGCTGTAAAGGTCACCTGGCTCTCTGTTTTTTGTTGTGATTGTTGTTTTTGTCCGTTGTGGGGCTTGATCTTAGGGCCTGGGCACTGTCCCCAAGTTCTTTTTGCTCAAGGGTAATGCTCTACCACTTAAGCTACAGTACCACTTCCAGTTTTCTAGTGGTTAGTTGGAGATGAGTTTCATGGGGGCGTGGGAATTTGGCTTAGTGGTAGAGTGCTTGCCTCACATGCATGAAGCCCTAGGTTCGACTCCTCAGTACCACATACACAGAAAAAGCCAGAAGTGGCACTGTGGCTCAAGTGGTAGAGTGCTAGCCTTGAGCAAAAAATGCTCAGGGACTGTGTCCAAGCCCTGAGTTCAAGCCCCAGGACTGACTGACAAACAAAAAGATTCTCATGGACTTGTTTTGTTGGCTTTCAACAGTGATCCTCAGATCTCAGCCTCCTGAGTAGCTAGGATTACAGGCATGAGCTACTAGTGCCTGACTGTTCTTTAGATATCTTTAGGGGCTTTCTGCCACTTTCCTTGATTCTACTACATTAGACTCTGGGTGACAGGGCCTCAGTTTCCCTAGGTTTTCCACAAAATGGGCCTGATGAAGAAATGATTCTACACTTGTGAAATCTTAGAACACTTTTTGTGTATGATGTGGGGATCATTTTCAGATATACACTCCACCCCACATTCACTCTCAGCTCCAGACCCAGCCATGCCGCCTTTGGTGTCTGTAACTTGGAGAATACTGCAGAAGGGGAGGTCTATACCTGTATCTAAGTCAAAGCCAGTGTATCTCCTGATCTGGGTGATCACCTATATATCTTTTGTAATGTCCTCGGTAGGAAGCTAATAAACAAGTGTTTCGCTGAGTTCTGTAAGCCATTCTAACAACTGACTAAACACAACCAGAGACTCATGGGGACTTTCTTTTTTTTTTTTTGGGTCCGGTCGTGGGCCTGAACTCTGGGCCTGGGCGCTGTCCCTCACCTCTTCAGCTCAAGGCTAGTGCTCTACCACTTGAACCAGAGCGCCACTTCCAGCTTTTTTTCCTTTTTGCTTATGTGGTGCTGGGGAATCGAACCCAGGGCCTCATGAATGCAAGGCAAGCGCTCTACCACTGAGCCACTTTCCCAGCCCCTCATGGGGACTTTCTATTGATAGCACAAAGTTAGGCCAAGTTCCACTGCTCCTCACCACACCCCTTGGGTCCTGGGAACCTTTCATTTAGAGCAGGTCATTGGGAACACGTGAGACACTCTGAGGCTGGCAGTTCGCACCTGGGATAGGAAAGTCTTCGGAACCAAGCCGTTAGCCTGTAAAGTCTGCATCAGCTCTGGCTGTGTCAAGAGTTGAGTTAAATTGTAGGACCCTCACTCAGGAGCACATGAGAGAATGCAATGACATTAATGCATCTGGATTTGTGAGCCGAGAAGCTAAATGGTGCATACCTATCCCAGACAGTCTGACGTTCACTATAGAGTCAGGAGTTCTGTTCCTTTGCAAGACAACTCCAAGGGGCGATGTACAAGGCAACCTCAGAGATGCTTTTACTGGATGCTGTGAATTAACTAAAGTGCCCAACACTGTGTCTTTGCCCTCTGATCTGAGCTATTCTCTGCCATAGTCCCTTTGCAATCACCTTGTTTGCAGGAGAAAAGCGAAGACTGGGTGAGACGCCATTCAAACTACCATTCAAGCAAATATTGTCTTAAAAGAAACAGCCCGGAACTCAGGAGAGCACCTTGTTCCTTTTCTGCTGCAGCAATGAAGTGGTAACTCCTCCAGAACTCTTCCAGAGACAAAGACTGAGCAAATGGTCAGCCAGGCCACCCCTGTGACCTGGATGGCTTTACCTCTCCATCCTTCCCTCCACCCCTGCCCCCAACTCTTCCTACTTAACCTGTGTCTGCATCTCTGAAGATGGCTGAAGATGTACTGAAGTGTTGTCTTCCCCTGGCTGCCGTGGAATAAATCTCCTTTCTCTGCCTTTCACCATGTCTCTCGATTTGGCACGAGAGGGGAGGTGGGGAGTGTCAGATCTACCTTGGAACTCCTGGGCCTGGAGTCTAAAAATCCGAGTTCAGCCTTCGACACACACACACACACACACACACACACACACAGACACACACTTGGTTTCAACAACTCACTTCTTCCCAGGCTCTTGGAGCAGGCAAGGAGCCCATGTTCTTGTAAGGAAACCACCTTGCATTTTCATATAATGGCTCAAATATTCGTGATGCTGTGCATCAAATTCATTTGAGAAATAAGTTTTACAATCTGATCAAATTCCTCCAGAAGCCACAAAAGCAAGATGCCTTTAAACATGGTCTTTAAAGATAATAGATAGAAATTCCCAGGCTATGGAGAAGCAGGGCAAAGCAGAAAGCGTTAGATTTGAACACCCTGTGTCCGGACTCACCTTCTGCCTTATCTGTAATCTCAGCCTCTCCCTTTCAGCTTATCAGACCCTCTTCCAGATCAAACAGACCAGGAGTTCCCTGACTGCTCACTCTGAGGCTCCACAGTAAAGCAAAGATAGCTAAGGGGTTCATACCTGTAATCCCAACTACTCTGAAGGCTGAGATCTGAGAATTGGGGTTAGAAGCCAGACTGGGCAGAAAAGGCCAAGAGACTCTATCTCCAATTAGCCACCAAAAAGCCAGAAATGAAAAGGTGGTTCAAGTGGTAGAGCACCAGCCTTGAATGAAGAGCTAAGGCAGAGTGCCCAGGCCCTGAGTTCAAACCCTAGCACCAACACATGAAGGCAGGCAAGCAAGCAATGAAGGGAGGAAGGGAAGGAGGGAGGGAGGGAGAAAAGGACAAAATTCCCTGATGAAGCTGCATGGGTGGGTGTTTCTTCTAAAGTTCAGCAGGAGGCAGAGATTGCCAAAGCAACTCCCAGGACTTTAGATGGTCTGTCTCCCGCACCCTTCGCAGTTCTACATGATACAACACAAGCATTCACTTGCCATGTCCATCCCTTTGTGCTGGGTCCAATGTCTTAGCTGAATAAATGGTGCATTCAAGATGATAAAACGAGATACCAAAGACCCGAAGCCAGAACAATTTTCCACCCTTCCGCACACAGGAAACCAGAAAGCGCCTTGAGGTGTGGCTGGCCAAATCCTGTTCAGGCTTCACCACCACCTCCTGTAGGGTCTTCTGGCTCCAACAGTCTCTCCCTCCCGCAGTCAAGGACTAACACTGTGTTTGCACAGGGCTGTTCCTTCATTCCAACGTCCCACTGCAGATGGCCACAGTACCCTTTGAGCACTTTTATGGGGCACTAAAACTTTACAGCAGCCTGCTGGGTCAAAAAGACAGGGTTTCCACATCTCTGAATGGATCTATTTATGACTGACAAGACTATTATGCTTTGCCCTTTGGAAATCCTAGCAGATATTAAGCCTTTTCAAAGGGGTCTGCTGAGTTCCACAGCTAACAGCTGCCTTACAGAAACCCCATATGGCAGAGCTGAAACTGACTGAATAGCTAAGTTTGAAAAGAAAGGCCCTGCATCATTGGAAAAAACCAAATGCTTTGCCACGTCCTGCTGTCTCAGGGTGAAATCCACCTGTGTTTTTCCAAGTTGTTCCTTCTTTACTCCTCCCCTAGCTGGGGCTGACAGAGCTAAGAACCTCGGCACCAAACCCTAGTGAACTGGCCTTTCCTCTTCAGCAGGCAAAGTAACTGAAACCAGGAGGAAAAAAAAAAAAGCCCTAGCCATTCAATTCAATCACAGTTTGTTTAATCCCCAGGTCCAGGATTCATAGCTAGACCAGAAAAAGAATCGCCATGTATTTATTTCAAGTCATACTTACCCGTGTTCCATAGCGTCCACTCCTGGGCATCAGAGATGGGGCCCCAGCCTCTTCTGAAATGGGGACTCAGCTCTTCCCCGCAGCCTTCTAGACAATTGAGCCCATTCTAGTCACCAGGCTGCCAGTGAAAGGGTGGCCCTTACAAAAATACACACAGCTTGTCAGCACTGGCCAAAGGGGCGGAGTCCCGGCACCAGGGCCCAGGGAAGCCAATGACCAGCCTCCCAGCCCTTGTTTGCTTAAACTATTGTGTTTCACTCTGAAGGGAGACCTGGAGTAAGGAACTTTGAATGGAAAAGCCGTGGCCTTTCATGTTTGTTTTTAATTTGAGGTTCTCTTAATTTCTGACTGTTTCTCTAACAATCATCAGTACAGGGGTAACTTTCTGGAGTCTCTCCTAGGCTGGAATCCTGCTTTAAAGATTCAGATTCCTACTTCTGACCATGGGACCTATCACCAAAAGTCTCTTTGACTCCCAGGTGAACATTCCCACCTCCAAACCTGCCCACCTGCCACGCAGGCCACCTTTCCTTTTCCAGGCCACACCACCAAGCAGGCAGGCTGCAACGCGGGCTCCTGTGGGTGCTCTCTGCGCAATGCACCATGTCCTGCGTTTGTTTCCAAGTGCCCAGAAGGAAGCTTTTGTTACACATGGTAATTAGGCAGGCATCCAACCCTGGCACTGCCTGGCTCCATGTCCAGCCATGCCCTGTCCCCGCCGTGAGGGCAGCGGGTGGCACTGCACGGGGCAGTCTTGTGCTTCCCGAGCCCTCGGCAGGGCCCAAAGCAGGATTAGCGTCCTGGCTGCAGAGCACCCTGGGTGTCCCAATTCTCCAGAGGGTGAGGACACAGCTGTGGGTGGGACTTCCTTGTTTCTCTGGGGGGCCACAGGCCTTCTCCGAGGAGCCAGCCGCGGAGACGCAGTTCCCATACAGGCTGCAGCCTGGCTCAGCGCACGCGGCATGCTGTGTTTGGACAGTCTATAATCTCACTTCTCTAAGATCAAGGTCTGGAGAGTAGCTAAGACCTTTTCCCGCAGAACTTGAAGGTGCTCAGAACCTAAAGGGATCTATTGTCAGCAGCTCAGGACCTCTCCTCCCATTGTGGTTGCACAGTCAGCAGGTGAAACAGGCTCCCAAGAGGTGTTTGGGCCCCCAGCACCCCTACGGGTCACCTGGGAGGACGGAGGCGCAGGCCCTATGATGCTCTGAGAGCCCCGATCGAAGGACTGGATGGTGAGAGGGGAGCCCTGGGCTCCTTCCATCAGTTCTGCAGTATAGATGGGGTCTCGCGATGCCCATCCTGGTGAATTGGATCTGGACACAGTTATCAGGGCTCAGGCCTCATGGAGATTCAGGCAGTGATGCCAGGACTCCAGGATCCTGGCCTCTCAGCTAGTGCTTACTATTATTATATTTCTTATGCTGGCGCAGAACTTGCACTCAGGGCCTGAGTACTGTCCCTGAGCTTTTTTTTCTCAAAGCTAGCGCTCTACCCCTCTACCACTTGAGCCACAGCTCCACTTCCAGCTTTTCTGGTGGTTAAAGAGTCTCACAGACTTCAAACCACGATCCTCAGATCTTAGACTCCTGAGCTGCTAGAATTACACGTGTGATCCGCCACCAGCACTTGGCTGATAGTTAAAATTTTTCTTTTTTTTCTCTCTCTTTCTTTTTTCCTTTTTTTTGTGGGTCATGGGACTTGAACTCAGGGCTAGCACCCTACCACTTGAGTCACAGCACCACTTCTGGCTTTTTCTGCTTATGTAGTGCTGAGGAATTGAACCCAGGACCTCATGCATGCAAGGCAAGCGCTCTACCACTGAGCCACCTTCCCAGCCCGTCCTTGAGCTTTTATGGTCAAGGTGAGCACTCTACCACTTTGAGCCACAGCACCACTTCTGGTTTTCTGGTGGCTAATTAGAGATAAAAGTCCTATGGACTTTCCTGCCCTGGATGGCTTCAAACTCCAATCTTCAGTTCTCAGCCTCCTGAGAAGCTAGGATTACAGGTGTGAGCCACCAGCACCCAGCTTTTTAAAATTTTTATTTTTAAGAAAACACGTAAATTGTTGACAGTGTGAAAGTGAGTATAACAACATCAAACGTAGTTATAGACAGTGACTCCGAAGCTGAGGAGCTGAGGTCTCTCAGGAGAGTAGAAGCAGCATAAGCAAAAGAGGTTTGCACCTTGTTTTCTAGTTCTCCAAAGTCATTGCTTCATAACGAAAGCCCATGTTTCTCTTCTGAGAAGTTTCCCTGTGCTTTTCCATCTTTCTCTATTTCAAAAGCAGCATTTTAAAGTAGCACTGACTTCTTGTCTATAACTTGACCACTAACTACTGATACCTACCTTTGTCCATGCAGGCCACTCTAACAAAATAACAAACTAGAGCTGGAAGTCCCAGACCAGAATGCCAGCGTGCCCTGGGGAGGATCTTCTGGGTTGCAGATTGCTGGCTTCATGCTAGTTGTTCTTTTTTTTTTTTTTAAGTTATTTTTAGTTTTAGTTGAATTAAGTTCAAGCCCCAGGACTGGCACAAAAAGAAAAGAAAAAGAGGGCTGGGAAGGTGGCTCAGTGGTAGAGCGCTTGACTTGCATGCATGAGGCCCTGGGTTCAATTCCTCAGCACCACATAAGCAGAAAAAGCTGGAAGTGACACTGTGGCTCAAGTGGTAGAGCGCTCGCTTTGAGCTGAAGAGCTTAAGGACAGCGCCCAGGCCCAAGCCCCACGACCAGCAAAAAAAGAAAAGAAAGGAAGGAAGAAAGAAAGAAAGAAAGAAAGAAAGAAAGAAAGAAAGGAAGGAAGGAAGGAAGGAAGGAAGGAAGGAAGGAAGAAAGGAAGGAAGGAAGGAAGGAAGGAAGGAAGGAAGGAAGGAAGGAAGGAAGGAACAAAGGGTGCATACCTGGAATCCCAGCACCCCAGAGGGAGAAAAGGAGAGAGAGCAACAGGATTACATGTATGTACCATGCCCATCCTGTAGATTTTTACAGTAAGTAATCTGACCACATCTTTTCCTTTTCTTAGATAGAAAAACAGGTGCACTGCTAAAATGATTTGCCCAGAGTTACAAGGATGATGGGAAAGAAGCTGGCTGGGGCCCAAGTCCAGCACTCAGCAGGAAGATCTTCCCACTGTACTGCTCACAAAATTAAGGAAGTGATCCAGATTAACCTTTCATGAAATCTACCTCTCTACCTTCATCCTTTTAGTTGACATGATTGTTACTTTCTGTCAAAACAGAATATAATGAGTAATAGAATATGTCCCACATTCTCAGTGAAGTTCCTAGCTTGTTCATTATATATGGCATTTCTAGGCTGAGGCAGGAGTTCAAGATCAGCTTGGGCATCAAGTGACATGCTGACTCCAATAAGAAGAAAAAAAGGTTAATAAAGGAGGGTAGTCACAAGGTAAAATCCAGGAAGGATTGTCTCAACCAAGCTGTTGTTGTTTTGTGTTGCTCTGCTTTTGCAGTGCTGGGAAATCAACCTCAGCCATCAAGCTCACTAAGCAAATGCTCTTCCACTAAGCTCACCCCCCCCCCCCCCCCCCCCCCGGCCCAACTCAGTGTTACCATCAGTCAACCCCTTGCAAAAGTGAACAGGAGCTGGGAACCAGTGGCTCATGCCTATAATCCTAGCTACTCAGGAAGGCTGAGATCTGAGGATAGAGATTCAAAGCCAGCCTGGGCAAGAAAGTCCATGAGACTCTTATCTCCAATAAGTCACTCAGAAAAATTTAAGTAGCACTGAGGTTCAAGGGGTAGAGCGCTCACCATGAGCTGAAGAGCTGAGGGACAGCGCCCAGGCCCAGAGTTCAGGCCCCACGACCGGACCCAAAAAAAAAAAAAAGAAAAAAAGCTGTGGTTCAAGTGGTAGAACACCAGCCTTGAGCACAGAGAGGCTCAGGGACAGCACCTGGGCCCTGAGTTCAAGCCCCAGGACCAGCAAAAAGATTTTTTTTTAATTTTAAAAAATTAAAAAAGGTTTAATTAAAAAAAAAAGTGAACAGGAGATGAACTGAGAACTAGGAAGCAGAGACTTAGAACACATGGAAAGAAAACTTTGTCAGGATGTTTACCAGGTAAATCCAACTATGGGGACTGAAACTACGACAAAGCTGTTATTAAAATGATAAACAAAATAACTACAGGGGCAGCGGCATGTCTTCTCAAAGACAAAGATGACATCACTACGTTCTGAATTTCAAACCATCAGGATAGGTAATGCAGAAAATTGCCATCTGCCCTGTGAGGGGGCTCATCACCCATTTAAAATTTGCCCTTGATCTGAAACAAGTCCCTAGTCCTCATCCAACTTCAAGCCAGGAACCTGAAGCTCCAGCGCCCACAGGCTGAGCTTCCTCAGCCCCTCGGAACCAACCAACCAACCAATGAGGCTCAGCATTCCACAGCACTGAGTCACCACAGCCCTGATCTGCCAGTGTGCTCAACAGCGCTCAGTCACACTCACACACACCAGCACACACTCACATGGCTCCACAGTCACACAGAGCAACTCTCAGCACACTCAAACACAAACATACTCCTACACACGAACACATGCTCAGGAACATACGTACACTAACAAATACAAACACATGGACTGGGAAGGTGGCTCAGTGGTAGAGCGCTTGCCTTGCATGCCTGAGGCCCTGGGTTCGATTCCTCAGCACCATATAAGCAAAAAGAAAAAAGCCGGAAGTGGCGCTGTGGCTCAAGTGGTAGAGCGCTAGCCTTGAGCTGAAGCGCTGAGGGACAGCGCCCAGGCCCAGAGTTCAGGCCCCATGATGAGACCCCCTCCAAAAAAAAACAAATATAAACACATACTCTTGTATACTACTAAATACAAACAACACACTTATGCACACACATGCTCTAACACATGTGCACGTTTTTACACCACCCTTCTTATACATGAACACAATACACTTTTACATAACCTTACACACAAACTTACATTCACATAGAAACAGACACACCACACACTCACACTGCCACACACTCATGACAGCCTTACGAGCTCAGCCACTCACGCGCTTACATGCAAGCACACGTTCTTACACATGAACAAATTCACTCCTGCAGCCTTATAAGAACACATGCACGAAAGTGCACAGTCACAGTCACACATGCGCACAGTCACATAATCATACGTGAGCACACTCACATTTTTACTCTCACACAGGACAAGCTATTGTATGTGCTCGATGCACATGCCTGCATATTCTTATATGCACAAATAGAAACATACCAAAACACTCAAGTACAACCTTATATGCTCACATACGCCAGGACATGTGTTTTCATACTCTTGCAAACTGCTACATCCTGTACCGAAGCACTCAAACACACTCAAACACAGCTGCACACTTTTACATGCTCTCGCACATTCTTACCATTATAGGCTCTTCCACATTCTTCCATGCACAAACCTGAACATAACAAAGCACACTTAAACACTTGAACACTCTTATGCCCACTTAAACCCCCACAAGCTTAAACATTTGAACACTCTTATACACGCTTACATTGTCAAATACACAAATATGTAAAGCACACTCAACATACATATGCCTTTGTACATGCTTACACTCATGTATCTTAAACATATACATGTTCCACTCTTACACACTTGACCATTTTTACATGTTTGCATGCTCTTGAGTGAACTTACTCAAACTTACACATAAAAAACTCAAATACACTCTTACGGGCTCAAACACACTGGTACAAGCTCTTACACAAGGTTATGCTCACACACCTCTGTACATTCCTGCATATTCTTATACACTACACACAAACATACCAAACACACCCACTCTTTTGCACTAGAACATACTTCAACAGGCTATTGCAAACTATTACATTCTTAAAAGCCACACATTCTCGCATGTTTTTATACCCACATATATAAACATACCAAACACATGTTCAAACACACCTGAGCTCACATTTGCACATAACTGCAAATTCTTGTAGATTTTTTTTTTTTGGGTCCGGTCACGGGGCCTGAACTCTGGGCCTGGGCGCTGTCCCTCAGCTCTTCAGCTCAAGGCTAGCACTCTACCACTTGAGCCACAGCGCCAGTTCTGGCTTTTTTCTTTTTGCTTATGTGGTGCTGAGGAATCGAACCCAGGGCCTCAGGCATGCAAGGCAAGCGCTCTACCACTGAGCCACCTTCCCAGCCACATATCTGCAAATTCTTACACTCTCATGTGCACTTATACATTCTTAGATTTTTGCACTCTTGTACATAAACAACATAAACATGCTTAAGCATGTCACACAATTAAAGACACTTGAATATGCACTTGTATATTGTTGCACATTCCTTTGTATGTTTGCAAATTCTTTTACACTTGCACATAAACATACCAAAGCACACTCAAAGGTGCTTAGGCACACTTGAACAGGCCCTTAAGCACACTTGCACTTTTTTTTTTTCTTTTGTTTTTTTTGGGTCGGGTCGTGGGTCCTAAACTCTGGGCCTGGGCGCTGTCCCTCAGCTCTTCAGCTCAAGGCTAGCGCTCTACCACTTGAGCCACAGCGCCACTTCCAGTTTTTTTCTTTTTGCTTATGTGGTGCTGAGGAATAGAACCCAAGGCCTCAGGCATGCAAGGCAAGCACTCTACCACTGAGCCACCTTCCCACCCCACACTTGCACATTATTAAACACTCCTAAACATGCAAATGTCAACATACTAAAATACATTCATTCTTATGCACATAAACACTCGAACACACTATTATACACAATTGCACATGTTCACACACTCCCCACGTTATACCCTTATACATTTTTTTCCACTGTAAATAATAGAATTTTATTAAAAACGCACCACAGATGTAAATACTACCTTGAAAATAAGCACTCGAAACACCTGCTGTCAATGTAGAACTGTATGAGTAGGCGGTGCCTTGGTGGGCATGAAGATTTCTATTTCCTCGCGACGTTACTTATTTAGAGTACCGAGCTACAGTGTCTGACCAGTACACAGCCTTCCTCGAGTTGTCTTACACATTCTTATATGTGCAAATGTAAACATGTCAAAGCACACATGAACTCTTCTACATGCTTGGTACACTTGAATACACTCATGCACATTTACATGATCTTGCACACTCTTGCACATTTTTGCAAGGCATGACATACTATTACACTTTTTTGTTGTTGTTGTTGGTCGTGGGGCCTGAACTCTGGGCCTGGGCACTGTCCCTCAGCTCTCCAGCTCAAGGCGAGCGCTCTACCACTTGAGTCACAGCGCCACTTCCTATTACACATTTTTGCATGCTCTTTTTTCAGGCTTATTTATTTTTTAATTGTCAAAGTGGTGTACAGAGGGGTTACAGTTACATAAGTATGGTAATAAAGTATATTTCTTGTCAAACTTGTTATCCCATCCCTCATTTTCCCTCTATTTTCCCTCCCCTCATCTTGCATGCTTACAGTGCAAACTTAAACATAACAGAGTCTTCAAACATTCGCACATTCATACTAGCACACTCTTGCATAGAAGACACACACAAGTACACACATGCAGCCTCACACAATTGTACACTCACATGGGCTGTACTTATACCCCATACTTACACACACACTCTTTACACCTATCACAGGAGCACACACTCGCATACACACACACTCAGGCACTCTAATAAACACTCATGCACATTTACACCCATGAGCACACACTCACACAAGCATACAGTCTCAGAACCACACATACATTCTTTTTGTTATTGTTGTTGTCGTCGGTGGTGGTGGAGCTTAAACTCAGGGCCTGGGCACTGTCCCTGAGCTCTTTTGCTCAAGGCTGGCACTTTACCACTTTGAGCCACAGCCACCACTTCAGGTTTTCTGGTTGTTAATTGGAGATAAGAGTCTCAGCTGGATTTTCCTGCCAGCTGGCTTTAAACTGTGATCCTCAGATCTTAGCCTCCTGAGTAGCTAGGATCACACGCGTAAGCCACCAGCTTCACACCCACATTCTGTTTCGCAACTCTGGCCTTGGTGTTCTCTGTAGATCAGCTTCCCCCATCTTGGCAAAGCTTCTGTTGTGGTTATTTCTTGAGGTCTGGAGGTGTGAGCTCTTTGGAGATAAGAACGCAATAGCAGTTCCGTGGGGCCGGCTGGTGCGGGCACAGGTGGCAGGAATGATCTGTGGGGGAAACTGTCCTTTCACAGACTCGGCAACCCAACAACACTTGGAAGGGGCTCCAGGTGTGTTAGCTGGCATCTGAAGTCCCAGCTAACTCTAGAGCCAGCCCAGGCAGGAAAGGCCATGAGATTCTTACCTCCAATTAACCACCAGAAAACCAGAAGTGGAGCTGTGGCTCAAAGTGGTAGAGCACATTCACACCTTGAGTAAAAGAGCTCAGGGACAGACAGAGCTCAGGCCTTGAGTTCAACCCCAGGACCAACCCCCCCAAAACAAAACAAAACAACAGAATCTCTTCCTCAGAGATGGGATCTTTTCAGCCCCCTTTACAGCTTTCATGAGGATGTAAGGGCTCTGTTTTATGGATTCGCCTGAGGCTGAAGAATATATTCCTAAAAGTTCCTCGAAAACTCGTTTCTCTCCTGTTTTCTTTAAAAGCCTGATGGTCTAAAGCACTGCTGTTCCAGCTCTGCTCTCCAGTTACTGAACCAGCGTCAGAGCCAAGTGTGACCCGAGAGAGTGTTACATCACAGGGAGGTAAACTGAGCCCCGGTGAGGTGGCGGGACCCGTTCTCAGCACCCCAGCATGGCCCTGGACGCTCCATCAGGCTGGCAGTGTTTCTCAGCCTCTGCACTGTTGATACTTGGAGATGACGAATCTCTTGTTGCACTGGGAATGCCAGCTGCGTGCCCAGCTCCAGGCATTCTCTACCCTGTCCGAACAGTCCGGACTTACCCACCAAAGCCATATTCAGACACTGCCATCCATCCCCTGAGGGGTAAAACCACTGCTGGCGGAGAGCGGCCAGTAGTCTATGTGCAAGTTTGTCTCTTCCAGCAGGTTCTACGTTGACCCCATTCTTTCTCATCAGACTTGTTCCTGGGAGAGGCAGATTGACTGTCCTGACAAAAAGTGGCTTGAGGGCTGGGAAGGTGGCTCAGTGGTAGAGCGCTTGCCTTGCATGCCTGAGGCCCTGGGTTCGATTCCTCAGCACCACATAAGCAAAAAGAAAAAAGCCGGAGTGGCGCTGTGGCTCAAGTGGTAGAATGCTAGCCTTGAGCTGAAGAGCTGAGGGACAGCGCCCAGGCCCAGAGTTCAGGCCCCACGACCGGACTCCCTCCACCCTCCCCAAAAAAAGCGGCTTGAGAAGGCTCACCACCCCCACCACGGGCAACACACACACACTCAGGAAAGGTCAAGTGACACAAGGCGAGAAGGCCATCTCACCACAAACAGCGCCCTCTGCAGGAAACTCCAGCTGCCAGAACTAGGAGAGGATCAATGTCCTTTAAGGCATCATGTGGGGGTGCTTGGCCACACACAGTGGCCCTAATAGTGTCTAAGTCACTCCTCCTCAGAAGGCTAGAATCTCTGCCCCAGTGACATTTAAGACAAACTCAGGCACATCTCTAGGAGGCAGGGTCTCCCCAGCACTGGGCCCAATTTGTGGCTCAAGTAGGTGCTTAATATGTAAGAGGCAAGACATCAAAATATCTCCACCAAACACATCACTCCCTGTTTGAGGTGAGCCTGGTATGCATGAGTCTGCAGAGGTGCTGGTTTCCTAAAAGCATGGTACTTACCCTACATACCCTACATTTAATGCACGAATTCCTCAACATGATAAGAGATGATGGTATTACTGATGCATGTACTTACTATTCTTTCCTTGAGTTTGCCCTGTTCTGTGCCAGTACCGGGGCTTGAACTCAGGGCCTGAACACTGTCCCTTGGGGTTTTTTTGCTCAAGGTTGGAACTCTATCACCGGAGCCACTTCTGGATTTTATGTTGTTAATTGGAGGTAGGCGTGTCATCAACTTCCCTGCCCAAGCTGGCTTTCAACGGTGATCCTCAGCTCTCAGCCTCCTGAGTAGCTGGCACCTGGCTCACTGTGCATTTCGGTTGCATGAAGAGGCTATGTGGGGTGCTCACCATTAGGTGTGTGCACTATGAGCTATCATATCCATGCAACAAAAATCTCCTAACAGAACCTTGTTTTAAATGAGTGAGCTTGTTAATTGGCCAAGCCTGACTGCATTTCTGGAATGAATGAATGAATGGAGTGGTCTGTGAGGGGTTGGTAGTGAAGTGCTTGGCTAGTGTTTTCCCCCAAGTAACTAATACATATATATTATAATATATGATGTATGTGTATACATGCACACACATATATGTATGTACGCACACACATATATCATATTTGGGTAGAATTACATCATCAGAAGCTTGCCTTTCCAGGGCTGGGAGTTCAGCCAGCTAAAACACTGTACCTTGGAGCCTGGGCTCTGCTTCTGGCCACGTCCCAATTAGCTGCATAGCCCCAGGCTGCCCAGAACCTAGATGTCCTGACATGAATAATAATAACCCTTGCCTGAGATATGGCAAAAATTAATGAGATTCAAGCAAATGTGCCGCAGTGCCACAGTAACACACACACACACACACACACACACGACTAAAAATGTACCCTAACCAGGAGGTTTCAAGGGCTGTAAGTCACCGGCTGTGCTGGTGAGCAAGGGCACCGTGCAGACCACACGGATCACATTCGCTGCAGATCTCAAATGGGAAATGAAAATAGTCGCCATCTGCTTGCCAGCTCCCATCAACCCCCCGGCTCTCTGAAGGGTTGGACTCCGGGCAGAGGCACACTCCAGGGAGGAGATCACTGCCCAGTTTACCAGATGGATTCTGCAATAGAATTCTCACCAGCAGAGCCGGGCACTGGCGGTCCAGACCTGTCATCCCAGTTACTCAGGAGGCTGAGACCTGAGGATCATAGTCCAAATCCAGCCTGGACAGTACAGTCCATGAGACTCTTAGTTCCAATTAATTAACCACCAAAGAACCCGAAGTGGGGCTGTGGCTCACATAGGTAGAGCGCCTGAGCCCTGAGTTCAGTTCCTGAGACTGGAGCCCCCCATCCCTCACCCGGCAAAAAAAATCCATAAAGATACCTCCTGATAAATAAAAAACATTACTGAGGGCTGGGAAGGTGGCTCAGTGGTATTGTGTTTGCCTCATATGCATGAGGCCCTGGGTTCGATTCCTCAGCACCAGATGAACAGAAAAAGCCAGAAGTGGCACTGTGGCTCAAGTGGCAGAGCGCTAGCCTTGAGCTGAAGAGCTGAGGGACAGCGCCCAGGCCCCACGACTGACACCCCCCCCAAAAAAAATACTGAATTCGTAGAAATTAACTTAAAGTGTTACCCCTTGCCTCAGGGCCAGCATCTCAAAGAACTAGGAACACCGCCCATGAGCATAGCAACCATTCCAGAAATGGCGGGCCTCTCTACCCACCAGCGTGGCAAAATCTCCTGAGCCCTGTAAGCAGAGGCGTCCGCACTGGAGCTTTACTCCTATCAACACACGCTCTTCAGTTTGTAAAAAACACACTGAAGGCGGGTTAATCTTGAACTGGAGGAACTGGTCCATGAGTTTGGCTGGGAGGGGGAGGGGAAGTGGGGGTACTCTGCCTGAAATCCTGGGGGCCTGAGGACCCACACCCCAGGCCCCTCACTCTTTCCCTCCCCATCTCCCCCTACCCTGCACTAGGGATTGAACCTGAGGCTTGCATATGTGCACCCCTTAATACTTAAGTAGACCTAGGATCACCCAGAATATACACTTCATTTCCTTCCAGCTACCTGTGGCCCTGTGGTTATTATTTTAGTCAAGGAGATGGACATGCGTGACAATTTTCAGGAAACTTCATCTTCAGACAAGTGGACAGAGCCCTTTTGTTTCCTTCTTCCTTTTTTCCTGGCCTCCTCCTTCCAGCCAGCTGGAACATGGGAAAGGGCCGGTATTGAGCAGCCATGCTGGGACTGTGAGGCCAAAGTGGGTGACTAAGGATCCCCTACCAGCAAGAAAGCTGAACCAAGACTCTACTAACTGGACCAATTGGACTGTCCACCTCCAGATCCTTCTGTGTGAGGGAGAAACAAATCTCACTCCTGACGGAGCGACCGGGGGCTTCCTGTCACAGATGTGTTAAAACCTCAGCTATTGGTTGAGGTAGAGTCTCAGTAACTTTTGCTCAGGCTAGCCTCAAACCATGATCCTCCTGATCTCTACCTCCCAAGTATCTGTGGTTATAGGCATGAACCAATGTGCCAGTCCTAGGTCTCTTTCTTAGGTTGACATAGCTCTGAACAAGAACAAAGGGTTTGGTGAGCAGGGGACCAGCTGTCCCAAAGAAGACAGAGGGTCCCTTGCATGGGGCTCATGCATCCTAGGCCTCTGCATAGGTTTCTGAGGCTCCCGCTGATTCCAGCAACGTTTCTCAAGAGGAATGGCAGCTCAAGAGCTTACCTACGACTTCCCCCATGATTGAACGTGCTCAATATGCCGAAGGCAGGGGCTTGGTGCTAGCCAGCTTGGGTTTGGGAATTGCTGTTGCAGGACCACAAAAAATAAAAAAATTAAGCCGGGCGCTGGTGGCGCCTGTAATCCTAGCTACTCAGGACGCTGAGATCTGAGGATGACACGGTTCAAAGCCAGCCTGGGCAGGAAAGTCCGAGGGACTCTTTCACCAGAAAACCAGAAATGGCGTTGTGGCTCAAGTGGTAGAGCGCTAGCCTTGAGCTGAAGAGCTGAGGGACAGCGCCCAGGCCTAGCACCCCATGACGGACAAAACAAACAGACAAACAGAAATAATCTTTAAAAGTCTTTCCCCCACGGTCTCTCCATCAGCCTGAAGCTCCCGGGCAGCGACTGATCAAACCACCACGACTGGCTCATTTCTCCTAAAAGATGGTAGGAAGGTGCCAGGGAAAGGGGTTGAGCTCACCGGGGGGGTGGTGAATGAGGTGAAGATGGTCCAAGTTGTTCGTCTGCATGTATGAACAAAGAACAATGGAGCTTGGAATGATTTTTAAGACGGGGGAGGGGAGAGTGGCCGAGGAGGCGAGGCTGACGGGATAAGTGGCAAAGGTGTAAAAATGTTCCAGGGAGGGCTGGGAACGTGGCTGAGTGGTAGAGCGCTTGCCTTGCATGCAGGAGGTCCTGGGTTCGATTCCTCAGCACTACATAAGCAGAAAAAGCCAGAAGTGGTGCTGTGGCTCAAGTGGTAGAGCGCTTGCCTTGAGCTGAAGAGCTGAGGGACAGCGCCCAGGCCCAGAGCTCAGGCCCCATAACTGGCAAAAAAAAATGTTCCAGGGAAACACATCTCGTACAGTTACAGTACACTCATAAAAATTAAAACAAAGAGAGTGGTTGGAGGGATGAAGACTGTTAATTAGCACAGATTAATGTGTTTGTTTCTCTGACAAAGAAAATTATTTTGTCCTGGGGTTGATTCAACTTGATTTGATCTTATTTCTCGTGTGTGTGTGTGTGTGTGTGTGTGTGTGTGTGTGTACATGCGCGCACATTGGTCCTAGGGCTTGAAAATGCAGGGCCTGGGCACCGTCCCTAAGTTTTGTGCTTAGGGCTAGCACTCTACCATTTTGAGCCACAAAGCCACGTCTGACTTTTTGGTGGTTAAGAGTTTCATGGCGTTAGTCCAATGAGCTCCCTTCCCATAGCTTGGCACGCCCCTTCCCCTCTCCACAGCTTAGCATGCTCCTTTCCTAGGCAACACTGGGCCCATGCAGCACAGGCAGTAAATAATCAGCCTCCAACCCCCCTTTGCCTTGAGCTGGCACTGCTCTAGAGAAGCTGCCACCATAGAAGGCAGCAGAGCCCCGTAGAGTGACCTTCAGGTCTGGGCAGCTTCAGGGCCCCTTATCTACTACTTGGGCAGCAGCCATCAATCCTAATCCACCATGATGAAGCCCCTGGTCCACACGTCCACACCGGGGTCTCCGCCTCCTAGCTCCTTCTGGCCCCTCTAGCCTCAGTAGCTTATATAGGTCACTTCAGACTCCTCTCTGTGAGAAGGGGTCTTGCCGGCCCCTTTACCAGCAATAAACCTTTTCTTTGTTCTTTGTACCTGGCTGTCTGCATGGGTTTCTGGCCAAGTCTAAAATACTCTACCACATGGACTTTCCTGCCTGGGCTGGCTTTGAACCTCCATCCTCAGATCTCAGCCTCCGGAGTAGCTGGGATTACGGGCATGAACCACCGACACCCAGCTCTGTGATTTTATTTTCTATCCCCCTCTTCTTTCCCTGCCTCTTCTTCCTCCTGCCTCTCCCTTTTCTTCTTCAATGAAAAGGCTGACACGGTAGCCCCAACCGTCAGCCATTCTTTGGGCCCGTGCTGCGGGAGCAGCGGCTGAATGTGCCATCCGCGGCCCAGCAGTAGGCGCCGCTGGTCTTCCCTTGACAGCCACACGGCTCCCAGCTGACTTGTAGCTGTAGATGAGGCTGGCTGTTTCAGAGTGTCTACACCTCCATCGGACAGACACACATGTGTCTTCTGCACAAAATGCTGTACTGTCGCGTGGTCCACAAGGTCCATATGTAAGTATGGGGGGTTGCCCACGGTGGACACCCAATCATTTCTGAGCACTGCACTTACAGAGTACAGGAAAGCAGGGAATGGGAGGTCACAAAGTTGGTGTTTCGACTATTGGAACTAAGGACGGAAGGGGTTTTCATCAACAGTACAGTCTCTTACAGGTGCTGTGCTTAAAGAGTCTGTTTTCTAGTAAAACACTGTGGAAATCCATATATACTTGTATAGACATGACACACACAAATACAAGTGTATACATTTATAAAGCTTCAATCACTTCCACCAAAAAAGTCACTTCAAATAAGCAAGTAAAACGGAATCAAAATTCATTTGCCAAGCTAAATTATAAGAAGCAGGGTCTATTGTGGTTTTTTTTTCTTCAAGGAAAATCTGATCGTCTAGCTTGTCATCAGCCATATAACAAGTGTAGGGTCACTAAATCTATGCATCAAGCTGGATGCCAGTGGCTCACAGCTATAATCTTAGCTACTCAGGAGGCCTGGGATTTGCAGGAGCTTGGCCCAAGGTTGGTGTGAATGGAAAAGACTGAAGGCTCCATCTCCAAAATAACTACCCAAAAGTCAGGCTGGAGGCATGGTTCATTATCCATGAGCAAGCAAGCTGAGCAAGCAAGAGGCCCTGAGTTCAAATCCCAGTACTAGAGGAGGAGGGGAGAGAATCCTATATAAAATCTGTGCATTAAAGAAGTAGGCCCCAGGACATTTTCTAAGGAGGTTCAGTTGTAATGAAAGATTTCTTTCAAGAATTTAATGGAAATATTGGTCCCATCTATGCAGAGTAACATCTCTGTTTTTCCATGTATTGGTTTTGCAGAGAGAACAAAATTCTTCCAGGAATACAGGATGTACCCAGTGAAAAATCTCTTAAAGAATTAACTTACTGGGCTGGGAAGGTGGCTCAGTGGTAGAGCGCTTGCCTTGCATGCCTGAGGCCCTGGGTTCAATTCCTCAGCACCACATAAGCAAAAAGAAAAATGCCGGAAGTGGCGCTGTGGCTCAAGT
>NW_012267338.1:1916373-1923852 GCF_000151885.1 Dipodomys ordii | reverse complement strand
CTTGCCTTGCATGCCTGAGGCCCTGGGTTCAATTCCTCAGCACCACATAAGCAAAAAGAAAAAAAGCCGGAAGTGGCGCTGTGGTTCAAGTGGTAGAGCGCTAGCCTTGAGCTGAACTGCTGGGGGACAGCGCCCAGGCCCAGAGTTCAGGCCCCATGACCGACCCCCCCCCAAAAAAAAGAATTAACTTACTGAGAAGTAGATAGTAATAGGAGTGGTGCTGGGGAAGTCGACACCTTGACAATGCCTCCTGATGAGCTTTGTCACTCAAGGATGGTGATCTATCACTTGAGCCCAGTTTCTACTTCCAGCTTTTTTTCTGGTTAACTGGAGATGTCTTGTACATTTGTCTATCAGATTTTGTTGAGATCTTCATATCTCAGCCTTCTGAATACCTAGGATTGTACATGTAAGCCACTGGCTCTCCCTGAGACTCTGGGTTCTATCCCCAGCACCACATTTCTGCATATTTTTTGTTTTAAATGTTTACTTATAAGTATCTGACATGTTTCTCTATTTTTAAAAATATATAGGTCAGGTAAATGGTCACAAAATTGGCCAATGAGCCTTGGAAAGTACATGTTTTGATAATTCATGTTCTCTCTCTCTCCAGATATAGATCTAGAGAGTATATAGATAGATCTATCTATCTATCTGTCTATCTATCTATATTTCGAGAGGGGGAAGGGAGAAAAAGTCACTGGTTATATGTATGATCCAGAAAAGACAGAAGAGACATTCTGGATGGAGGGATTTGGGGTTCATTTCAACAACCCCTGCAAGGCTAAACCCATTGGTAGAACCCACATCCATCTAAGCTGGGCATTATTGGTGTGGGCTGACCAAAATCTGCACCTCCCTGGCCTGAATTTCCCTCTGCATCTGCTCTTCTCCTTTCTCTGTAGAGGATGTAGAGGTCCCCACACTCCTAGCGTCTCACACTCTAGAAGCAAGAAAGACCCCAAGCTCTTTCATACCCTATTCATGTAAAATAAGGCACTGTAAAGTCAAAAGGGAAAACCAAATCAGACTTTAAAGTAAACATTGCTTCCTTGTCATTTTGTTGCTTTTGATTTTTTTGTAAGATAACATTTTCATTCAGGCCTTCTTTCATGTTACGATTTGCTATTGCATCATACTAAGTCATATTATATTTTTCAATGGTCTGTTTGTTTGGAGACTTCTCTTTTTGTATTGCCAAATTCTACCAACAATGAATTCCTTCAGTGGGAAACTCCATACTTTTTTTTTTTTTTTGCAACAAGATCATGCGTGCAATTCCATTTCTTTGTGCTTTTGCTGCTTTGGTTGGATGTTATGAAAGAAAGCATTCTCAAAGCACAAAATTGATTGTCCAGGATAAAAATAAATGAAATGCACTTATGCTCTTTGCCTGCTATTCCTGAGTGTCAAATCACCCATTACAGAACTTACTAAGGTCCCCTAAGTGTAGTAATTAATGGAAGCAAGATTCAAACCCTGCCAGGCTCATACCTGCAATCCCAGCTACTCAGGAGGCTGAGATCTGAGGATCATGGTTCAAAGCCAGCCTGGGTAGGAAAGTTCGTGGTACTCTTACTCCTAATTAACCACCAGAAAGCTGGAAGTAGAACGGTGGCTCAAGTGGTAGAGTGCTAACCTTGAGCACAAAAGCTCAGGGGCAGTGCCCAGGCCCTCAGTTCAAGTCCCAATAGCAGTACACACACACACACACACACACACACACACACACGATAAATACTTAAATCCAAATCTGTCTTCAGGGTCCATCTCTACTATTTGATATCACTACTTGACTCATTTTACCACACCTGCACACACAGCTGGCCTGAGATAAAGAGCTTAAGAGGAACAGCCTTTACTCCAGAGGACACATGTGATCTGAGGTCTCCAGGCACAGCCCTGGGAGCTGAGGCCCACGGAGCTGAAAGCCAGGGATTCCAGAGGGGGCTGCAGTCAAAGATATCCCATGGCCCGTTCTTGTCCACGCTCTCCGGTGGCAGGATGCCACTTTATCTTCCCCAAGCAGGGGGGTTCTTAGGAGCCTTTAAGAGCATTGTTGTTGTTGTTGTTGTTATTACTATTGAGTGTTGGGGTTGGAATCCTGTCTTGGGCCTGCCAGGCAAACTCACCCTCCACCACTGAGCCCCACCAGTATTAGGGAGCTGCTTAGACTTAGAAGAAACTAGTGGCCCTATCAAGGAAAATTTCTTCCCCTACTGCCTTTTGGGATCATACAAAACCCAAACAAAGAAAAAGCCCAACCCTGCCGACTGCCGGATCACCTTACAAAAGTTCCCCTTCACCAAAACCCACTGCTACATGGAGAGGTCAACCAACTGCCACACCTGTAGCCCACCCTGTAGCCCCAGATAATACTTACTGAGCACATAGTATATGCCACACACCACAATAAGAAGCTAAAGCAAGAGTCCTTACCTTTGAAGGTTTAGGAATTTGACAAAGAACACAGACAAGACCCACCTTCTCCTAAGAGTAAGGTGACAAGGCGGCTCCACACATGAATGTAAGAGCTTCAGCTCCATCCGGCTAATACACGACCAGGGCCTGACCAAGTATGCCTAAGCACTTGGCTTTCCCACTCTTGCCTTATCTGTTTTTCTTTCCCAGGGTCCTGGTGAAAGTGCAACTTTCCATTCCCTAATAAGAAGTCAGCTGGGAAGGACAGTGGTGTGACTATTTGCTTGTGGTCCACAGAGCAACTTTACTAACACTTCGCTGTGGGTCTTGCACACCGCTTCCCACTTTGGCATACTGCCTTGTACTTAGGTATCTAGAAATTGGTTGGACTGGCTGGTGGCGGCTGACTTGAGAGAACTAGTTAATACAAAGAAAACTAAGGCAGGAGCTGGATTTCTCCTATGAGAGTTCTTCGAGCATGCGCCATCCCCTAGGCAAGGCCTCTAGGGAAGTCCAGTGCAGGGAGCAGATATTCCCACTCTGCGATCAACCTGACAGCCACAGCCTCCCTGGGGGAACAATGATGGCGGTTAGGCCAGACAGGTGTGAACCAAACTCCTGTACCTGCTTTCCAAGAGAAAGGAAGAAGAAGCAGGTACAGCTACAACTGCACAGAGAGCAATGTATTAGGTACTTAGAAACAGAAATGAGTCTTGAGTATTAGCATGACAGCCGCCCCAACCCCTAGGCAGGAGGAAGGAATTCATTTGCTAAGCTAGACAAGGGTAGTGTCTGCCAGCCAGAATGTACCTGTGCTTTCTCAGAGCTATCAGCGTATCCAACATCCAAAAGGAAGGAAGGAAGGGAGGGAGGGAGGGAGAGAGGGGTAAAAGAAAACAGGAAACAGTCCAGGTGTGGCAGGAAACGGTTGGCTGGTTGTCTTACTGATTTTGTTTTTGTACGGGATTTGGAAATGTTTTTCAGGGTCCCCTGGCAGGTACAATAGCAGTTAGGACCAAGATGGTGGTGGTCACATCAAGCTGGGTCGTGGTCGCACACAAATGGCCAAAGCATTGGTGGATGAAAAGTTGCTCAACAGAGCCGCCAATCTAGGAACTCCAGATCAAACCCCAAGGAGATACTTAGCATGCCTGCCCAAAGGAGAGGGCAAATGTGAATAAATGTGGCACAAGTATTTTGTTTGCAGGTGTGAAAACAGATAAGTGGACTCTGCTAAAATGATTGTAAGAAGGGGGAGAGGAGATGGAGAGACATGGAGGGGGTACACTGTCTGCCTGTGTGAAATGTCACAGTGAAACTGCTTTGTACAACCGATACATGCTCATAAAAACCTTATTTAAATGATTATGGTTTTTTAAAGATAAGGAGAAATAAACATAGCTTAGTGCTGGTTGCTCATGCCTGTTATCCTAGTTACTCAGAAGGCTGAGATCTGAGGACTGAGCACCAAAGGCAGCCCAGGAAGGAAAACCTAGGAGACTCCAACTAACCATCAAAAAGCCAATTAATGTCCAATTAACCATCAAAAAGCCAGAAATGGAGCAATGGCTCAAGCGGTAAAGTGCTAGCTTTGAGAGAAAAAGCTAAGGGAGAGTACCTAGTCCCTGAGTTTAAACCCCAGTATGAAGAAGGAAGGGGAAGGGAGGGAAGGAGCGAGGAAGGGAGGGAGGGAGGGAGGGAGGGAGAGAGGGAGGAAGGAAGGAAGGAAGGAAGGAAGGAAGGAAGGAAGGAAGGAAGGAAGGAAGAGGAGGAGGAGGAGGAGGAGGGAGGTGAGGAAGAAGAAATACTACTACTACTAATGATAATAATGATAATGCTGGTAAGGCATTATTCCCACTTTCATACATTCCCGCTGTTGGTGGGAACAGAAGTTCCTGGTAAACGGTATGGAGGATTCTACAAACACTGAAAGAACTACCGCAGGACCCTCAGTGCAGGCGCTGAGGCTGAGAGACGGGAACGGGGAGGAAGCAGGTGGGTTAGTCTCCCAGGAGCCAGCCTCTTAATTTACTGAGGTGGGGCGATGGGAAGGACACTAGAAAATGTTCTTTCCTAGAAGTCTTCAAGCTCAGACCAGGAAGACATGGGCCTTCCCAAGGAAGAGGCCAAGAAATGTTTCTTTATGTTACAGAGAGCATTATGACAAAGTGAACAGGACTCAAGAAACAAAGGGCCTCCACTCAATTTGTTCTAGCACTTCTAAGTGACTCCATGTTCTTGACCACATATATGGTATATGTGTATGTGTGAGTGTGCGTGTGTGTGTGTTTGCACACATCTGAGGGAAGCTAGGAGGAGGGCACAGAATCCGAGGGAATCGGGAAAATATACAACAGAGGGGCCCATCAGCTGCACTGGACATTGATGAAAACGAACTAAGCAACTTAAGGCAGAGATGGGAGGGAGGGAATGAGAGGGAGAGAGGGAACAGCTTACATTAAGCAAAAGGAAAGAAATGTCCATATCTCCCGATGTGGAAGAAGCAGTTGTACTGTCAAAGCTCATAGAATTCACAAACATTATAGACCACGATAATGACACTTTGCCTTGTAAAGGTCAAAACGTTGGTGACTTTCAGTGAAATTTATGTAATCACTTAATTTCAATAAAAAATTATTTTTTAAAAAAGTGTTAGTCTTAGGCCCAGAGCTAGGAGAGCTAGAGTTTCACATTGCCACAGTAAATCACAAGATGTGTCCATGCCGGCTGGCCACAGCTTTGGCCCACAGCTCGCCGTTCCCACTTAACTCCACCAGGCCCAGGCAACAGACTTCAGCCCAGAGGCAAAGACCACAGTCCCTCTCCAGCCCTGGCTCAGGACACAGAAGCCAGCATCTGCGCCTGCTAGGGACCAAGCGTAGAGTGGCTACAAATGCAACAGTGGTACTCATTAGACACTGTTGAAGGCAAACTCTACAACTTGTGGGCGGGGATGGGAGGGAAAAACTGAGAGAGAATGAACGAGGGAAGAGGTGACATTGTCCAAAAAGAAATGTACTCATTACTTGACTTACATGACTGGAACCCCTCTGTACATCACCTTATAATAATATAAGAAAACTAAAGAATGGATGGGCGAAGACCGTGGAAGGCAGATAACATTATTCTTTTCTCCAAGCTCCTTTGAAACTCATTTCACCATTCTGGAAGTTTCTTATTATACCCTATCTGAATCATGTTTTTCTCTCAGTCCATCCTTCTCAAAACCAGACAGGATCTCAACTGCCTTTCTCTCCCCAAACCAGCCTTAATACCTTCAGTTTCTCACCTTCTGCTCTGTTATTTTGCTTGTTCCAGTTTGGATGCCAATTTCTCCATGTTTCCTTTAAATATCTCTTTAAATAGTTAGAGAATTCAATGAAAAGTATTTTCATTGCATGTTAAAGAACATTATTATGGAAAGTTACTATGCTCTAACATAATGATATTGAGAAGGGAAACTATGAGATAGAAAGAGATCAAAGCACCAAATGTGCTTTTCTTGTTCCCATAGTTTCTAGTTCCCATAGGGCTTCTGCTCAAACCTTTTTCCCCATAATGCCCTGGGTGTCCACTCAATCAATGGAAACAGCCAGGCCTGCACATGCATGAGCAATCAAGAAACCGATGCAAAACCCTGGGGAGGAGATATAGATGGAGCCCCGTGCAATAAAAAGCTGCCTTCCCTCTATTGGACTCCCCTTTAGACCCTTCTCCACATGGAGAGTCCTGCTTTCCTTCATGGCTTTCATTTCATTTTAAATAAAATTACTCTATTTACCTTAAACACTTTCTTGCCCTTTAATTCTTTAATTGGCAGAGAAAACAAACCAACCACTAGATGGTATATGTCAATTATCATACTTAATATCTTAAAATCCCATTAATGTCTTTTCTTTCCTTCCTCCCTTCCTTCTTTCTTTCTCCTTCTTTTCTTTCTTTTTGCCAATTCTAGGGCTTGAACTCAGGGTCTGGGAGCTGTCCCTGAACTTCTGTGCTCAAGGCTAGTGCTCTACCACTTGAGGCACAATTCCACTTTCAGCTTTTTTAGTGATTAATTGAAGATAAAGAGTCTTACTAACTTGCCTGTTTGAGCTGGCTTTGAACCACAATCCTAAAATCTCAGCCTCTTTAGTTAGGATTATGGGTGTTAACCATGGGTATCCAAAATCTTTTTGTGTGTGTGTGTGTGTGTGTGTGTGTGCGCGCGCGCGTGCACCAGTACTGAGACTTGAACTCAAGTCCTGGGTAGTGTCCTTTAACCTTTTCACTCAGGGCTAGTACTCTGCCCTTGAACCACAGCTCCACTTCTGGCTTTTGGTGGTTAATTGGAGATAAAAGTCTCAGACTTGCCTGGCTTTGAATTGAAATCCTCAGATCTCAGCCTCCTGAACAACTAGGATTACAGGGCTGAGCCACTAGTGCCTAGCTTTTCATTTCTTTCTAGTACTTTCCTCTCCTTATCTTTTCTTTCTCTTTCCTCTTCCTCTCTCTCCTCCCCATTTCCTCATCCCCGGTGTCTTTGCTGACTGAAGCCAGGGCCTGGCACTTACTAGGCAATACTCTACCCCCCTATACTTCTTTACCTTTCTCATTTTGCTCTTGAGAAGCTCTTTGCTTCTTACAACACATTTGGCTCGTGGCAGATCTCAGGGGGAATGCACGGGAAACATGGCCCGGGACTCTCTGAAGCTCTGGCTTGCATTAATCGCTGCTCAGACCCTTAGGGGCAGGCAGTGTGTATGTGTGTGTGTGTTCTCTCAGCAATGCATAGACCACAGCCAGCCCCATGCTGCCAGCCTGCTCGGTCAGCGTGGAAATCTCCAAAAACGAAAGGTAAACACGCAAGTTGAACTGGAATATTTCCTCTGACAACTCTGGACACACAAGAGCAAAATGGAGGCCTTTCAATTTTACGTCTCGTCACCCCCACACCGTGGCAGCTGGGTGGGCGCGCACACCGCGCGCTGCGGGGACGGGAGAAGCGAGCACGAGCCGGGGCGAGTGAGATCTGTGAGCTGGAGAAGCCGCCGCGCTGCCCCCGGCCCCTCGGGGCTG
>NW_012267338.1:1913890-1916134 GCF_000151885.1 Dipodomys ordii | reverse complement strand
GGGTGCCGCGCGGGGCGCCGTGCTCACGTCCAGCCGCGTGCGGGGCTCTGGGCGCGACCTCGACGCCGCCCGGGGCGGGGGTGATCGGGACGCTGGCCGATGGAACCTTACTGTCTGGGGGGGCTCCGGGGCGCTCCGTCACTGGCCCGGCCCATTTCCAGCACGCCGCGGCTCCTCGGGAGAGGCCGGGGTTTAATCAGGCCGGGCGGGCTCTGTGTGGCGAGTGGACGCGCCAAGCCACAGATTACACCCGAAGCAATGCTTTCAGAGCAGAAACCGACTTCACCGGCGGAGGCCCGGGGGTCCGGGCAGCGCGGGGCCCCGCCCCCGGCCGCCCCGCCCCGCCCCCGGGGCGCTCCCCGAGCTCACCGCACCTGCGGCGGCCTCCTGGTTTCCATGGAAACGCCGGGGAGTACGCGCGCGTGCGCGGCTCGTAGACGCGCGGTTACCCTGACAACCGGCCTGGCGCTGGGCGTGGCCAGCAGCGAGTCCCAGGGGACGCCTAAACCCGATCCCACGGCGGGTTCTCCTTGCAGGCTGCGGGCGGAACCCACGGCGACCGGCAGGCTAAGCCCACAGCTGGGCCACGGAGCGGCACCCCCGGCCCCTCCCGGCCTCCTCCTCATCCCAAGCATCTCCCTCCAGAGCCGTGGGGTGGGGCGGTTGGGATGAAGGCTCAGAGGCACCTAGATCCGGTGTGCAGGGCCAGCTGCCACCTTCGGGCCCTGGGAGTCCGCCTCGCAGTTGCAGATGCGCGTCGGGTGGGTTGGGAGACTCGGTGCAGTAGGGCCCAGTGCCTGGCGGAGTCCGTGCTAATCCCAAATCCAGGATGTTAAGTCTACTCGGAGATGTCTGCCCTTCCCCCTGGATCGTTTATGTATGGGATGTTGCCTGTGTTCGTCCACAAATTCTGGTCCGGTTTGTTTTGCTTTTTAGGAAACTTGGGATCGAATCTAGGGCCTGGCACGTGAGCTCAGCTGTGCCACTGAGCTACGAAGCCCATGCCCACAGTGTTACCTAAGTTCCTCTCCTTCCTGTTTTGCTTCTCAGAACTTCCTTCTGGAACCATCCTCCTTTTCCTTAATAGATCCCTAAAAAGAGTTATAATGGGACGTTTTTGTTGCTGAATTTTCTCAGTTTGGGTTTTACAATGTGTGTGTGTATGTGTGTGCCAGTCCCGGGGTTTGCACTTAGGGCCTGGGCACTATCCTTGAGCTACTTTAGTTCAAAGTCTAGCACTGTATTGCTTGAGCCACATCTTCATTTCTGGCTTTTTTTTTTTTTTTTTGGAGGTTAGTGATGATAAGGGTCTCACGGACATTCCTCATGGACTGGCTTTGAATCAGGACTCTCAGACCTCAGGCTCCTGAGTTGGTTCGATTATAGGTATGTGTCCCAGGCACCTGGCTTATGTTGGTTTTGTTCATTGGACATGACTTGGGAGTTCGTTGCTATTTTTCTTGTTGGTGGTGGTGGAGCTTGAACTCTGGGCTTGGGTGCTGTCTCTCAGCTCTTCAGCTCAAGGCGAGCGCTCTACCACTTGGGCCACAGCGCCACTTCCGGTTTTCTGGTGGATCACTGGAGATAGAGTCTTCCGGACTTTCCTGCCCCGGCTGGCTTTGAATCGAGATCCTCCTGAGTAGCTAGGATTACAGGTGTGAGCCACGAGCACCCAGCTTTGTTGCTTTTTTAATCAGTATTTTGAAAGTGTTCCATTGATTGCTGTTTTCATTATTGCTCTCAAGGAAACTGACATCAACTTTTGACTTTGTTCTACGTGTTTCATCCATCAACTTAGAATGCTCTGTTCTATGTTATCCATTCTTTTTTTTTTTTTTTCTATTGGTTGTGGGGCCTGGGTGCTGTCTCTGAGTTCTTTTGCTAAAGGCTAGCATGCTACCACTTTGGGCCAAGGCTCCATTTTGGCTTTCCAGGGGTTAACAGGAGATTATATATCATGGACTTTCTTGCCCAGGCTGGCTTTGAACTGTGATCTGAGCCTCATGAGTAGGTAGGATTACAGGTGTGAGCTACCAGTGCCCATTCGGTTTTTAACCAAGTTTTAGAATACTTTTTTAATATTCTCTACCCAGTCACTGTGATGTTGAGTCTTTGTAGATTTAACCTGGCTGTTTCTTTTTTTTTTAATTTTTTATTGTAAAGATACTATACAGAGGGTTACAGTTACATGAGTGAGGTAATGAGTACACTTCCTCTTGAACATTGTTACCCCCTCCATTGTTT
>NW_012267338.1:1860700-1912180 GCF_000151885.1 Dipodomys ordii | reverse complement strand
CGCTGTGGCTCAAGTGGTAGAGTGCTAGCCTTGAGCTGAAGAGCTGAGGGACAGCGCCCAGGCCCAGAGTTCAGGCCCCATGACCGGACCCCAAAAAAACAAAAAACAAACAAACAAAAACTCGTGTGAGGTTTTTTCTTTCTTTGTGTGATGCCTGGCAGTGGAAGCCAGGGCTTTCCTGAGCCACCCTCGAGTTCCATCGAAGCCTTTCTTAGCAATGTCTGCACGCGCCTGTAACGTGAAGCGGAATCACGTGCTCATTTGACTTTCATGCCTGCGGACGGAGTCTGGGTGCTCACCACTGTGGCCCAGTACCTGGCACAGTGTGGGGCGGCCTTACTCCATAGATGAGTGGACACTCCTTCTGACCTCCGGAAAACCTCATCTGCCAGTCAGTGTGGTTTCCTTCACTTCCATGACCAGAGTGTTTTCTACACTGGCATTGGATTTGGACAGTAGGAGGCTGAGCTCAGTACAGTGCAGAGACCAGGTCTCCTGATTGCCTGGATCTGGGCTGGTGCCCAGGGAACATGCAGAGTCACCACAGGGGCAGGGACAGGACCCACAGTGGCCAGGACTGACTTCCTGCTGCTCTGAGGAGTGCCCACACCCTTCCACTCCCAGGATTCCTTCATCCCTGCAAGACCCCACAGCTTATTTCACTTGGAAGCTGAAATTAAAAGTTTTCTTCTTATAGCATACAAGTGATACATCTAATCATTAAGAGTGTGGATTAGGGGAGCTGGGAAGGTGGCTCAGTGGTAGAGCGCTTGCCTAGCACGCCTGAAGCCCTGGGTTTGATTCCTCAGTACCACATACACAGAAAAAGACGGAAGTGGTGCTGTGGCTCAAGTGGTAGAGCTCTAGCCTTAAGCACAGAGAGGCTCAGGGACAGAGCCCAGGCCCTGAGTTCAAGCCCCAGGACTGGCCAAAAAAAATTAGAGGGGGCATGGATTAGTCAAGGACAAAATGCGCTGAGACCCTAACACGCCAAAGGATGCAGAGCTGACCAGGTGGACAGTCCAGTTAGAGGGCGTGGAGCCAAAAGGCAGCTGACCTTTCCCTGTTCAAGGAACTTCCTTGGCCCCCAGCTTCAGTTGCTTATCTGTAAACACCACACCCACTTCCCTTCCATGCAGAAATGCCAAAATCATCATCAGGAAAAACCACACCACCTAGGCCATTCTCTTCCTATTGTTGGAAAGATACAAAAAATGGTAAGTGTAAACTGGATGCATTTCCAGACCCCTCTGGAAACAGATACTGCCCACAAACTACTTCCTGCTGAGCAGCCCTGTTTCCCTGGCAACAGATCTGAGATTCTACAGGAAATTTGAATTGAGTGCATTAAATCCACCCAGGGTCCTGGAGTGGGTCGTAGTAGGGTGAAGCCAACTGGCATTCCCAGTACACCCCTAAGCCATCTGGACCGGAGACCCACACTAACCAAATCCGAGCCAGGAAGCCAGCAGAATATGTAGGCATGCTAGGTTGAGGGGCTGAGGGTGATGGTGAAAATGAGCCTCCTCCTTCTTCTTCTGTAGTGGCATCAGAAGAGAGCGAGGGGCATGGGTCAGATACACATTTTAGCTGTAGCATGAGGATGTAAATTTTTTGTTGTTGTTGGTTGTGGGGCTTGAACTCAGGGCCTGGGTGCTGTCCCTCAGCTCTGTTTTTGCTTAAGACTAGTGTTCTACTATTTGAGCTCTACCACTTCAGGTTTTCTGGCTGTTAACTGGAGATGAGAGTCTCGTGGACTTTCCTACCCTGGGTTGGCTTTGAACCATGATCCTCAGATCTTAGCCTCCAGAGTAGCTAGGATTACAAGTGTGAGCCGCTAGTGTCAGGCAAGGATGTAAATTTTAGTGCTGCGATCATTTGTCATCAATGGAGACTCAGGGCTGCCTGTGGATAAAGCCACAGGAAGAGAAGTTAGGTGGTTTTCCACATCTTTTTGAGTTTCTAGAGCAATCTTTACCTGAAATCCATGCTTTGAAAGTTTCAGTTACATCTCTTCCCGCCCACTCCCATCTTATGAATTAGTCTTGCTTCAGTTTCCTGTCATTGTAACAAAAAAATGTGGCATTTAGTGACATTAAGTGAGTTACTTTAATCAATTTAATAAAATGAGAATTTAGATATTACCTCGAAAGTCGCAGTATTTATTCTTTTCAATACTGAGGTTTCAATTTAGGGCCTTCTAGGCTGGAGCTCTACCACTTTAGTCACGCCCCTTCTTAGTTTTAGTTATTTTTCAGGTAGGGTCTTCCTTTTTTTTATTTTTTTATCCTCGCCTTCCTCAGATCTTAATCCTCTTACCTATGTCCTTCCCTATCCTGGAGATTACAGGTGTAAGCCATTGTACACTTTATTTTGTGCCATTCAGTGTCTGGGAACTGCCCTTTAGCATTTTGATCAAGGCTAGTGCTCTAACACTTGAGCCACAGTGCCATTTCCGGCTTTTTGGTGTTTAACTGATCTTTCCTGCCCAGCCTGGCTTTGAACTGCAATCCTCAGATCTCTGTCTCCTGAGTAGCTTGGATTTCAATTGTGAGCCACTGGCACTTGGCAATTGTAATATTTTTTAAACAGATCTTTCATTCCCTATTTCACAACTTCTTTTTAAACTGTCAGTCTTCTAATATGTGGATACCAAATAAACTGCCATCCAGTGTTCTGATACCCAATAATTCCTACTTATCTACTGTTAGGCAACCTAGAATACAGTACAGGTGGACATTCTTGAAGCAAACGCCCCCTACAGGTCAAGCATGGAAGGGCACCATTGCCACTACTAGTTTTAACCCTGGGAGAAGGCGGGGTCCTTAAACTACACAGGGCAGTTCTGGAGAACATCAGTGGCCTAAAAAGGGTTGTGATTTCCCTCCATGCCTCACCCCGGCCCTAACCCAGCTCTCCTCCCTCCAACCCTCCATTCTGCCCATCGTGACCAAAGCTTGCACAAGAAATCAAGTTGACACAAATCTGTTCAGGGCCTTGGGATACTGAGGACCAAAACGGTAACAGGAACATAGACAGTACTTTGGTCGGAAAGCACTGACTCTTCACTTGGGCTGATCTACAGCAAAAGAAAAGTGAGGCGCTGCTGTCTCCACATAAGCCGTTCCTTGGCTGAGCCTTATTGACTCGTGAAAGAGGAAAACGAAGAACTGGGTAGGTGCCCACGCCTGTAATCTTGGCTACTCAGCAGGCTGAGACCTGAGATTCATGATTCTAAGTCAGCCTGGGCAGACAAATCAAAGCGACTCTTGCATCCAATTAACCAGAAGTAAGCCTGAACAGCTCAAGCCACAGAGCACCAGGCTTTAGCAAAAAAAGTCAGAGTACAAGATCCTGAGTTCAAATCCCAGTCCAGGGGAAAGAAGGGCTGGGGCGCAGCTCAGGATAAAGCATGTGCTTAGTGAACACCAGGCCTGAGGTTCATCCCCAGCATCCTCTTGTCGTCTACCCCCCCAAAAAGGGGTACAGCAAAAACTGCTCGGGAGATTTTGTGTTTATGTGTGCCTAGACATTGTGCAATATCCCTGCTTAGAAATAACTACAATAACACAAAATTCAGCAAGAGAAAAGCCACTGCTTTTTCTTTCATGAAGGCAAAAACTATTTTCATAACAGCATCTTCCACCTTCCCCCATTTGCCAAATACACACATTTGATCTGTTGCAGTTTGATCACTGGTCTAACCATTGCTACCAACAGCTGCTTCTTTCTTTGCTTTTTCTTCCTGTTCTGGGGATAGTGAGTCCAGAGGTGATAACGTCCTAGTCATTAGACCCAGGGAATCAGAGGGAAGAGTCTGGAACTTGGGGAAAGCCTGCCTGTAGTAAGTTCCCAGTAGAAGGCTTAGTAGATGAGCCTTACGTCTGTAATCCTAGCTGCTCAGGAGGCTGAGATGTGAGGATGGAGATTTGAAACCAGCCTAGGCAAAACAATCCAAGAGACTCTTAAAAAAAACAAGTCCAATTAACCAGCAAAATGGGGGTGTGGCTCAAATGGCAGAGTGCCAGCCTTGAGTGAAAAAGCTAAGCAAGAACAAGAGGTCCTGAGTTCAAGCTCCTCCTCAAACAAAAACCAAACTCAGGTGATGCATCTGTGAAATACCAAGGCAAAGCCCCCTTGAGCAACGACATACAATTTTAAACATGAATGAGAGGAAGGTCCAGCCTGGGGTGGGCACAGGGGCGTGGCCGGGAGGCAGGAGCCTTTGCTCCTGGACCTCGCTGGATGACCTGCGAGCGTCCATGCAGCTTTTGGAGGAGGTGGTTTCAGCATGGTTGTATTTCTCACCAGGCAGCGCCAGGCTCCAATGAGACCAGGCAGACAGATGGACGGAGGGAGGAGGGACCTAATGATTTCCGTGCAGAAATCAGCATGCCTCATTTTAGGCAGTCAAGCAGTGGAACAATTAATACCCACCCTACTGTCCTGGAGGGGAGAGGACCCCACCTCTTAAAGGCAAAGTACCAAGGAATTTGAAGTTGTTTTTCAAACACACTACAGAGTAATCTACTTTCTTCCCAACTGGATAATTCACAAAAGGAAAATAACTTTTTTTCCCCTATGTACACTGTACTACTGAGAAATCACATCCCACATGAGAGCAAGCAACACTTTCTGAGCAAATCATTTTACTAATTGAGAAGAAAAGCAGTGAGATTTCATGCTACCCCATAAATACATAAAATCTCATGCATAATTCTGCATCAGTTAAAATCACTATTTAAAATTTTAAATAGTAAATGAACTTGATTGTTTGGATTTTTTTTAGTGCTAAGGATTGAACCCAGGACCTCATATATACTAGGCAAGTATGTACTTACTACTGAGCCACTACATGGTAAAATTAGAACATTACGATTTTGCTCACTCTAGTGACTTATCATTGGGCTTCAGCTGATGACAATACAGTGAAAGAGCACAGCACCATCTAGTGTCTATCCTGAGAACTGCAACCTGAGTCTGACAGCCTCTGGCTCTGGCTTCCAAGATGATGTCCAATAGGTCAAATAACTCAGTTCTTCCCTAGATTAGGAGCCTCGCACCTGTAATCGTAGCCACTCAGGAGGCCAAGATATGAGGACTGATTCTCAAAAGCCAGACGAGGCAGAAAAGGCTGACACCAATATCTCTACTTAATCAGCAAAAAGCCAGAAGTGGAGGTGTGGCTCAAATGGTAGAAAGTCAGCTGTGAGCAAAAAAGCCAAGTGAGATCATGAGGTCCTGAGTTAAGGCCCCATACTGACAAAAACAAAAAAGAAGCAGAAAAGCATTGTAAATCATGTTACCTTTAAAATAAGCAGAGAAAGAAAACGTATTTTTGTCTGGGTGTCATGTGTCTGATGCATATAAAGAAAGCACTTTATCCCTGAGCTACACCCCCAGCCAACATTAGATTTTGCAAATGAAATTTTCATAATGGTTCAGGAAACACTATTAAACTAATAGATTCCCTGCTCCCTTCAAATCACTCGGAAAATTCCACAACAAGTTGACATCTTCTAACATAAAAAGTAATCTCTCATCTGGGCACTGGTGGCTCACACCTATAATCCTAGCTATTTAGGAGGCTGAAATCTGAGGATCAGAGTTCAAAGCCAGCCAGGGCAGGAAAGTCCATAAGATATCTCAATTGACTACCAGAGAACAGAAAGTGGACCTGTAGCTCAAAGTGGTAGAACACTAGTCTTGAGCAAAAGAGCTTACCAACAGCACCTAGGCCCTCAATTCAAGCCCCAAACCGGCACTTAAAAAAAAAAAGTAGGGGCTGGGAAGATGGCTCAGTGGTAGAGCGCGTGCCTTGCATGCCTGAGGCCCTGGGTTCGATTCCTCAGCACCACATAAGCAAAAAGAAAAAAGCCGGAAGTGGTGCTGTGGCTCAAGTGGTAGAGCGCTAGCCTTGAGCTGAAGAGCTGAGGGACAGCGCCCAGGCCCAGAGTTCAGGCTCCACAACCGGACCCCCCCCCAAAAAAAGAAGTAGTCTCTCTAAATGCAGGGACTAGCTTTCTTTTTGTGTTCTTTACAACAAACATTGAAATATACAGGGCTTAAGTTTTCCTAAACTTGCAATTTTCAGATTGTCCACAAGAGGGCACTCCTTCCTTAGGATGCTACCAGAAGCCTCCCAACCAGATGAAGCTGAGCACTGATGCATCTGGAAACAGCATTAATAGATTTCCAAAAAAGACGCCTGACATTCAATGCTGCCACCAGGAACCCCCACAGAAACCCCCTGAGCTCTTTTGCTCAAGGCTAGCCGCTCTACTGCTTTGAGCCACAGTGCCACTTCTGGTTTTTGAGTGGTTAAGTGGAGACAGGGTGGGAACTTTTCTGCTCCAGCTGGCTTTGAACCTTGATCCTCAGATCTCAGCCTCTTGAGTAGCTAGGATTACAGGTACCCGGCACAAATTAATTTTTTAAATAAAATAAAAAGCTGGAAAGCATCTTTGGTTTTAAGGAAACTGTTTGTCTGGTGTAATGATTCCACCTCACAATGCCTATTTATTCAACAAATTTGCCTGGGTTACATTGTTCTAGAAAGATGCAGGAAGGCACCATGGAATCAGCCTTACCAGAACAAGAATCAGAGTTCCTTCAGCACTGAGTGTAGACACCCCCATGCACACTGTGCGGGATGTTTGGGGGCTCCCCAATGACACCCCACATTCTTACTCCTCCCTCCCTCAGGCTCTCTCTCTCTCTCTTTTAAGAAAACAGCAAATATTCAACAAACACAAAGGCAGCAAAATCCCCCAGCCAGCAACTCAAAGCCAACACACGAAAGGAACACAACCTCATGTTTACTTACAAGTCTTTAAGCTTCTACTATTGACTTTAGTTTCTTGGTTCTCCCGTGTGTTTTTGATTTTTTAAATTTTTTTCTACAGCAAACACGAGCCCTTTGTAGGGAGTCAGGGTGGGCTTGGTCTGATGCTAGAAGGCCTGGTGAGCAAATTCAGCTGCTTCGCCCCAAGCTGCAGGGAGGGACCCCGAAAGCCAGGCTGCCCTGCAGAACATGAGCAAATAACCAGGGATCAGCCTGGTGTTGGAGAAGCCTTTGCTGATCTTTTTTTTTTTTCGTCGGATCTGTTTGCCAGTATCACATTTAAAACCTCACCAAACTTTCCACCAAGTATTTTTAGAAGCAATTATGTGAAGAGCTTCGAGTTCCTGCAGTTTTATCTGCATGGATATCTCTTGGCCTAGGAGGCCTTCATGTATTGAATGGAGTAAGTGTGCCTTTAAGAAGCCAGAGCTGTCCACTGTAGGGCTGTGGCTGAGCTGTGGCCGAGCTGTGGCCACCAGCTGCCCAGGCCTCTGTTTGGCCTTTGTTTGGGGCAGGTGGGCCTGGCACCTTCCTGACAGGCGATTGCTCAGGGGAGGGCCTGTGAAGGCTGGAGCCCACATTCAGGCCTCCCAGGAGGAGGATCCGCGGGGGAGGGTGGGAGATGTGTGCACCCACCACGGTGGTGCTCCCACCACACCATGGTGCTCCCACACCCAGGCCGCGGCCCAGTCCCCAGCAAACCCTGGCCTGGCTCGCAGCACAGCTCAGTACTGACTTGCGCTTCTCCATGCTCATTTCCTTCTCTCTCTCCTTCCTCCCTTCTTTTTGTTGTGTGTGTCAGCACCGGGGCTTGAACTCAGGGTCTTCAACATTCACTTGGCTGGAGATAAGAGTCTTTCCTGTCTGGGCTGGCTTTGAACCTCCATCCTCAGACTCCAGCCTCCTGAGTAGCTAGAGTCCCAGCTGGACTTTCACAGTCCTGAGCGCGAGGAGCCCGTCCTGGCACGGGGGGTGGGCCTGAGCTCTAACCCAGCCTGCGGGGCTGCGTGCACACGGTCTCTGGTCTCTGCTCTGCTTTGCATCCCTGTGTGCACGCAGGCTTGTTGGAGAGGGGGAAAAACAGGTACTTGGAGAGTAGAGGGGAGGGGAGAAAACAGAGGAGGGGGAGAAAGAGGAGGAGGAGGGGAGGGATAGAGAGGATAGAGAGGGATAGAGGGAGGGAAGGGGGAAGTAGGAGAGAGGGAGGGAGGGAGGGATGAATTCCACGCCGCTCTGTTGGAAGGGCCACAGCAGGTTGCAATCAGCAGCATTTCTCTCTATGGCCATCCAGCGGCAAACCGCCTTCTCTTCAGATGACTTCAGTCTTCTCTCCTTCAGCCTTGCACACCTGTGCACACACACAGGTCATCACGTGTACAAACTGTTGTCACGGTCATGGCTAGACTGGGGTTGGAACAAGCGGCTGGGCAGCGCCGCCAGCCAAGCTGACAGATCCGACCAGCCATGGGACTCGAACACGCGTCAACTCGGGAAGGGACGGTGTTTTCCTTTTAAAATCCTAGCTGACCTGAACCTTTCCTTCCAACTCCTAGCTTACTTGTCATCTCTTCCAGAAGGCTCTCCCTAATTTCCTGCCTTGAGTTAAGTCCTCCTTCCCCGGGGAGCCACCCTGCACGCCACGGCCTCTCTGTAACTTCAGGAATTCACAGCCTCCAGGCACAGGATTGCTTCTTTATCTTCATAGAGAAACGCAGCGTCTCCAGTTAGTTTGCTGTCGGCCCTCAATCTCCCAGTTCTGTCTTTTCTCCTCTATTCTTGGGCTCGATTTCCCTCACGGGACTCCACACTGTAGGCACTCAATTCCTGTTTGTTCTGTGATGAGGCTGCTACCTTTAGATTCCCTCAAGGCTTGTACACCAATGAAGAGAAGAATTCATGTTGCCTGACAGGCCTTGGTGCCAGGATGCCCTGGCATCGGAGATGGCAGCCAGCCTGTGGGTTTGGCCCACAGGTTTGTAGTCAACAGGCTCTTTCCAAAACACACATGTTCCCCCAGCGTGAGTTCCATTCCGCTGTGTAATGCGCTAGGAGAAACAGGAATGTGCATCCAGCATCAGATAGCAGCCCTGAGTCACTTCCTCAGCAGAAGGAGGCTCCAAGGAGCTGATGCGGAAGGCTCTGGCCAGGTACCGGCCTTGGCTTCTTATTCCTTCCTTCCCTGCAGAGGCATTTCTTACCTGCTGCGGGGGAGAGGGATGGTCTCAGGGCTCCAGAAATTCACAGCCCAGGGGCCCAAGACATCACTTCCTGCCCCAGCCACTCGTGCTATTTCTCTATAAGGAAGAATCACAGGTCAAAAGTATGAGGCCTTAGCCAGGCTCCAGTGGCTCACACCTGTAATCCGAGCTATGCAGGAGGCTGAGATCTGAGGACTACAGTTCAAAGCCAGCTTGGGCAGGAAAGTCTGTAAGACTTTTTATCTCTAACCCACAAAAAGCCTGAAGTGGAATTGTGGCTTAAGTGGTAGAGCACTAGCCCTGACCCCCCCCCAAAAAAAAGCTCAAAGATAGTGTCCAGACCTTGAGTTCAAGCCCCAGGGCGGGCACAAAAATGGGGGCCTTCTTTATGACCCCATGTTGAAGGACACCAACCAAGTATAAGCTAACGGCACCGTGAGGCCTGCTTCACGTTTTGCACCATTTCCTCTCTAGCACAACATGAGATGAATCCTAAAGCCATTGCAAACTTACCAAAATGGAATTGCAAAGAAAAGTCCTCCCTTTCCTCCTTTCCCTGGCCAGTACTTCAGAGTTGAACTTGGAAAACCAGGGAGAGAGTATCATTATAATAAAAAGAGCATACTATAGAATTTTAGATTACAAAATAGAAATGCATCCAGAGTGAGTGATAGTTTGTACGATCCAATCAGTCTTAAAGCACAAAACCGGCCCCTAATCGTACCGGATGTTAAGAAGCTCACCTGTGCCAGGAAGTCTCTGAAGACTTCCTCTTCCGCAGGCCAGGTGCCAGGAGAGGTCGGAAGTGAGTGACATCATGACAGACCTGTGGTCCCCATCCTCTCTCTGTGGGGCCCAGGAGAGCTGCAGTTACACATAGAAGCTCCGGCAGGCACTCACAAAGGAAGAAGCCAGCTAGGAGACAGAGCTTTCATTGGATAACACACAGAAGCAAAGTATCTGGTCTTTCAAGTGTACTGGAGCTGTTGGTAGAGCATTTGTCTGAAATTTGAAGGTAATAGAATCAGGAGAGCAATCCATGTCCAGAACACAGCAGAGCAAGCGAGGAGGCCTACACATTTCGAGTGACGTGTGGTAAATGTTTAATAGCCAGTCCTCAGATAAACAAGAGCTCCATAGATACTTAACACACAGTTTTATTTTGATATAGTTTTAAAGTTTTTTTGTGGTGCTGGGAAAGAAACCTAGGATCCTATACGTGCTGGGCAAGTTCTCTATCAGGGCACCACACCCCCTAGCTATACTTACACTATAGGTAATATATAATTGCACAGCATATAATTATATATAATGTTATATATACTTATTGATCTAAAGAGTATGTGTAAAATACAATTTATACATCCTAGTCTCTATTCCAGTAGGGTTTGCTGATCTCACGCATCTTTTATAGCATACAGTACTATTTATGTAAATTAAATTTTCATACACACACTTTCACCTGTTAGCTCTCTCCCAAAAGGTTTATTGTCATTATATGGCCTGTGAGGAACTACTATTCCTCATGCTTCTACAAATTATATTCATTTAATCAAACACTTTGGAAGCTTCAACACTAGAGATGGCATACTTTTTTCTTACTCTTTTTGGTTGCTTGTGGGGCTTGAACTCAGGGCCTGGGTCCTGTCCCTGAGCCTCTTTATGCTCAAGGCTAGTGCTCTACCACTTGAGCCATAACACCACTTCCAGTTTTCTGGTGGTTAACTCGAGATAAGAGTCTCACAGGGTCTTTTCTGCCTGGGTTGGCTTTGAACCGAGATCCTCAGATCTCAGTTGCCTCAGTATCTAGGATTACAGGAGTGAGCCAATATACAATTTGACATGGAGCATGTCCTGAGTGTTGCCTGGCGTGGGTCTGACACAGAGTCAAGGAAGACAGTGGATGATGGGAAATTCCTTCACAGGAGCCACTGGCTGCCCACTGTTCCTCATGTCTCCTGGGGATACAGACGGAGGCCTGAGACCTCCAGTCCTAGCTGCTTGAGCCACTGGGGATAAGAGCCTCATGGACTTTCGTGCCTGGGCTGGTCTATGAACTGCAACCCTCAGATCTCAGCCTCCTGAGTTGCTAGGCTTACAGGCGTGAGCCACCAACGCCTGGCTCTTGCTTTCTTCTTTGAGAAATAAAGCATAAAAACTGAAAAGTAAGGGAAAAGAAGACGTGGCTTCCAACCATGAGCCTGGAGCTCAGAAGCAGGGCAGCGCTCCTCCCGCAGTGCAGAGACCCTGGTCCAGCGCCAGAATGAAAGCAGGTGCCTGTGCAGGCCATCTGCAGTGGACGTGGCGAGTTTCCACGGCCAGTGCCAGGGCAGCAGGCAGCGTGGTGCCTTTCTCCTCCCTGACCAAGAAGGGACATCAGAGCAGAGGCTGGGCATGAACGTTAAGGTGGCATGGCTATACCAAATGCAGAACTTGCTAGGAGGATGGACAGACAGATGGCAGGACAGACTGGAAGGACAGGCCAGAACTCTAGAATGACAGAATGAAACCTTACCCTACACTGTTCCTCACTGTGGAACCACATCGGCTATCCAAAGCCCCAAAGACTGGGCTGACCTGTCCGTGCTGGCTGGATTGAAAGGCATCTGTGACTGCCATGGTACAGGCCACCTTTAAGGCTCCCAGAGGTGACACTTGATGAGTCTCTGTAGACCGTGGGAAGGCCAGTGTCTGACCTCGCCTTGCCCGGGAAGATCATCCACTCAGGATGTGCTAGAGTTGAGATCTGGAGTACCTTTCAAAGTCCGAGTGCTGAAGGCATGTTCCCCAGCCTGTGGTGCTGCTGGAGCTGGTGGAGCCTTTAAGAGGTGGAGCTTAGCGGGAGGAAGTTAGGCGATTGGGAGCCTGCCCCTGAAGAGGGCATTGGAACCCCAGTGATTTCCTGTTTCTTTTTTTTTCTTTTGCTTCTTGGGAGTCATGGGGTGAGCAGCTTCCTCTGCCCCACACTTCCACCATGACACGATAAAGGTAATAAACAATGAGCTGAAACCTAATCCACCTTCCTTCCTTTTAAGCTGGCTTCTTCAAGTATTTCTCTACAGTGGCAGAAAGCCATTTTTTTACTTGAATGAGTAAAAGAGAAAGAGTCAGGGTACAGGGACTGACTTTCAGACAGTGACTGAGGCAGGAAAGGTCCTGTTCAGAATCCAGTGTGTACGGAGTCCTCATGGACAAGTTCTAGGTCACAGTTTGGGCTAGGTTCTGGTCTCAAGGCATCCTTTAGTCCCAGCTTCCCAGTCTTTACAGGTGCTCTGGGAGCTAACCAATGTCTTTGAAAGTACATTGTTAGTGGGGCACCAGTGGCCCAAGCCTGTAATCCTAGCTGCTCAGGGGGCTGAGATCTGAGGTGTTTCAGAGAGCTAGAAGGGAGGACTAAAGAACAAGCAAAGAAGTAACAGAAAAGTAGGTGGGAAATGGAGGTGGCATATTGCAAACACGTCCCGGAGAAGTTTTGTTGTGAGGCTGAATGGAGAAAGGAGGGAGGAGCCCAAGGGCCCGGGGAATGGTAGAAAGATGTCACAAAACAGAGGGAAGATTCCTGCACATACGCAGTTGACAGCAGGGAAGATGCTGATGCTGCAGTAGAAAGTGACATAATTGGCCGGGCGCTGGTGGCTCACGCCTGTCATCCTAGCTACTCAGGAGGCTGAGAGCTGAGGATCGCGGTTCAAAGCCAGCCTGGGCAAGAAAGCCTGTGAGCCTCTTATCTCCAACAACAACAACAACAACAAAAGCCAGAAATGGAGCTGTGACTCAAGTCACTTGAGTACAGAGAAGCTCAGGGACAGAGCACAAGCTCTGAGTTCAAATCCCAGGACCAGCCAAAAGAGAGGTGGGGGAGGGGTAACGGGAGGAGGGTAGTTCTTTATTCGACACACAATTTTTGCTCATAGTGTGTCAGGCCTTGTGCTGGGTGTGTGTCACAGAGCACTCTGTGGCCCTGATACACGTCACCACTCCCCTGAGCTGCGATCCGTCGCGTTCCAGCGAAGGGCTGGCCTTGGACAGGAGTGGGACGCGCCCGGGGATGACACAGGGGCGAGTACCTTCACCCGATGTGAGCCAGGTGCCGTGGCTCACACCTGTAATCCTCACTACCCTGGAGGCTGAGACCCCGAGCATCGTGGTTTGAAGCCAGCCTGGGGAAGAAAAGTCTGAGAGACTCCATCTCTAATGAACCAGCAAAAAAAAAAAAAAAAAATGGAGCCGGAGGTATGGGTGAAAGTAGTAGAGCTGCCAGCCATGCACGAGAAAGCCCAGGGAGAGAACTAGGCCCCAGGACAGGCGAGAGAGGGCAGAGCACGAGCCACATGCATCCCTGGGTTCAGAGAAGGGCAGCGTTGGGATGAGGGCGGAGCTGCTCAGCTTCAGTACCTCGGGCCCTGGAGGACTCACTCCACTCCACATTACACTCCACCCCAGGACAGATGTGGTGGGCGGGAAGGTGAGCACCTGCCACATCTGGAGCGCCTGGGGCACCGCTCCCGCTCTGCAGGCTCCACCGCTGCTGACAGCCATGTCCTCAGGCAGAGCTCAGCGCTGGAGCTTGTCTGTCTAGATGAAGGCGGAGATTGGATCTCGAGGGGTCTGTGAGGTCAGGTACGGTTCAGTCTGGGGATGACTTGACGTGGGAGAGGAGATCAGTGGGCTCCTCGTGCTGCCAGAGCCCACCCGAGCTGCTGTCATCAACTCGTACACGCTCCGTGGCTCAGGAACAACTGACAATTGCTTCTCACACGTGTGAAGGCTGCTGCGGCGTCCACGCGGAGGTGCTGGCAGGGCTGGTGCCTGGTGAGGGCTGCTTTCGGGGTCACAGACATTCTCCCCCCCACCCCCAGGTGAGGAGGGGCACTCTGGTCTCTTCTGCAAGGGTACCACCCTCAAAATCTACTGACCTCCCGAAGGGACGCTATCTGTGTCACCACTTGAGCATTAGGGTGAGTTTTTGCTTGATTTTCAGTCCTATGGGCTGAGCTCAGGGCCTGGGTGCTGCCTCTGAGCATTTTCGTTTTCTTTCTCTCAGGGCTAGCACTCTACCACTTGAGCCACAGCTTTACCTCTAGGTTAGCTTGGTGTGTGTGTGTGCACACACATGCGTATCTTGAACTCAGGGCCTCATGCTCTTGCTTGGCTTTTTCACTTAAGCCTAGCTCAGGTCTGGCCTAGTTCTCAAGCAGCTGAGCCACAGCTCACTTCTGGCTTTTTGGTGGTTAACTGGAGATAAGAGTCTCCGGGGCTTTCCTACCAGGGCTGGATTTGGACTGTGATCCTCAGATTTTAGCTAGGATTAAAGATGTGAGCCAGCAGCTGCTGGTTTGGTCATTGTTTAATACTGATCTCATTTTTCCAAAAATGAGAAATGTCTATCAATTTTGTGATCTGAAGAAAAAAAATATAATTATCCTAATGTGCTTCTCAAATACTTTTCTCCTCTGAGGAGAATAGTGTAGGAAATTTCCCTGGCTTCCTTTGGCTCAAGTAAACCTGAGACTCTGTCCCCTTCCCCTCCTGGGCTTTACTGATGCCTGGTCCTTAACTGCCCCTCTGCTGGGACATGGAAGAACTGGAGTGAGATGTTGGCGTATTCAACCCAGCCTGGGCTGGGGGGGTGGGGCGGGGTGGGGGGTGTTTTCTCCTGTCCCACATTGGGTATAGCAGAAGACACTGTGGGTGGTTTGCCTACAGCCCATGCCTGCAGTCTAAATTCTAAGCCTCCCTTGCTGGGACCCCTGGGGGAGCCCCCCCCCCTTTCTGGAGCTCTTTCTAAATGGGTGTGACAGTAACAAGCAAGCCCTGCCCCTCCCTTCTTCCAGGCTGGCTGGCTGGTTGTCTCCAGCTCCCTAGCTGTTGGCCTCAAGGCCCCCTCTGGTCCTGTACCTAAAGGGATTGTGGGAACTCAGCCAGTTCTAAGTCTTCCCATTTCCCTGGGTTTGACTTCCTGTTGCTCCATCTATCCCCAGGTACCACCTTAGGCCAGTCCCTCTCACCTCTTTCCCACTGGATCTTTGGGATGGGGAGAGGAGAAGGGAGGGTCATTTGAGTCCCTTTTCCTGTACACTTAAGGATGCACATTGGATTCAAAGGCACACACCTGTGAACATGTGTTCATGCTTACTTCACTTTCAAGACATTTACAAGCATGATTTGTGAGTGGCCTCTGTGTTTTTATGTTTTATTTTATTGCCGGTTGTGAGGCCTGCACTTTGAGTCTGGGCGCTGTCCCTCAGCTCTTCAGCTCAATGCGAGCGCTCTACCACTTGAGCCATGACACCACTTCTGGCTTTGTCTGTTTATGTGGGCTGAGGAATCAAACCCAGGGCCTCATGTGTGCAAGGCAAGCGCTCTACCACTGAGCCACCTTCTCAGCCCAGCCTCTGTGGTTTTAATGATAATGATGGACTTACCAAATGGATCAGGATGAAGCCCAGATCTGAGTTGCCAGAAACTTCTGGAGGACTCAGGGACACGGTGACTGAGCTATTCCATGTCTCCAGATCAGCCCACATTCCTGTCCCCAGCCGAGGTGGTGACAGTTCAGACTCAGGCTGTCCAGATGATGGCCAGCGCGTGCTATGGGCTCCTAATTCACAGTGTTATCCGAGAGACGGCAGAGGCTGGCAACCGGAGCCCTGGTGTGGCAGGCCCCAGAGCCTGACCGACTGGTTTTTGGTCATCTCGGCCCCTCCCAACAGTCACAGCTGCCTCATTCTACTGCCACAGACCATCCACCCAATGATCTGGTTCAGAACGTTGGCGAGAAATGTGTTCTCCCCTCAGCGGCCTCTATCTCATGACACTGATCCTCTTCCTTCTTTGCATAGATAACTGATAGGTGAACCCGATCCACATTCTATATAGAACTCCCATAAATCAGGGAACGAAAGAACCCAACAGGAAAGCTGGCAAAGCTCAGAGAAGAAGAAATCGGAAGAGCTCATCATAGGAGAGGAAATCGGAAGGGCTCATAGGAACATGAAGAGATGTGGAGGCTGGCTTGCAAACAGGGAAGTGCAGCTGACGTTACAATGGGAAAGCACAGGTGCCCAGCCACTTGTGCTGGACGTGTAGAGAAAGGCAGCTCTCACGCTCTGTCTTGGAAACAGAACTGAGGCACCCCTGTAAGCTGCTGGGCACAGTCTAGTTAGCAGGGAGACAGGCAGCTTCTGCCTCTCAGCCAGGCCTGGTGTGCACGGGAGAGAAGCCCAGGCTCACAGCAGCTGGCTGACAGAACACAAAGGTTTACCAAGTAAAGGAAAACAAATTATTATGTATTTATATAACACTATACTGCTTAGTGATCAAAATGAATGACTGAGAGCTAGGCACTGGTGGCTCACGCCTGTAATCCTAGCTACTCAAGAGGCTGAGATCCGAGGATCACGGTTCAAAGCCAGCCTGGCAGGAAAGTCCGTGAGGCTCTTATCTCCAATTAACCAGCAGAAAACTGGAAGGGGTGCTGTGGCTCAAGTAGCAGAGCCCTCACCTTGAGCTGAAGAGCTCAAGGACAGCGCCCAGGCCCAGAGTTCAAGTCCCATGATCGACAAAAACAAAAACAAAAGCAAAAGCAAAAACAAACAAAAATCAAAGAATGGCTGAGAGATAGAGGATGGGGTGGAAGTGTTCTAAATCTTTAATATGATATGTGATCTCAAGTACCTTTGTTGTTGTTCTTCTTTCAGTACTGGGGCTTGAACTCTCGGCCTTGTGCTCTACCACTGGAATCATATCTTAGCTTCCAGCTTTTTGATACTGAATTAGAGATAAGAGTTTCTTAGATTTGTTTGCTTGGGATGACTTTGAACTGAGATTTTTTTTTTACTTTATTATATTTTTATTATCTTTTTTTTTCTTTTGTCAGTCATGGGGCTTGAACTCTGGGCCTGGGCGCTGTCCCTCAGCTCTTCAGCTCAAGGGGAGCTTGCTACCGCTTGAGCCACAGCACCACTTCTGCTTTTTCTGGTGGTTCATTGGAGATAAGAGTCTTCACAGACTTTCCTGCCCGGGGTGGCTTGGAACCATGATCCTCAGATCTCAGCCTCCTGAGTAGCTAGGATTACAGGCATGAGCCACCAGCACCTGGCTTTTTATCATCTTTAAGTAGATGTACAATGCCTCCCGAGCAGTTGGATTATAGGCGGGAGCTATGGTGCCCAGCTATGTGGTAAACCAAAATGAACAGTTCCTAAAGTGTTCATATCCTAATCTCTGCAGCCTGTAATGTACTTTATATTGATGAAGGATCTGCCTAATTTTTAATAACCCTTCTCTGGTCCTCCAAACCAAAACACCAAAAAAGAAGCCTTAGAATTAGTTAACACTATAGATCAAACGGATTTGACGGATATTGATGAGTATTTTACCAAACACATATTCTTCTCAGCAGCCCATAGAACTTTCTTCAAAAGAAATCATGTCCTAAGACACATAGCAAATCTGAACAAATACAGAAAGCTTCAAGTAACTCCTTGTGTGCGATTAGACTAAAATGGAAGTAAGCTAGAGCTCAACAGCAGAAAATATTACAGACAAATTAAAAACCATGGACGCTGACCAACACATTGTTGAACAACACGTGGGTCATTGAAGAAACAAAAGAGGAAATCAAAAAGTTCCTGGCAACTAGTGAAAATGAAAACACATTCTACCAGAACCATTGATATACAGCAAAGGCAGTGCTGAGAGGAAAATTCATAGCCATGACTGAATTCATCAAAAACACAAAAAGTACACAGTCTATGACATAACTCAAACTTCTAGAAAAACAGAAGCAAACCAAGCACAAGACTAGTAGATGGAGAGAAATGGTATAGATTAGGGCAGAGATTATAAATGGAGACTACCAAAACAATACCAAGAATCCCAATGAAACAAGAAAAATTGTGTGTGTGCCAGTACTGGGGCTTGAACTTAGGGCCTGGGCACTGTCCCTGAACTTTTTTGAGCAAGGCTAATGTTCTACCACTTCAGTCATAGCTCCACTTCCGGCTTTTATTTATTTATTTTTGCGATCTTCACATTTCAATCTCTGAATAACTAGGATTACAGATGTGAGCCACTGGTACCCAGCTACCAGATCCCTCCCTCCTTCCTTCTCTCCCTTCCTTCCTTCTTTCCTTCCTTCCTTCTGCCAATCCTGAGACTGTCCTTGAACTTCTTTGTACTACTAAAGGCTAGTGCTCTACTACTTGTACTACAGCATCATTTCTGGATTTTTTCTGAGTAGTTTATTGGAGATAAGAGTCTCATAGACCTTTCTGCCTGGGCTGGCTTTCAACCATGATTCTCAGATTTCAGCCTCCCAAGTAGCTAGGATTACAGGCTTGAGCGACCTGCACCAGCTTTGCCAGAGTTTTTTCACTCAAGGTTGTCATTTTACCACTTGAACCACAGCTCTACTCCTGGCTTTTTTGGGGTGGTTAATTGGAGATAAGAGTCTCACAGACTTTCCTGCCTGGGTTGGCCTCAAACCACAATCCTTAGATCTCAGCCTTCTAAGTAACTAGGAGCCACTAACGCCCAGCTAAAAGTTGGTGATTTTTTTTTGTTTTCTGTTTTTGTTTTTTTAAAATAATATCAATAAGTCTCAAGCTAATTTGACCAAAAGAAGAGGAAAAAAACTCAAATCAATAAAATTAGAAATGAAAAAGAAAATATCACAACAAATGCCAAAGAAATCCAAAGGATCATGAGGGAATAATTAGAAAATCTGTACTCAAATAAGCTGTAAAACCTGGGGGTGGGGTAGGAGAAATTTTTAAATACAGTTTGGCCCACTCAAACTGCAATAAGAGGATATAAACCACTTAAACAGAGCTACAGCAATCAATGAGATTGAAGTGGTAATAATGAGTTTCACAACAAAGGAAATCCCAAGGCCAGATGGATTTATGGCCAAATATAATCAGATATTCAAAGAACTAACACCAATACTCCTAGAACTCTTCCAAATGCCAACAATTTGCTGGGCGCTGGTGGCTCGAGCCTCTAATCCTAGCTACCCAGGAGGCTGAGATCTGAAGATCCCAGTTCTGAGCCAGTCCAGGCAGGAAAGTCTGTGAGACTCTCATCTCCAATCAACACCCAGAACACCAGAAGTGGCACTGTGGCTTAAAGTGGTAGAGTGCTGGCCTTGGGCAAAAGAGCTCAGGGACAGTGCTCATGCTTGAATTCAAAGCCCTATGACTGATTAAAAAAACAAAGCAAGCTGGGCGCTGGTGGCTCACACCTGTAATCCTAGCTACTCAGGAGGCTGAGATCTGAGGATCGCAGTTCAAAGCCAGCCCAGGCAGGAGAGACCGTGAGACTCCTATCTCCAATAAACCACCAGAAAACCGGAAGTGGTGCTGTAGCTCAAGTGGTAGAGTGCTCGCCTTGAGCTGAAGAGCTGAGGGACAGCGCCCAGGCCGAGAGTTCAAGCCCCATGACCGACAAAAAAAACCAAAACAAAACAAAGCAACAACTGTAAAATAAAGAACTTAAGTAACAACAAAGAGGAAAAAAGTCAAAGAACTCAATAACACAATGATAAGAATGGTCAGTGAAATAAAGGAGGCCATGTTCATGTTTAAACAGCTAAATCAGGGATGATACAATAACTAGAGAATTCAAACACATAGATGAATGAAATAAAGAAGACAATATACATTATGAAAGAAGTCAATAAGGACATAGAATTCTTGAAAATAAATCAAATTGAAATCCTGGATATGAAAAGTTCAATCTCCCAAATAAAAAAAACGGAACAGACAGCCTAGCTAATAGAACAAAATAAACTGGAAACAGGGCATCAGGAGTTGAAGATAAAGCAGAAGAATCAAACAGTCAAAGAAACATTGAAAACCCGCTCAGAAGAGATAAATGGAATTTATAATCCCCCCTTCAGACACCACAAAAAGATCAAACCTATGAATCATGAGCATAGAAGGAGAAGAGCTACTAACTCAAAATATTGAGAACCTACTTAATAAAACGGTATCTGAAAACATCCTCAGTCTTGAGGAAGAGAGAGCTATCCATGGGGAGGTGGTTTATAGAACACCAAAAGGCAAAAAAAGAGAAGAAAAAGAGGACAAGGGTCCTATCTGTGATGCCCACAGGTCTGACAGATCTGACATCATGAAACCATTTTCCCTCCTCCCTGTGTCCCCCTTTAGCTCTCCATTTCCTTCTCTCCCTCCTCAACAATCTGTAGGGACCAACATCAAAGAAGTTCAACCAGAGAACATATTGTTACTGGGAATAAGGTAAGATGAGGAATGTTCTAGAAAGGTCCACTTGTTTCCTTATCCATTTCTACCTATGATGCTGATAATACCCCTTATGATGAATGTGGAGTGAGAGCCACCCTGAGAACAGAAGTCACAGTAGAGGGGAATATCACATTTGAAAAGTTGTGCCAGTGGAAATATAAACGTTACTTGAGGTTATAAAGAACCTCGCCAAACCGAGAGGACAGCTGTATATACATAATCAAACTACTTTTTAAACTTTGTATACATAGGTACCAGCTATGGGATCTCTCCACCCAGGGAGGCTGGCATCTATGGATGCCCCTCAGAGTTCCTTCCCCTGCTTCTACTTGGGTCAGATCCACAGAAGGCACTGTTAATTAACCAGAGAAGAACACTGAGGTAGCCATTTCTTTCTTACTGTCCTTGTGTTTCTGGCTTCTAATGAAGTCAAGTTTGCTGGTCCTACTGTCCACAGAATTGCCAGATTAGTCACAGATAGGATTGTGTTCACACTTCAAGAACAAGACTCAAGCCTGATATTCTAGCTACTTTGGAGGCAGACATCGATGGATCACAATTCAAGGTCAGCCAAGGCAAAGCAAAAGTTCATGAGACTTCATCTCCACCAGAGTTTGGGTGCAGTGGTGTTATCGTAAGCTACAGGGGAGGTACAGTGGATGGATTCAGTGGTATGTACAGCCTAGCCACAAAAACACAAATAGGATTACAGTCCAGGCAGGCTTGGACATAGTGAGACTCTACCTTGAAAATAACCAATACAAAAGGGAATGGTAGAGTGACTGAGTGAGAGAGCACCTGCCTAACAATCTGGAGGTCCTCAGTTGAAACTTGTGTGTGTACACTCATATATTTATATATTTACATATATACACACATCCATCCATCCATATCCATATATATATATATATTATATTACATTGGCCTTTCTCAATATCATTGTCTGTCACAAAACAGATGAAGCCAGAGAAATGTTGATGGTAGGGATTCCCAGTGGGTCTTTGAAGCCACGGGTTGATGATGCAGAATGGGTCTTTCTCTGGGTGCCTCTTCCAATCCCTCCCTTCCAGGACACATGGCCCTTTCCCCCTTCACGTAACAAGTATTTGCAGAGCAAGTACTGCCCAGCAATGAATCTGAACCATGCTGGCTCCTAAAGGCCCATCCTACTCTCCCTCTACTCCATATTCCAAGTTCCAGCCAAAAGCCAAATCCCCACCTCTGTCTTCTTCAGTGCTGTTTGACATGCTTCGTTTTCTTACTTGCATACCAAAATGATCAATTCGAATCACGTCAGAAAATAGCACAAATCAACAGCTGTAAGATGAAGATGTCTCTCATTGGGGTCAGGCATAGTGTTAAACACTTCCACATGAATTGCCTAATTTAATCTTCTTAAAAACCCTGAGCTTGTGAGCATTACGTCCCTCATTTGAAAGATAAGAAAACTGATTAATGAGAAGTTACGAAATCTGCCAAGGCACCATTCAGACACAAAGATGCCAGAATGCTTGCTCTTACCCGCCAGATTCTACCATGGTGAGAACTAAGACAGAACGGATGGCCTCTGTAAGCCTGAATTTCCTCCATTGGAAATCAAGAGGCAAGATGAAATCATTTCCAAAGTCCCTGTTGGTCCAATCTGCGCCCTGAGCCTCAGGAAGCTGTTTTCCCTCCATCAGCCACGAGGTGGCGTACAGCCAGCTGTGCAATCAGGTTGTCATGGCTCCGGGGCCCAAGACCTGTTTCCCTTCAACCCTGTCTGACTGTGGCGTGGGAATGAAATGGAAACTTGTTCCCAGTAGTTACTAGAGCGCAGCCACATGGCTTCCATGTTGTAGAGCCAAGAGCTGAACCAGTTGATCTGACTCCCAAGGACACAGTGTTTCTATGATTTGCTGCCAGACTCAGTTGACAGCCTAGGAAACTTAGTTGAGCCTAGGAAAGCCTAGGATCTTTCATTGCCCGTGCAGGGTTAGAACTGACATTCAGAAGACAAAAGAGAGATCTCTTAGTTAATGAAAGAGAGGATTCCATCACTAGCAACTCCAACCCATGAGACCTCAGATGGGCAGCTCCCACATCTGCATGTGAAAATAAAATAGACTTGCGGAGGTGGGCATGTGGCTGCCCTCGATGGCATCTCTGGGCAGAGAAGTCAGTGAGATGGATACAGCGGCCAGGTGGCTGCTCTGGAAATCTGGGACCATAGGAAGACAGAATCGTGCTCAGGGAGTTGGCTCTTCCCCGCTGGGAGAGGAAGAGATGGCCTGCAGGCTGAGACAAACCCTGGAGAGTGGACAGGGGGCGCTGATAGCTGGGGACTTGGAAAGTGAAGGAAAAGTAGAATGTAGGATTCGTCTAGCATAATACCTCACTAGGGACGTGTGTGTGTGTGTGTGTGTGTGTGTGTTTGTGTGTGTGTGTGTGTGCGCGCGTGCACGCTAAATGACAAAACTACTAGTGACAAGTACATATCAAACAGTTTCCAAGGAGGGCAGGTAAAGTTCAAGGAGATAAGCAGATGGATTTCCTGGAGGCAGGAGCATCCCGGCTTCCAAAGCCGTTGCTACCTCTCTCTCAGAGACTCTATCAGCTCACAGCCATTCTCCAAATTCTGGAAATATCTATGAGGAGATCAGCCCACTCAGTTCTGGGGTGAAAAGTTAGAGTTCACCCTGGCTGACTTCTGTGTTTGGGGAAAGCGGTACAATGGTTTGCTAAAGACAAAGAAAACAACACAGGTCACAACTTGTGTTTACAACTGAGTGTTCCCAGTTAAATTCCGGTTTCCTGGTGAAAGAGAAGGAAATGGTATTAGTCTCTGAAATTTTCAAAAATTAAAATGAAATGATTTCTTTTGTTTCTGAAGACAGTAAAAGATTTTTTTTTCTCCTCTCACCTCAGCCTGGTCACCCAGACTCTCTGGGAGCTGGGGATCAGCTCTGAATCCAGCATCAACACGCTTGCTGGGAGCAATTAGCGCTGAGTCAGGTTCGCATGCATGTTGGGAGCTGATAGCTACTTTAATCAGGGCGCTCGCTCCTCACTGTGTGAAGAAATCTGCACTTCTATTAAGTCAAGATCAAGGACGGTAGGTCCCCGGCATGTTTATGAGCTTGGACTTTTGTCAGGCCGAACAAATAAATAATACCTGGGCTCCTTGGTGCCACCATCTCCCCCTGGGACTGATTGTTCTTCCCATGAAATGTCAGCTTGCCTCAGCCAGAGAACAAAGCCGGCAGATGATGAGCTGGAGGAGGACGGAGACACCATCTGGTGGCCACGCGCTATAAATCTGCCCAAGATTCAAATGCCTGGCACATAGGGGCCAGGGCTTTGGATCTGCTGTCTGCAGAGATGCAGTCTCCATGAAGATCCCCTCCTCCACCCCCACCGCCACAGGTGCATTTTTGTCCAAGCTAACGTACTCACTTCCAAGTCTGTTTGGGTTTTTCAGTGGCAACCAGGATTTTACGCACTCTGTGCTCTGCTCTGCCACCGACCCACACCCCAACCCCAGTGCTAGGTATTTTATTTGTATCTGCATCTTAACTTCAAAGCCCAGAGAAGTAGCTCTCCCCTGAAATCTCTCACAAGAGAAGGGAGGAGGGAAAAAAGTGTGTTTGGATTGTTCCCCTCTGGTTGAGAGGACACACGAAAGGCAAATATTCCCAAGAAATCTTGACCTTTCTTTCCACGAATATCCTCCAGTGAAACAGAAAAGACAGAAGGAGTCGGTCTCTCAGGTTCCGCTTCCTATTTAAAACCTGCTTCACCGCCCGACTGAAGCCATTATACAGCATCCGTTCACCACAGACCTCCCCGTCCCCTGTTCAGCCTCTCGCCTTGGGCTCCCTGGCCACAAACTGGCCTTTGTCCTCTTTGGCAGATGGCAATGACTAAGTTTTGACCTCAACTTGACATTTTGGATCAGGGGCTACAGAGCAAGGCTGTCCCTGAGCAGAATTCCCAAGCAAGTGAAGCCCTCACCCCAACCCCAGCTGGCGGAGAGCTCACTCCTCTCTCTCCCTCCCTCCCTCCTTTCCTCCTTCCCTCCCTCCATGGTGGCCCATCCAGGATTCTGTGAATCCTGTTGGAGCCTAAGGCTACAATTCCCAAGAGTGTAATTTGGGGTGAGAGTGAGAAGCTGGGGCAGGGGTGATGGGGTAGAATCTGCTGGAAGCTTCTCTACCTGTGGACAGCCCTGAGTTTGCACGCTGGTGAGACTAGATCTGCAGAGTACGTGGCCAAGGCCTCAGGTTTTGCACCCTAGACATGAATCTTCTTCTTCCTCCCTGATACCAGAGCCCCTGTGTCCATGAACCAAAGCCCTTTTCTACCTCTTTCTCCTCCTGTGGTTGGTAGACCTGTGTTGAGACTTGCCTGTTCTGAACTAAATAGCTGGGAACTTCTCAGAAAAGGGCACTTCATGTTAATTAGCAGGAAGAAGATGAAACAACCAGCTCAGGAGCCTTTCACCTCCTGGTCTGGGGGAGGGGCAGAGGCCAGGGTGCAGTGTGGGGTACAGGGGGGCAGGGAGAAGTCTACTAGCTACTTTCTCTTGCTGGGGACCAGAAAAGGAGGGAGAGGCAGGGCCCATTCCTAACACTCACTGGTCTGGGCACTACAGCTAACCTAGCCACAGGTAAGGACAGCCAGTCAGTTCACCATTTCAGTTGGCTGGGGAGAAAGAAGCATAAACGATATGGTGCTGAGATATCATATCGTGCTTTTTTACCTAGATTAAACCTAAGCACCCAAGGAGAGTCACCTTCCTTAGAGCTCACTGATCTATAGCTTGGACTTTGAATGTCCCCCAAAGGCCATGTTGAGGGCTTGCCTCCATCCTGCAGCACAACTGTGAGGTGGTGTAACAGTTAAGAGGTGGGGTCTGGTGGGAGGAAGTTAGGTCTTTGGAGGCATGTTCTGGGATGCGGTGATTGGCCCTTTCTGGTCTCTGCTTCCAGAGTGCCAGAAGGTGAGCAGCCTCTTCCTCCACATGCTCCTTACCATGACATACTGCTTCTCTGTGACCTTGAAGGCAGCAAGGTCAAAGGATAATGGATTGAAACCTCTGGAACTATGAGCCAAAATCAGCCTTGTAAATTGGCTATCTCAGGGTTTGGGTTTTCTTTTCTTCTTTCTTTCTCTCTCTCTCTTTTTTTTTCTGGCCACAGTGACAGGAAACTTCTAACACAAGCTCCTTCAGGGACTACAGAGGCCACAGACTACTCAGAGTTGGCCTCAGGGATCCAGGATGTGAAGACCCCATGCAGCCTGGAGCGCTCTGTGGCCTTGAGCTGGCTCAAAACTGCTTCCCACTTGAGATCGTGGGTGGGAGACAGCCCATGTTCTGATCTCATGATGTCTCCAAACCTAAGAACTCTCATACACCACAGATGGGAGAGTCTGCAAGATGTTCTCAGCCAATGAGAAAATTATGAAACATTAGCATTATAGTCCAGCACTGCCTTGACAGAAGAGACATAGCTGAGAGGTTGGAAGAACCAGAGCACTATGGGTTGAATTACCGCCCCCCCCCCACACATTGGCATAACAGTTCCCTAGTACTGCAGAAAGATGTGACTGTATTTGGACATAGGGTCTCAACAAAGGTAATGAAGTTAAAATGAGCTCATTAGGGTGGGTCCTAATCATATATGACTGTTGTCCTCGTAAAAAAGAGGGAATTTGGACACAGAGACGCAGAGGGGAATGCATGCGATCACGAAAATGCCCTTCTCTGAGCCAAGGGGGAGGCCCTCAGAAGGAGCCAGCTCTGCCGGATTCGTGGCCTTCTGGACAGGAAGGCGATGTCTTCCTGTCATTTGAACCATCCAGTGTGTGGTATTTTTGTTACATCAGCCCTAGTAAAGGAACACGCAGGTTGGCACAGGTGCCGCTGTTGCTGTGGGTGATTACATGTTTGACCAAACATACTGCAGAATCCCTTAACTCAACACTGGGATCCTCTTCCTCCAGGCCTATTAGAACAAGGGGAACATCTGGCCACGGAGAACCATAAAACACAGGTGGGCTTGTGAGTAACACATCACAGATCACCACCACCTTCCAAAGACACCATTTCCGACCGTAGCTCTGCTATGGAGTGGAAGCCTTGTTTCAAATGGGACATCACTAGAATTTGAAACACATTTTAAAAAAGAAGTTAGTAAACAGATTAAAGAGCGCTTCTTCCTCTTCTGCCACCCCCACAGCCTTGATCTTCCACTCGCTCAGTTCCCCTTCAAGTTCAGGCCGTGTTATTCTTGCGTGTTATTATTGGACGGTAGTGATGAAGGAGTCCACACCTTTGAACCCACCTCATTAACCACACTCTCTATTCGGGCCTCTTTCCCACAGCTGCCATCAGTTTTGTTGGGTTTTGGATGGGAATGTGTGTGTGTCAGTGAACTCTGAGTGTGTTTGCAAGGCAGGTGTGGGCTTGTTTCAGGAGGAGGCAGAGGAGGGCGTGTCCAGGGTGGAGACCAAGGCCGGTTTCTTGAGAGCCAACGTCTTGGAGGGTCTGGGGAGTGTCAAAAGTGCTCTGTCCTACAAATCGAGCTTTTCCTTTGCAAGATGTGCAGAAAGCAAGGCTACAGGGGCTGTGGAAAGCAGAGTTGAAGTTGTAACTTCAGGTTAAGGAAACGTGTGTGTGTGTGTGTGTGTGTGTGTGTGTGTGTGTGTGTGTGTGTGCTGGTTCTGGGGCTTGAACGCAGCATGCTGTCCCTGAGCTTCATTTGCTCAAAACAGCTTGTTTTGTGACGAGGACACTAATGATATCAAGTCTATTGCAGGAATGGGTTCCTTAGGAAGCACCCGACAGGGCCCCCCGGTGCGTGGCTCTGCTCACCTCTATGCAAGAAACTCAGGAGAAAGACCCCGCAAAGCCATACTTGAGGCTGACCTCACGCACCTTTTCACTCCTGGTGGGGGAAGGGAATGAACAGGTTTCCCTGAGGTCCCATCGGTGCTAAGTGACGAAAACCAAGGGTGAGGTAATGAAAAATCTGCAGACTTCCAACTGCTGTAATTCCGTGTGAATAATTCTGATAATGACCCTTTACTCAGCAAGGGTGGCATCCAGATAAGCAGATTGCTGGAGCTTTCCTGTCAGCTTATGCTCACGGAGCGTTCGATTGCCATCTGACATGACGTAACACCGCACGGTGACTGACAGGTCCCTGTTGGGCCTGGCAGGCTGCAGAAGTGGTGAAACAAGACACAGGCACGGCTTGGAGAAGGAGCCATTCTGTGCAGCACAGGCCTGGCCACCTTGTTCGTGCTCCTGGTGAACCCTCCTGCCGTGTCACTCTTGGTGGGCACCAAGTATTTACCAACCCTTCCTAGGTCATCAGCAAAGTCAGACGGATAGAAGTCTCCAGCTCTGAGCGGAGGCTCACAATTTTCTTTTATCTTTTTCTTTTTTTTGTCAGTCATGGGGCTTGAACGCTGGGCCTGGGCTCTGTCCCTGTGTTCTTCAGCTCAAGGCTAGCGCTCTACCACTTGAGCCACAGTGCCACTTCTGATTTTCCAGTGGTTAATGGAGATACTAGTATCACAGACCTTCCTGCTCAGGCTGGCTTTGAACCGTGATCCTCAGATCTCAGCCTCCTGAGTAGCTAGGATTACAGGTGTGAGCCACCGGCGCCTGGTTCCTTTCTTTTACTTTTGTCTTTCAAATTCTTTCTCTCAGTATTGGGATTTGAACTCAGGGCCTTGTGCTTGCCAGGCAGGTATTCTACCTCTGAGCAATGCCTGCAGCCCTTTTATTTTGTGCAAGGTTGGCAATGTGCTGGCTATTTTTGAGATGGTATCTCAGTTCTTATCCAGGAACATGCCTGGACCACGATCTGACTATTTTCAGGCTTCCTATCATTGCTGGGATGAAAGGAAAATGTTATGATGCCCAACTTTTTCCATTGAGATGGAGTCTCACTGACTTTTCTGCCTGGGCTGGCTTGGAACTATGATTCTCTCCATCTTAGCCTCCCATGTAAGTAGGATGGCAGGTAAGTTCCACCACACCCAGCTGTAAATTGAGAAGGGGTCTTATGTGTGTGCCTGGGCTAGCCTTAACCTGTGATCCTCTCATTCTTAGCCTCCTAAGTAGCGAGGATTACAAACATGAGCCACTACAGACCAACTATGTTTTACTTTCTTGAGGGAGACTTGTATGCAGGGGAGAAAGGTTGTCTTCATGAAATGCTGGATTTTTTGCATCTCAAAGTCAAAATTCTAGCACCATCAAGTGCCCTGTATTCCATACACAGCGAGGTTTTATATTTGCTTTCCTCACAGCTCTCTCCCTTTGGCAGTTCTTTTAAGAGACTGGCTCTAGTTGCAAGAGTGGCGGGGGTGTTTTCTTTTGCTTTACTTTTCTGGGGACAGGAGCTCTGGCTCCTACCAGCTGTGCTGGCTGACCCCTCTTCCCCGCCCCAGCCCCGCCACGACTCCAGGAGCAGCCCTGAGACTTCTTTCCACATGGTTTGGTAGTTATGTCAAGTGGAATTTAATCCTTCCAAATCAGGGGGATTATTTTGGATAAGCTGTTAAAATTGTTAATTAAAATGTTAGTGTCCGGTTGCCATTATTCTCTGTGTGAGAATTCTCCCAGGACCCGGGCACCGCCTCCCTCCCGCTGCAGCCCTGCACAACTCAGGGGAAACCCAGGGCTTTGGTTCCAGGGCTTCGGCACCATGTCCTGCCTGAACCCAACGAGCCCTCCAAAGAGGGGCATGTGACTCAAGAGAAAAATGCATTTAAAATACATCTTCAGGTGAAGAGGACGTTAACTCTTTGGACTGGATATTTCTAGCACATGCCTTGCATCTCAGTTCAAAGCCGGCCTAAGCTACTGGAATGCGATATAATCTTTAGGAGATGGAGCGGGGTGGAAGGAAGTTAGACCATTGGAGGAGTGCTCTTGAAGAAGATACTGAGACCCTGCTGTCCTGTTCTTCCCCTCCATTTCCTGGTCATTATGAGGTGAACAGAATTTCTGTACCACATCTTCCACCATGATGCACTGTGTTACCACAGGCCCAAAGCAAAAGAGCCAGGTGACCAGGGACTGAAACTTTGAGCCAAAAATAACCCTTTCTTCCCTCTAAGTTAATTATCACAGGTAACTTACCACCAGGAAAGAAAGCTGACTGGTACCAGGGCACTGGTGGATCTTGCTTATAATCCTAGTTACTCAGGAGGCTGAAATCTGAGGATCATGGTTCAAGGCCTGCCTGAGCAGGAAAGTACATGAGATTCTTATCTCCAATTAATGACCAAAAAGCCAGAAGTGGAGCTGAAGGGGTAGAGTACTACCATTAAGCACAAAAATTCAGGGATAGTGCTCAGGCCCTGAATTCAAGAAAGAAAGGAAGGAAAGGAAAGAAGGAAGGAAGGAAGGAAAGAAGGAAGGAAGCTGAGTGGCCCCAGGAGAATCTATAGATAGCAGAAGAGAGGTTTCCAAGAAGGGACAGCCCATGATCCAGAAGATGGGGATGCCCAGGCCTTTTAGAGTACATGGACCAGTTTGTCAGGAGAGGAGAATTAAGGAGGATGGTTAAAGGTGCGTTTCTTGCAGAAAGTTGATAGCAAATTCTAGTAGTCTGAGCTTTGAGAGTGAGGGCAGATCAGAGAAAAGGGTATGGCAGCTTCTACCACAAAGACTGACTCTTCAAACATTATTGATTATTACAGCTTCTCTCTGTCTCTGTCTTGCTATCATGAGATCTCTCTGTATATGTGTATGGAAGAGAGCGAGAGAGCGAGAGCAAGCGAGTGAGCAGAGAGAGAGAGAGAGAGAGGTGTGTGCACAAGTGTACAAGTATGTGTGCATGCTCTGGTCTTGAACATGCGAAGCATGTGTTTTCTACCCTGAGCTTTACCCCGCCTCCACATACTATGACTGAACAGCCACTGTGGTTCAGACGCTTTGCTTGTTTACCCCACTTCTATTGAACCCTGGGAGGCACATGACGGAATCACTTCACACTGGTGGGAAGAACTACAGGTCCCAGGAAACAAGGTCCTTTGTATGTATCCGGGATGATAGGAAGAGGGAGCCAGAAGTCAAACTGAGGCCTGCAGGAAATCAGGATGGAGCCGTCCTTCCCTGGTGTTGTTGTAGATCATGGAGTTGTCTGTCTGAACCAAGGTGGTGGCCACAGGCAGAAAAAGGAAAAGAAAGCTATGGAGAAAACTTGAAGGACAAACTGACAAATCCAAGTGAACATGAAGATGGGAGGGGACTGAAAAGGAATCAAGTAGAGTTTTATTATGGTTTTCTAGTGAGATCTTCCTGTTACTTTTCTGCTAGCTCTTTGCAGAAAGACAAAGGTTTGATAAATTACAGAAAGAAGCTGGGCACCAGTGGCTCACGCCGGTAATCCTAGCTACTCAGGAGGCTGAGATCTGAGGATCATGGTTCAAAGCCAGCCCAGGCAGGAAAGTCCATGAGACTCTTCTCTCCAATAAACCACCAGAAAACTGGAAGTGGCACTGTGGCTCAAGTGGTAGAGCACTAGCCTTGAGCTGAAGAGCTGAGAGACAGAGCCCAGGCCCAGAGTTCAAGCCCCAGGACCGGAAAAAAAAATGACAGAAAGAATGAGATAAAAATGCCATCAGACACTACATACCATGCCACAGGAGAAAGATGAAAAGGAGGGACAACCGACATGGTTGAAAAGGCATTTACTGAAGAGAAAGTACTGGAGCTGAGCTTTCAGAAATGGATACAAGCTGGGCACCAGTGGCTCATGCCTATAATCCTAGCTACTCAGGAGGCTGAGATCTGAGGATTGCAGTTCAAAGCCAGCCCAGGCAGGAAAGTTTGTGACACTCATCTCCAATTAACCACTAGAAAACTGGAAGTGGTGCTGTGGCTCAAGTGGTAGAACACTCGCCTTGAGCTGAAGAACTCTGGGATAGTGCCCAGGCCCAGAGTTCAAGCCCCATGACTGACAAAAAGAAAGAAAAAAAAAACCTGGATACAACTTTGAATGCCAGGGAAGAAGAAAGAAGGTGATTTAGATCAGAGTCTCTGGACCTTGGCACTACTGACTGACATTTGGGCTTGGTAGTTCCTGGCTATGAGGACCTGTCCTGTGTATTCTAGAATGTCCAGCCTCATCTCTGGCTCCTACCCACTAGATATCACTCCCCCCAAAAAAATGGTTCCAGAAATTGCTAAATTCTCCCTGGAGGGCAACCCTGGTTGAGAAGCACTGTTCAGGGGAATAAAGAGACATCTGTGTAGGCTGTGTGGAAATGCGTTCCTTGGAACAGTGGCATCTTGTAAGATGAGCGACAGCCCCTTCACAGACTTCATGGTCAAAACCAGCATTGAGAAAGACCACATAATATGCCACTCACAATGTATATTAGAATAGTAAAGGCTTTGACAGATTGTACCAAAAAAATCTGTTGGGCTTTGGTGAAATTTAATTACCACAGAAGACTTTTTTTTTTTAAATCAAGAAACAGTATTCTCTTCCTGAAGGGCACTATTGTGTGACAGGACACAGCTCAGAAAATGACTGTGTGTGTGTGAGACGGAAATATAGGATATGCAAATGATTTAAAGTGGAAAAAGTAGAGAGAGATTTTAGAAAGAGGTTTATAGGGCTTGGGATTAAGTTAAGAAGCCTGAATCTTAACTTGGCCATAGGGAGGGAACCAGCAGGTAACATAATTCCGATGGTGCTTCGGTTATTCACTCAACATATATTAAGCAACATTAAGCTAATAGCAGTGATACAGATAGATTCTAAGATGAAGAAACAGGAACCCAAACACCTTGTGGTATTGCAAAAATAACTTCCTGGTGGTAATGATGGAAGGAAAGGCCACGGTAAAAAGTCTTTTGGAAATAATAGAATGTGTCTGACTTATTGGAGAGTAGAACAGGAAGGGAGTCAGAGATGACTGTAAGTCTTCAGGCTGAAGTTATTGGGAGCTTTTTGGTACCTTTAGCAGGAGATAGGAGTAGCAACAGATCTGAGAGGAAAGTAAACTCATTTCGGACATGTTATGTTGGAGATGTTGGTAGAATATCCAAGGGGTAGATGGAATTATGAATCAGGAGTGAAAATGGAACTGGAAATACACTGAGATATATGCTAGTCATATATATATATATATACACATATATATATGTAAACCAATGTGGCAAAATATCTGCAAAGCAACTTAAAGGAGGAAAGATTTATTTTTGTTCATACTTTCAGGGCTTTCAGTTCAGCATGGCGCAGAGGGTATGGTGGGGAGGATGTGGCGGAATAGCTCACCACATGGCTGACAGGAAGGAGAGAGAGAGAGAGAGAATATCTGTTAGCTTTCCTCTTTGTCTTCCTTTGATGGATTTATTTTTAACCACCTGGGCCCTCAGTCTCTGGAAGGGTGCTTCCCAGAGTCAGGGTGACTTGTCCATTCTCACTGCATCTTTTCTGGAAGTACCCATTTCCACAGTGTGCTTCACTACTGGACTCAAGCCAATCAAGCTGAGAGTTAAGTTTCGCCATCACAAGGTGTTATCTTCCCTTGTGATATCAGTTGTGAATGTGGCAGCCAAAAGGGGGTGATAGGAAGAAAAGAAAAGGAGGACAGAGACCTAGAGTGCACCCATACTAAGAGAGCAAATGAAGAAAGGTGGAAGCCTAAGAAGAACTTCTTAGAGAAGAAAAAGATCCAAGGAGAAATAATGGCAGAGAAGCCAAATTTCAAGGGACAAGTAGTAGGCAGATACAATGACACATTCCTACAATCCTAGCACTGAGGCAGAGGATTACAGGGACAAGGATAGCCTGTGCTACAGAGTGAAACTATCAGAGAGAGAGGGGGAGAAACAGACAGACAGACAGACAGAGACCCAGAAATCATTGCCAATGTTGCCAACAAAACAAGGAAGATGGATGGATACTGAGATGAGGCCACTGGAAGCTTCTGAAGCATTGCTTTAGTGGAAGGGGCATAGAAACTCAATTGGAAGAGGTGAAGAGATGGTAAAGAAGACAATGAATACTGATAGGTTTTTAAAGATGGTCATCATTGTTTAAGTCATTAGCAGAAGGCAATTTGAATGAGACTCGAATTGTTTGTTTATTTGCTTCAGGGTGGGGAGATTTGAGCATGTTTATTTATTAAAAATTAAGGAAGGGCTGGGAAGGTGGCTCAGTGATAGAGTGTTTGTCTTGCATGCATGAGGGCCTGAATTCTATTCCTCAGCACCACATAAGCAGAAAGAGCTGGAAGTGGCGCTGTGGCTCAAGTGGTAGAGTGCTAGCCTTGAGCTGAAGAGCTGAGGGACAGCGCCCAGGCCCAGAGTTCAGGCCCCACGACTGGCAAAAAATAATAATAATAAAAATAAAATACTAAGGAAAGAGACTATTAGGAGGTTGGAGAGCAAGGAGCAATTCAATAGGGCAAGACTTAGGAGGAGCCAAGTGAGAAGAGATCAGAAACAAAGATTGTCTGGCAAGAGAGGAGAGTTACACCTTCTTCTGAGTGGGGGGTAAAGGAGAAGATAGATAAGAAAACCTATCTTGAGATAGAGGTCTCAACACATTCAGACCCTAATAAACACAGAGATCTAGGTCATCAGCTGGCCACAGGGGAGGCTGAAGTGGAGTTAGATGTTTGAGGGCGCACATAGCAGTAGAAAAGGTGTGGCTAAGAGCTAGAGCATTTGCTTATATGCAATGAGCTTGAATCCAGTTCCACAAAACAAAACAGGAAATACAGATGAGTTAAACAGAGATGACCTTTTTTTTTTCAGATGTGTTTTGGACATTTTGATAGTCTGTGCTGCTGATATGAACACTAAATCTTCTGCTTATTTTTTTATAGCTCCCCCCCCCCACTTCTCTTTCTCAGTAACTTAAAGAACTGCTTTATTCATCCTGAGCCCTTTGTTAGAACTTTTTATATTGCACATCTCTTCCCCTAGCCCATGGCTGGCCCTTGCATATCGTCAAATGGCAACCTCTGATGAACTAGACATGCTTCATTTTAATATATTCTAACTTACAAATGTTTCCTCTATGGCTAGTCTTGCTTAAGAAATCTTTGCATACTACTTTACTATCACAGACATTTTCCTGTGTTGTCATTTAAAAACATAATTGTTTTACTTTTTACATTTTAGCTCTATGATCTAGCCCAATTAAAAATAATAATTAACAAAATAAGCTGGCCATCAGTGGCCTATAATCCTAGGTACTCAGGAGGCTGAGATCTAAGGATTGCAGTTTGAAACCAGCCCAGGCAGGAGAGTCCATGAGACTTCTTCTTTTTTTTTTTTTTTTTTTTGCCAATTGTGGGGCTTGAACTTTGGGCCTAGGTACTGTCCCTGAGTTCTTCAGCTCAAGGTAAGTACTCTACCACTTGAGCCACAGTGCCACTTCCAGTTTTGTGGTGGTTAATTGGAGATAAGAGTCTCAGAGACTTTCCTGCCCGGGCTGGCTGTGAACCATGTTCCTCAGATCTCAGCCTTCTGAGTAGCTAGGATTACAGACATGAGCCACTGGCGCCCAGCTCATGAGACTCTTATCTCTAAATAACGAGCAAAAAGTTGGAGCTCAAGCCAAAAAAGTCAAGTAAGAGCCTGAGGACTTGAGTTCAAGCCCCAATACCAGCACAAAAAAACTAAACCAAACCAAACCAAACAAAAACACTCTTAAAGGCAAAAAATAAGGTAGTAGCACACTTCCAGAACAATTGACAAATGACACAAAAAGCTAATTCCTCAAAAGGGAAACAAGTGGCTAATAAATACCGAAATGTAGCCGGGCGCCGATGGTTCACGCCTGTAATCCTAGCTACTGAAAAGGCTGAGATCTGAGGATCACGGTTCAAAGCCGGCCCGGGTAGAAAAGTCCATGAGACTCTTATCTCCAATAAACCACTAGAAACCCGGAAGTGGCACTGTGGCTCAAATGGTAGAGCGTTCGCCTTGAGCTGAAGAGCACAGGGATAGCGCCCACGCCCAGAATTCAAGCCCTACGACCAAAAATAAATAAATAAGTGCCGAAATATGTTCAATATGTGATATCATTTAAAAATGCAAATTAAAACCCCTTTTGCATCGGAGTTCATCAGATTAGCTACGTTTACAAGTCTCAAAGCCTGGTGTTGACAAGCATTTGGGGAAATGGTATGCTCATAGTCTGGTGCTGAGATTAGTAAAACAATCATCTATATCAAAATTTAAAGTCAGGGCTGGGAAGGTGGCTCAGTGGTAGAGCGCTTGCCTTGCAAAATTTAAAGTCAACTGTCACTGGGTGTCAGTGGCTCACGCCTCTAATCCTAGCTACACAGTATGCTGAGATCTGCAGACTGCAGTTCAAAGCCAGCCCCAGCAGGAACAGTCCATGAAACTCTTATCTCCAATTAACCACCAAAAAGCTAGAAGTGGAGCTGTGGCTCAAGTGGTAGAGTGCTACCCTCAAGCAAAAAAGCTCAGGGACAATGAATATCTAGGCCCTTAGTTTAAGTTCTAGGATCAGTGTGCGTGCACACACACACACACACACACACACACACACACAACTAAACAACTAAACAAAAACTTTTCCTCAGATTGTCTAATTTCTAGAAATGTACCTTAAGTGAATGATCAAATACCTGAAAGACATCTATCACTGGACAGTCTGTAATAGTGAATAGAAACAAAATTTTCATTATTAGGGATTAGGGAGAAACAAATTCACATCAAATTGGAATTAGTTAATAAATTATGATAGTAAAGGAATCATGGTTTTATTTATTTTCTGTGAAAGATGGACTAATGAATGAAAAAGTTACCAAAAAGACAAAGCAAGAGTATTCTCTCAATGTAGGTCTATTTATAGTCACACACACACACACACACACACACACACACCACTACCACCACCACCACCACCACCACCACACATACTATACACATACACACAACTATTGGCTGGGTCTTCCAGAGCTTGAAGTCCTAATCCTGCACTACTTCACAATGTGACTTTATATTACAGGTAAATCTAATACATCCATAAGATGTCAGTCATGATTCACCTGGTCATGATTCACCCCTGCAGGGTGGGTAGTAAACTGGAGACCCAGGGAACAGTTGTTGTTACAGTCCAAAGCAGTCTGTTGGCACAATCCCTTCTTATGCATGGAGTTTTCAGTCTTTGCTGTCTTCAGGCCTTCAACAGATTGGATTCAGTATAGCTTTATGTTGGACAGTAATCTGTTCTACTTCTAATCTGCCCATTTAAATGATTAATAAAATCCAAAAACATCTTTGCAGGTACCCATTGCTATCTGAACAAATTTCTGAGCACCGTGGTGTAGTCAGATTGATACGGGAAATAAACTATCACACAGATCCAGTGTTCTACCAGAAGTTTGAAATGCTGGGTGCTAGTCATTATCTGTCCCTTACCACATTTCAAATCCCTCAGAAAAAAAAGCTGATGATTTCATTGTAATTAGCAGCTAGGCACTGGTGACACAGAAGGAGACAAGCAAGAGGAAACAGAAAGCGTTATAGAATCTGGGCCCCACTAGATGCTACCTCCAAGAATCACACAGTTCCAGCCCAGGAAGGGTGAATGCACCCCTTAGAGGAGAACCTGAATAACTGGAAAGTTTGACTTCCAGTCAAATGGTTCGTGCCAGTGTAGACATCTTCCAGCACTGGACGTTTTCTTTAATGAGTAAGAAAGTCTGATGTGCTGTCTCCCCGCACTCCCTCCCTGACATCTAGCCCAGCATCCCCAGGAAGCTCCAGTCCTATGCCCACCCCCCATGCAACTCCCCATTTGCACAGGGCACCCTCCAGCTAATCTGGAAGTTTGGTTCTAAGCCAAGGGGAAGGGTTATATAATGCTGAAAGTTTAAACTTTGAGAAGCAAGCACACACATGCACGTGCACTTGCACGCATGCGCGCGCACACACACACAAGCCCAATTTAAAAGACTTACAACCACAACACAAGATCCCCTTTCCCTATTTTATTGCCCCCTAAAGCAATAAGATGTGTTAATTAGTACATCTCCCTGTCTCCTGGCTGTCCAAACGGCCTTGTCATCAGCAAGTCATCAACCGAGGTAGCCAGGGCCTGCTCATGTGGAACATGTGAACAGTCCCATGGGATGCCTGCTGCTTGTGTGTTTTCCACAGGACACACGGGGAAAGGGAACTCCTGTGTGCTGGAAAGGTTCAGAGGCCCTACTGCAGGAAGTGCTACCTTGCCCAGGCTGGACAGAAGGCAGGATGGAGGCCCCGGCAACAGAGCCCAGAAAGCTGCATGCCCTGCCGTCAGGGCCAGGGAGCCAAGAGTGCTCACAGCCAGAGGCGGCTCTCCAGCTCAAGAAATACAGAAGAGAGGGAGCCTTGCACTAATCCCTGTGAGAAACTTCCAGAGAGAGAGAGAGAAGGGCAGGAGTCCAGCAGCCAGAGCCTGGCTGCCCTCTGGGGAAGTTAATGCCATTGTCCACTCAGGGGGAGTGGGTCACGGGTGGGTGGGGAGACAGCCAGGAACCACAGGGATTGCAGTGCTTGGAACATAGCACAGGCACACACCAAAAGCAATCGGGGCGGCAGCTCCTCAAAGTCCCATGTGTACAGCTGCCCCTGGCTGGGTGGCCCCTGGGGTTGTTTATCAGCTTCTGGAGAATGCGGCCAGCGGCCTCACTCAGCACTGAGGAGTGCACTTTACTTTAGCAGAATAAGGAAATAAGGATAATGTAGTAGGGGTTTGGTCTGAGACGCTCAGTGGATGCCTGAAACTACTGATAGCAATGAACCCTATGTAGACGTTTCTCTATACATTTCTATCTGCAGTAACATTATGAATTAGTCACAGTAATAGAATAACTAATAATAACAACACAGAAAAATGATGACAATATATTGTCACACTGGAGTGGATGGAGGAGGAAGCAGCTCTCCTCATGACAGTTAGGAAGTAAAGACAGATAGAAAGAGAGGAAGAGGGTTTTTTTTGGAGGGGTGTGTGTGTCTCAATATCTTCCTCAAGGCACCCCAATAACTAGCCCTACCATCTGTCAGCAGCACCCAAGCTTAGAACCAAGCCCTTAGATTATGAGCCTATGAGACATTTAAGATCCAACCCATGACAGACATATTGTTATTACAGTGTGTGTGCCATTGACTAGGTGGCTTAACCAATCAGAAGTTATTTCCTTACCATTCCGGAGGCTGTACGTCTGTATTCAAGGTGTTGTGAAGGCTGATTTCTTCTGAGGCCTAGCAGGGAGAGTCTGTTCTGGGCTTTTCCAGTTCCTCGGAGTTGGCTAACATTTGCTGCTCCTCGGGTTGCAGCTGCCTCTGTACCAACGGAGTTCTTCTGGCGTGGCCATCCTCACTACCCGCGTCATCTTTTCACAAGGACAACGGTCACATTAAATAAGGCTTCTCCCTCTCCGACCCCATGCCATCACCGTAACGAATGCCATCCACCTCCTATTTCTAAGTAAGGATCTTCTGAGGGACTGGATTTAAGACTTGAGCACATTAGTTTTTGAGGTGAGGCGGTGCGAGAGGGAGACAATTCAACTCATAATATAGAAGATAGGAGTTTGTTGGTTATTATGCTTGTTTGTGTTGTTGTTGCTTTTCTACTACTAACCTTGTTCAATGCACCAGACACACCACTGCCAACTGCTGGGCTGAATGTCAATGTCGTAAGTTCATCTCACTGTCTCCTGGATGAGCCCGATGCCCCTCACCAAGTGAATTACTTTCTTCTGCCACTGCACCCATTGCAGATGGCAGTTCCCCCCTACCCCCGCCCCCGGCCTCCACCACATCTTCACCATTTCTCCATCTCTCTAACTTCTGCCCATCCACAACTGGAGTGAGGAGAAATGGCACAAATAGAAGCCAGATTAGCCGGGTGCCAGTGGCTCATGCCGGTAATCCTAGCTTCTCAGGAGGCTGAGATCTGAGGATTGCGGTTCAAAGCCAGCCGCCAGCCCGGGCAGGAAGTCTGAGAGACTCTTATCTCTAATAAACAACCAGAAAACCGGAAGTGACACTGTAGCTCAAGTGGTAGAATGCTAGCCTTTAGCTGAAGAGCTGAGGGGCAGCACTCAGGCCCAGAGTTCAAGGCCCACAACCAACCCCCCCTACAAGAAGAAGAAGAAGAAGAAGAAGAAGAAGAAGCCGCCATATTAATCTATTTTGTGTTGCATATAATAAAAATATCTGAAGTGGACACTTTATAAAGAAAAGAACTTTTTTTTTCTTTTCTTTTGGTCGTGGGGGCTGAACTCTGGGCCTGGGCGCTGTCCCTCAGCTCTTCAGCTCAAGGCTAGCGCCCTACCACTTTAGTTACAGTGCCGCTTCTAGCTTTTTTCTGCTTATGTGGTGCTGAGGAATCGAACCCAGAGCCTCATGCATGTGAGGCAAGCGCTCTACCACTGAGCCACCTTCCCAGCCCAGAAAAGAACTTTTACTTGGCTCACAACTCTGGTACTTAGAAGGTCCAAACAACATGGCACCAGCATCTAGGTAGAGGCCTCCTGGATGTGTCACAACCTGGGTGAAAAGCCTAAGAAGAATCGGCCTTATGCAGAAAGGGACCTTGCTTCATGACAACCTACTTTCATGAGAACTGATCCATTCCAGTGAGCAGCGACTAACACTAGCATGAATCCATTGATGAGGATAGACACCTAGACCCAGATTCCCACCTCTTAGGTTCTAACTCTTAAGAGATTTCACCATCTCAAAAACCTCTACACTGAAGAGGACATTTCCAGCACATGAGCAAGCCATGTCTAGACATGGCAGACCTCATGCTAGCAGTGTGCTTATGAAACAACGAGAATCTCTGGGAAGTGTGAGGTGGCTACCCAGACATTCTTCACTCACTGCTCAGCTGCCATTTTCACGCACACCAGCCATCCCTGCTTCCTACAGACATCCTGTCTGTTGCTGGCCTGGCCCTCATACAGGATGACCTTGCTTTTGCCATCCCTGTTCTCCCTCAAGCTCGTGTGCCAATCTTTCTGTTATTTTTCTGTTCCAAATGAAATCCTATTTTAAATGCATGAGAGGAGTTTACTAATTCAAGCAAGTTATCTAGCCTTATGTCAACAGGATAAAGTAATCACTCACTGTGGAAGCTTTGTTCAGTAGAGAGTTGTCTATGTGTCAGGGGGTTTGCTTAAAGTGGGAGTGCACCTACATGGGGCTTTGTAGCCTAAAACCATGGGTGTGAACCCCAGAAGGAGAGGAGGTGATGACAGGCATATCCAGGCCATTGACTTCTGACTTCTGTCAAGCCGGGTCCTGCAAGCTCTTTCCTTAGCTGGAGATTGAGTCTTCCCTCCCTGCCGGGAAGCCACAGGGGGCCATGAAACCAAGGTGGGCATCCTACTCTGTCCCTTCCAGAGCTGTGAGGCCCAAGACTCTGAGATGTAATCCCACCCTCCAGCCCACACCATCTGTGCCTCAACCTCCTCATGAGAAAGAAGCCAGAGTTCATTTTCTGAGCCCAGGGAAACTCCTCTGAATCTATCTAGGCTCCAGACTTGGAAAGAGGAGGAAATAGAAAAGAAATCTTTTGCTTCCATTTACTAGATTTAAGCCGGGTGCTGGTGGCTCACGCCTGTAATCCTAGCTACTCAGGAGGTTGAGATCTGAGGATCGTGGTTCAAAGCCAGCCCGGGCAGGAGAGACCGTGAGACTCCTATCTCCAATAAACCACCAGAAAACCAGAGGTGGCGCTGTGGCTCAAGTGGTAGAGCGCTCGCCTTGAGCTGAAGAGCTGAGGGACAGCACCCAGGCCCAGAGTTCAAGCCCCACGACCGACCAAAAAAAAAAAAAACCCCACTAGATTTAGCAAATAAAAATACAGAGTACCCAGTTAAATGAACCTCACAGATGACAATGTGGTGTTTTTTGGAAAACCATTTAACTATTTCAAGTGCACAGTTTCCTAGAGTTACATTTACTTGTATAAGAACAGGGCTTTCTATAAACATATTCTAGACAACATTTGAGATGCAGTTTTACTAAAAAACAATTCTTTGTTTACCTAAAATTTAAATTTAATTGGATGCTCTGTGTTTTATCTGGCAAACAACCCCATTTTCCCTGGCTTAATTTCATTTCTTTATCTTTTTGTATCACCAGTTCCGTGTTTCTATCAAGGAGAAAGAACCCTCGTGGAACTGAGGCTTTCTGGCTCCTTGATCTCCTGGGAGGGAGGTCTGAGATGTGAGACACAGACACTAACCTCAGAAGAGGAGATTGACTAGGCAAGACCCTGAATAAAACCCTATAGCAGCCAGGCATTGGTGGCTCATGCCTGTAATCCTAACTACTCAGGAGGCTGAGATCTGAGGATCACGGTTCAAAGCCAGCCCTGGCAGAAAAGTCCATGAGACTCTTATCTCCAATAAACCACCAGAAAACGGGAAGTGGTACTGTGGTTTAAGTGGTAGAGCGCTCACTTTGAGCTGAAGAGCTCAGGGACAACATCTGGGCCCAGAGTTTAAGTCCCACAACTGACAAAAAAACAAAACAAAACAAAAAACCCAAACAACCCTAGAGCAGAGACAGTGTGTCCTTGTCACACCCATCTCCATGGGGTGTCTACTTGTCCCCTTGTCCCTCCCTGGACAACACCTTCCTGGTGGCTAGTTCATCCCCACAGAGCACTAACCCTGAGTATAAGACATTAGCTACTGTTAAACTCAACAAGCGAGCCTTCTTAGCCATTCCCATAATCCTCTAATGGACTAAAGTGATAAGAACGAGGTGGCGACCTGTCGAGTGGCAGCTGTCCCATGTGGGTGGGTGTGTCTGCTCCCGTACCTGGGGCTGAGGGCTTTGCCATGCCAGAGACTGCTGGCTTCTACCAAGACCACTTACCTTGCTAGTCTTTGAGATAAAGAAGGTAGTTACCAAATCTTCTTGAGAATTCCTAAGTCATGTTTTGTCTCATATGTGGATGTTAGACCTAAAATATAAATAAACATATATATATATATATATACACACATAAGTGCACATAGAATCATGTGAATATATATGCATATATGTGTCCATGTGTCTGTCTGTCTGTCTATATATGGGATAATCTGACTAAAGCATGGTATATGCTTGTGTGAGACACCACGCTGAAACTTTTTTGAACAATTAATAACAAAGAATAGCAGGAAATTGTCTGGGGAGGAGGCATTAGTGAAAGAAGGGCAGATAATGAGAAGAGGAAGGAGGAGGAACATGATAAAACACCTCGTATGCGTGTGTGAACATGAACAAGGCCACTTGACGGGCTGGCTGGGAAGGGGAGGGGGAGGAGAAAGGCAGAGGAGTGATTATGACCAAGAAGCGCTGGACACATCCATTGACTTGTTCAAATGAAACTACCTTGTAAAACTGAGAAATGTCCAGGAACAAAAGGGCTCCTGTGTAACTTCGTGCACGACATTTAGAGCTAGGACACATTTTTCCTGGTTGCTACACCAACAAGTCCTGCTTATATTGGGAATAATCTCTATCTGCTACCCATGAAAGATGGACAATGTACCCAGTACCGTTAAATTACATACAGCGGTAACATGGTACACAAACATACAACCACTTCCTACATGTAGGCACCTGCCTGACAATCAATGAAAGTAATACCCAAATAGGCCATCTAAACATCCCAATGAATTCCCAAGGTCAATTCAATCCAAAACGCTGAAGGTTCACTTTCACCAACCGAACCAAGGGGTGGAAGCTGGAAGCTGAAGTATAAGGACAACTAAGACCCGCCCCTGCATAGAGATGCTTGCTTATGCTCAGCTGGCAGAGATAGGACCGCTGATCACACACCAGAGCGGGTTATATCATGAAGGAGGTGCGAAATATGCAGGAGAACACAGAGATGGTTGTGGTTTTTAGTATTTTTTGGGGGGAAGGGGAGGCTGCTGGTCCTGAGGCTTGTATTCAGGGCCTCAGTGCTGTCCCTGAGCACTTTGCTCAAAGCTAGCACTCTATCACTTGAGCCACAGCTTCACTGTTGGTCTCCTGATGGTTAACTAGAGATAAGAGTCTCATGGACTTTCCTGCCTCAACTGGCTTCAAACCACAATCCTCAGGTCTCAGCCTCCTGAGTTGTTAGGATTCCAGGCGTGAGCCACTAGCGCTCAGCCACAGAGGATGGTTGTAACCCAGATCACCCACTGTGGGCCTAGGGATGGGAGTGGAGACTAAGAGAAGCAGGTGATTCCTAGCAAGGTCTGGAAGAGCAAATAAGTTGCAATTTGTGTGTGTGTGTGTGTGTGTGTGTGTGTGTGTGTGTGTGTGTGCACAAGGACTGGGACCTGAACTCAGGGCTGTCCATTAGCTTTTTCTCTCAAGACTGGCCTTCTTTCACTTAAGCCACAGCTCTACTTCTAGCTCTCTTTGGGTGTGTGTGGTTAATTGGAGATAAGATTCATAGACTTTCCTGCCTGGACTGACATGGAAACATGACTCTCAGATCTCATGGTCCTGAGTAGCTAGGATTACAGGCGTGCGCCAGTGGTGCCTGGCTGTAAGTGGCAATTAAACAAACGCATCCCTTCTTTGTCAGAGAGGGCTCTACAGTATAAACCCAGTCAAATGAAGGCTAGTACTTGCAGCAGGGGTTTCTGGCTCAATTGTACGTACCCCACTATTCTGGCGCCTCAGATTCTACATAGTATCCTTTAAAGAATCTACCAGGAGACACAGAGAGGTGGAATTCCCTGTCTTAAACTTTCTATTTATTCATTTCGGCCAAGCAGTTAATTACTTTCGAGAGAGCGGGTCTCTGGGTGATTCTAGCACTTCCATCCAAACTCCAATTAATGAAAAGCTTCCCTGAGGTTGTTGTCCAGAGCGTTCACACGTATGGTTCCGGTTATCACCGAAGGGGCTGGCTCTCCCCCGCAGTTTAGGAGGGCTGCTCTGCTGTTTGTTGGATTCCTACTTTTGCAGATGAGCTGTCACTAAGGATTTTGACCACCAGCTGGGCTTTCAACACAACTTCTGCTCTGGGATTGGGTCACAAAGGCTGTTGTTAGTTCAAAGAGGCCTTTGCCTCCAAGCTGCTTCCAAGACCACCTTCCCAACATTCGTTCAGTTCACCCAACCCAATGTTCCTTGCATGGCCTTGCAATCTAATGGAAATGCAATCTAACTGAAGAATCAACAGCAAGGGGGCCAGAGACATGACTCAAATGGTTAAGTGTTCCTGCCTTGGAAGGGTGAGGCAGTGAGTTCAAACCCCAGTACTGCCAAAAAAAAAAAAAAAGAATCAATGTCAAAGAAGAGATATGAACTCAGGGCTCTCTATCTGAGGAAAAGTAAGGGTCGTCCCTAGACTCTGAAATCATTGAGCTGCCCCAAATCACATCAGATACATTTAGTTTGAAGCACTTAGCTTGAAAATGCTACATATAACCACAGTTAAGGAGAATAATCAGTACTAGTTTGCAGTAGGCAGAGAGTGTCTTCAGACTGGGCAAACCTGCTGGGGTGGGCAATCAGGATCTACAGCTTCTTGGAGGTTCAGATGCAGTGGACTCTACAATTCCAACTTCAGCTATGTCCTCTTCCTCTCTCTCCATTTCTACCTCTCCTCTTCTCATTTTTCTTTCTCTCCTTTCTCTCTCCCTATTCCTACTCCTCTTCTCTACGAATCTTATTTTACTGTTATACTTGCTTGGCTTATGTATGATTGACATTACTGTTAGTGTATCCACCACATCCTTGCCAATTTCAAGAAGACTCAGGCCTGGCACTGATGGCTCATGTCTGTAATCCTAGATACTCAGGAAGCTGGGTTCTGAGGGATCCATCAAAGCCAACCTAGGCAAGAAAGTCTGTGACACCCTTATATCCAATTAGCCACTAAAAAAAAAAAAAACCTGGATATAGAGCTGTGTGGCTCAAGTGGTAGAACCTTGAGCAAAGAAGCTAAGGATCTGTGCCCTGAATTCAAGCGCTAGTCCTGGCAGAAGGAGGAGAAAGAAAAGAAGAAAGCTCTTTCCTGAAGCCATGGACACAATTTCCATCAATGTCAATACAACCATGGTCACCTTCTGTGAGACGATCCAAAGATCCTAAGATCCTAAGAAGAAGATCCTAAGAAGAAGATCCTAGGAGAAGATCCAAACATTCTTTCAAATCTTTGTTCAGTGCCCTTGATGACTGAGGTAACTGAGAGAATCATTACAGTGAAATAAATGGTGTTTTGGGTGCTATTAAGTCAATGTCTTTGATCCTCTGTGTAATAGTTATAAAGACTTGGAGTGCTGGGATACAGCTAAGTGGTACAATATGTGCTTGGCAGGAACAGGGCTCTGGATTCAATCCCCAGCACTAGAATGAAAGGGAAAAAAGAAGGGAGGAAGAGAGGAAAGAAAGAAAAGAGAAGGAAGAAGAAAGGAAGGAAGGAAGGAAGGAAGAAAAGAAGGAAGGAAGGAAGGAAGAGAAAGGAGAGAGGCCAGGAGAGGGAAGGGAAGGGGAAGGGAAGGGAGGAGAGAGGAGGAATGACTAATTGATGAGAAAATGGACTAGAAACAAGGTTGAATCTCCCACTACCGTACTCTTAGTTTTCTGGTGTCCACCTCCTCCCTGGCCGCCTCACCCCACCCTGCAGAATGACTCCAGTGTGTCCACCTCTTGGCACCGTGGGCTGGCTAATCTCAGGACTGCGAAGGAGAAGTCTAGTGGCCATTGTGGGCGCTGTTCATCTCTGTCATCAAGTCTTAGTCAGAGTCCTGCACAGGCCTGTTTCTCCCCACAGCAAGACGGGCCCAGGCTGCAGCTGATGACTCTGGTTCCCTGCGCTCTGTAAAGAAAGACTTCATTGTAGCCAGGATCTGATCCCAAAGTCAAAGTGGGCAGCTCCCTCCTCTGTGCTCAGTCTCTCCTTCGTGCACCGTTCCTGTCAAGCTAATCTCCTACACTGAGTGAAAGGGCTCTCCCAACCTCCTACCCTGCTTGGGTGGGAGTGGTGAAGTGGATACAGGAGTGATAAGGGAACCAGACACATTAGAATTTAAATCTGAACGTTGCTGTGCAAACCGGAGTAGGTCCCCTAACCTCTCTGAGGCTTTGTTTCTTTACCATTACCCTAGGGCTGATCACTGTGAGCCAATGTGCGCTCAGGCCTTAGCATCTTGACTGGTCCCTGGTGGGCTTTGGTGAGGGCTCACTCCCACAACAACCCAGAAAGCAAGGGGAGGCTGTTGGTGCTCGCCACAGTTCAGCTGTGAATTTAGGCAAGCTCATGGCTTTGACTTCACTTAGAATCATCCAGCAAAATTGGAAATCTATTAAAATTACCTTGAAAGACTTGGACACCCTTTAGAATCACCTAGAAAGCCTTGGACACTCAGATGCTCAGGCTTTACCTCCGTTCCATGACATCAGAGTCTGGGGCTGGTGGCCTCCCAGGAATCGGAAACAGTGATTTGTAACGCTGTCCAGGCAGTGCCAACTTGAGAGCCAAGAAAAACGCACTACAAATGAAGCTGAGCCATTAACCACCCAGGGTGCTTTCTTCTGTTTCAGAGAGGACAGATAATCAGAGGGATGTTACCCCCCCACCCCACACACACCACCAACATTCACCCCCAGAGATTCTAGTCACAGAGGCCACCAGGAAACGTGACATGCAGCCCCAAAGCAAGAAGCCCAAATGCCAGGTGACTGGAAGCCAACTAGAGCATTTCTGGTTTCAAAGGGAATCCAGACTTTTCTGGAAACAAATCAGCACAGCTCTGTAGCCCAGAACTTGGGAGCTCTGGTCTGCTGTGTCTGTGAAGGCCGAGCAGCTAGCAAGCAGCTGGCTCCATCACCTCCACCCGCCTGCTCCAGGTTTCTATTTAAAGACTGTCCTGTGCCATCCACCAATGACCTCAGGAAATGCCGAGTGGGCCCCAGGGCTATTTACCTTTATACTCAGGAAACAGGCAGGGAGGTCAGCAGACCCATATCCGCTCTTCCCCAAAGGCTAATCATACAGATGACACGTGTTAAAGAGAGAAAAGGAAAAACACACACACACACACATAAAACACCAGACTCTACACTAGTTCAACTGGGAGCCCAAAGGTGGGATTTTTCCAGAGGCCACCAGTTTTCTGTATCTCTGTTTGTCTCTTCCTCTCCCTCTCCCTCACTCTCTCCCCCCACCCTTCTCTCAGATAGCACCTAGGCCCTGAGTTCAAGCCCTAGGACAAAGACACACACACACACTGAAAAACATCAGAACAGTTTCTTAGCTAGACTGAGCCTAGAGGCCAGGTGTCTACAGTTTGTCCCACTGCCTTGTTCTAGAATCACATTGTGGAATTGAAAGATGGTTATGTGACTCACTTGCCCTCACCTGGATGGCTGCTCACCACTGATGTCATCAAGTTGAACTCCTTACCCTCCTATGCAAAGCATGCCTAAGTCGGGCCCACTTTTTACTTGTCTCAACTCAAATTTTACATGTGGACCCACATGTAGTTCAACACACACACACACACACACATACACACACACTCACACACACACACACACACACACACACACACACACACACAGAGCTTTCTTGTCTTACAACATCCACATTGGCTCCAACATGCTTCCCAGCATTCTAGCTAGTCACCCTTCCAAGATCAACTCAGCGCATCCCAGGAAGGCAACTGGCCTGGGCCAGCAGATTGTCGCCCTAGCCAAAATACTAGCTATCATTCCCAGATAGCCTATTTTTTTCCTAAGAGATATCAGAAGTATCTATCATACTGAGAATTCTACCACTTTAGTTGTGTGTGTGTGTGTGTACACACGTGCCTGTGCTGGGGCTTGAACTCAGGGCCTGGACACTGTCCCTTAGCTTTTTCCACTTGAGCCACAGACTGTGAAATTAACCACCATTTAGTGGTTAATTGGAGATAAATCTCATGAAACTGCTTGACCACACGTGGCTCTTCACAGCTGGGTTCAGATCTCAGCCTCCTGAATGGCTAGGAAGCCGCCAGCTTCCAGCTGAATGCCACCAGTTTTTATGTGACATTTCTCTATTTTTCAACATAGTCTCAAGTGTTTCACAGTCTACAAACAATACCTAGACTCTGAATTCAGACTGTAAGCTACCACGTTGCAAGTTGTGGTCAAAGTATTCCACAGTGTTTTTGAATAATTCAACACATTTTCGTATGTCCTTATTTCCCCAAGAATCAAGTTCATGACTCTCCACACACATTTAACCAACAGACTGCTTAAAATAGCAGAAGGAAAATTTAGTCCACAATCTTAGAAGAAAACAGATATATTCTAAAGCTCAACATGTTACTTCGTATTTAGAAACAGACTTAATATAGTGGTATACATTGGGTCCTCTGTCACAAAATATTCAAGATTTTTTGCAGAGCTTACTCTGTGTGTGTGTGTGTGTGTGTGTGTGTGTGTGTGTGTGTGTATTTGCTGATACTAGAATTTGAACTCTGTCTGGGTGCTGTCCTTTAGCTTTTTTACTCAAGGCTGGAGCTCTACCACTTGAATCACAGGTTCACTTAAGGCTTTTTGGTTATTAATTGGAGAGAGAAGAGTTTCATAGACTTTCCAGGCTATTCTTTTTAAAAGAACTGACTTTTTGTCTTATTGATTCTTTTTTTTGGTCTCCATTTTATTAGCTTCTGCTTCCATCTTTATTATCTACTTGTATATACTAAATCTTAGTTTGGATTGTTCTTGTTTTTCTAAAAGCTTGAGGTTCATTATTAAGTTCTTTATTTGAGATTTCTCTGATTTTGCCAAGGTAGGTACTCATAGCTATAAACTTTCCTTGTAGTACTGCTGTATCTGTGTCCAGGACATTTCCCACAGAACTCAAGAAGTCTGCTATGACAAGCTCTTATCTAATTTCCTAACAATGCCTGAACATCTAGCTAGCTAAATGTGATTCATTAACTCAACAAATGACTAAGCAGCAATTCTGCATGACTTGCTCTGCTGGGAATAGAGAGGCATAGTCCCTCCTTACCGGGGTACTTCAGAGGGAGGAGCCCACCCATAAAGTAGCCCACCTACCATGCTAGCACACGCAAGAGAAAAGGCCCTATCTATTGTCTGTAGGAGTTTTGCTGAACCCCTTTTCAGGGTCACCAGAGTAGCTCGGAAGGAGATGTAAACCTTTCCAAAAACAGAACAATAATTTTTTAAAGCAGAATATTCCTTTTACTCATCCTTTAGAAAAAAACAATATTATGTTATTTGCAGAGAAATGGATGGACCAAGAACAAACCATGCTAAGTGAGGTAAGCCAAGCTCAGATAGACAAATGGCACATTTTTTCTTATATGTGGAAGCTAGATCTAAAATTCAACAGGATGTTGAATTGGCACACAAACAATTGGACTAAAGGAGGGAACTCTTGGGGGGGGGACCCAAAGGTATAATGCCTCTGAATATTTAAAATGCTATGCATTAAAACAAATTCCAGGAAATGGAAACTTTTTTTGTATGGTGTTGGTATTATTGGTGTTGTTGTTTGTTTGGGGGAGTTTTTTTTCTTTTTAGGGGGGATAAAAGGGGGGCACTGAAATGGAAGGAGGAAGGGGGACTAAGTGCAGTCATGGTATTAAAGATACATTAAGTAAAAAATGAACTATGCAACTTGTGTGCAGAGATGGGAGAGAGACACTTGGGGAAAACAAGGAAGGGGTGACACTGGCCAAGAAGAACTGCACTCATTACCTGATTTATGAAACTGTAACCTCACAACACCTTAATATAACAATAAAATCATATTAAAATAGAAATAAATCAGAACACTCTCTAAGTACAGGTGTACAAGGTGGCACACACCTGTAACCACCCTCAGGAGGCAGAGGCAGAAGCATAATGAATTTGAGACCATAGTGACTGTCTCCAAAAAAGAAAGACAGACAAACAGACAGAAAGAAAGAAAGAGAAAGAGGGCTGGGAAGGTGGTTCAGTGGTAGAGCACTTGCCTTGCATGCTCGAGGCCCTGGGTTCGATTCCTCAGCACCACATAAGAAAAAAGCCGGAAGTGGCGCTGTGGCTCAAGTGGTAGAGCGCTAGCCTTGAGCTGAAGAGCTGAGGGACAGCGCCCAGGCCCAGAGTTCAGGCTCCACGACTGGACCCCAAAAAAAAAAGAAAGAGAAAGAAAGAAAGAGAAAGAGAAAGAAAGAAAGAAAGAAAGAGAGAAAGAAAGAAAGGAAGAAAGAAAGAAAACTAAATGCACAAATGAATACACAAGGATTGGAGATGTAGTTCAGTGGTAGAATATTCTTCTATCATGTCCAAAGACATGCGTTCAATCTTCAGTGCCAAATAAATAAATATATAAATAACAAAACCCAGAATGAAGGAGGAAAGAGAAACAACCAAACAAACCCACAATCGCTTCTTACTGAGATGCTGTACAAGACTTGAGTTAGTTACCAAAATGGTCGCTGCTTCAAAGCTTGCCACGGTTTTCCCTACTTAGACAAGTGTCTGGTCTTGTTTGTTCCAGGTTTGGTTATGGGCTATGATAATAACTTGTGGCAGTGAGCTCTCCTGGGATACTATTCACGGTGAAAGGGAAAGAACACTTTTGTTTCAGTGGTTTAGACCCATGGGGAACCATTGTGTCCTTGTTGAGAGGAAAACTAAGTATAAATGGGCTAATAGCACTTAAAATGGGCTATTCATGGCTCTGCTGGGGATATGGATGTGAAGAGGGCTGGGAACTGGCACCTGAGCCCCACTCTGTTCCCTGTGCAAGCCATTTCACCATTCAATAGCTTTATCTATGAAAAGAGAATAAAGCTTCTTTTCACAGTGCTTCAGCAGTTACCTATGAGGCCAGTGTGCTGGCAGATAGTCCTTTCTCCTCACAGATATCCTTCAGCAGCACAGCACACAGGGTGGTATGGCCCATCTGGTCCACTGCATCAGAGTGGCAAGAGACATGCAATCCACCCTAAATATTTAGCATCTGAATTATTATCCGAAGGAAGCCTTTCTGCCACCTCCAATCATTTCATTTGCTTATTCTCTGGTTAGTGGTTTGTTTATTTTTTATTTTTTATTTTTTTTATTGTAAAGATACTATACAGAGGGTTACAGATACATGAGTGAGGTAATGAGTACACTTCCTCTTGAACATTGTTAGCCCCTCCATTGTTTTCCCCC
>NW_012267338.1:1844472-1854215 GCF_000151885.1 Dipodomys ordii | reverse complement strand
TCCCGTGGAGAGTTAGGGGTGGGGGTGGGATCCTCGTGGAGAATCCCGGCTGGTAGGTTTCTCTGTTCCTGGCGATCTGCTGTTCTGCGGACTGGTACCTGGTATCTGCAACCGGTACCTGGTATCTGCGAGCGGCCCCCTGTGTCTCTGGGGCTCCGGCAGCCCCCGCCCCGCCGGCTGGCCGTGTTTATTTTTTATTAGTTGTGTTGTGGTTTTTCAGTTATACTGGTATTTGAACTTATGGCCTCATGCTTGCTCAATTGGTACTCTACCACAGATTTATTTTTCTGCTTGTTATTTTGGAGACAAAGTCTCACAGACTTTTATGTCCAGGGTGGCTTTAAACAGGTCTCTACCTTTTGAGTAGCTAGGATTACAGGCATGAGTCACTGGTGCTGGTGGATTTTGTGCTTGAATGAAGGATTTTGACATAGGGCATTTATTGGGCTCCTATATCAGGTTTTAGGGAACTCTAGGAAAATTGTCCTCAAAGGGCGTAGTCTTGGGCAGTCCCAGATTCTCTCTGGGACTCCACAAGACCAAATATCAATCGAAAGATGAATTTTAATGCAACAAAATATGGAAATTTCACTGATACGGTTTCAGATTGCCGCTTGCAAATAATCTTGAAAAAGAATGATCACTTCTGCATTACAGCTAATCTTCAAATGACTTCAAATATCTACAAGTATTTGAAAGGCTAATAAAACACTCATATTTTCCAAAATGCATGTCCAAGTAGGGTTGGATTATGTTCCTGTTCTATACAACCAACAAGAGACAGCATACCTGCAGGTATGAGAATCCTGCCTTCCACTGGTCAGATACTTCAGAGATCTGAAAAATGCAAACGAATGTCATGGTTCTGATGCATTTCCCTTTGTTTTGGAGAACACAGTTAATTTTCACTGAAATATATGATTTGTATTTCTATATATTACATGTGTCATTTCCAAATGAATTAAGGAATTATTTTCAATGGGAATTGAAATATTTTCAATATTTCAAAAGGAATTATTTTCTGTTTTAGTTTACAATATACTAAATACCAATAGATACAAACAATACAAGCAAGCTTTCTGTTTCCTTCAATACTTCTTGGGGGGGAGTGTCTAGTGTGTGTGTGTGTGTGTGTGTGTGTGTGTGTGTGTGTGTGTGTGTGTGAGTGCCAGTACTGGAGCTTGAACTCAGGGCCTCATGCTTTTCCTTGACTTTTTTGCTCAAAGCTGGTGATCTACTACTTGAGCCACAGCTGTACTTCTGGCTTTTTGCTGGTTAATTGGACTTAAGAGTGACATGGACTTTCCTGCTAGGTCTGGCTTTAAACCACTATCCTCAGACCTAGGATTACAGGTGTAAGCCACTGGTGCCCAGCAACATTTATCTTTTTTGTGTTAAGCCTTGTTGGTCATGGGGCTTGAACTCTGGGCCTGGGTGCTGTCCCTTACCTCTTTAGCTTACGGCGAGTGCTCTACCACTTAAGCCACAGCACCACTTCAGTTTTCTGGTGGTTAATTGGAGATGAGTCTCATGGACTTTCCTGCCCAGGCTGGCTTTGAACCACAATCCTCAGCTTTCTGAGTAGCTAGGATTACAGGCGTGAGCCACCAGCAACCAGCTAGGCTGTATATTTTAATAAAATAATCTGTCTTCACTTATAAGTGGTCCAAAAAAATCTCTTTGACCTTGTATAATTATACTAAAGGCTGATTTTCTATCTCCACTTTCTCCCCCAATAGACTACAGGGCACCACAGCACATGTAATGAGGACAGAGACAATTTGTATTTTCATAGCTCATTGTCATGGGTGCTTCCTATACATTATGAATTTTATCTTCACAAGGGCTGCACACAGTTGGCAGAACTGGTATTATAATAACCAGGGCAAGCATTCAGTTGGCACACCTGGGTATGGTTGTACTGGTAAACAAAACAAAACATACTTCTGCAAAAGCTAAATCTTTACTCCATCCACCACTTCCTAACAAGACTAGCTAAATGGTTATGTTAGTCCCAAATGAGGGGCTTAGGTAGTAGTAAAGCGGGTGATCAGAAGTTCTATCAACTCTAAATTTTGTCAGTGGTGGGGCTTGAACTCAGGACCTGGGTGCTATTCCTGAGCGCTTTTGCTCAAGGCTAGGACTCTACCACTTTTGAGCCACAGCACCACTTCCAGTTTTCTGGTGATTAATTGGAGATAAGAATCTCATGGACACAAGAGGTTTTTCTTTGTTGTTGTTGTTTTTAATGTACTATGTGATTTTTTTGTTTCTTTTGTACGTTCTTCTCCCTATGGTATATCCCCTGTTGTAACTGTATTTGATTTTGGTACCCTGGGATTGCATATGCATTTATTTAAATTAGGAAGGGAAGGGAAACAACAGAATGGTGAGACAAAGGACAAGAAGGAACCAATGCAATGGCGATATTCACAAGACATTATGTTGGAAATGATCTGTACAACTTGGGGGTGGGGATGGGGGAGGGAAAGTAGGAGAAAAATGAGGGAAGGGGTAGGTAACAAGTTCAACAAGAAATGTACTTAGTACCTTACTTATGTAACTGTAACCCTTCTGTACATCACCTTGACAATTAAAAAAAAAAAAGAATCTCATGGACTTCCCTGCCTGGGCTGGCTTTGAACCATCATCCTCGGCTCTCAGCCTCCTGAGTAGCTAGGATTATACATGTGAGCCACCAGTGCCCAGCTAGAGGCTGTTTTTAAAGGACTCAGAGGGAGAAGAAACTGCCTCAGTGCTTGGGAAAGTTAACAGCCAGAGATGCTTTTTCTGGCCTGTAGTTTGTTCCTCTTTTGAGAAAGACGCTGTGAGAAAGTGGAGAGGACGAGGGATGATCAGGAAGGAGAAAGGAGGAAGAGGAGACTAGAGAACAGGAAGTCAGAAGAGAAGCCCAGCCTCCGGCCAGCAGAGGCCCTGCCAGCCTGGCCCTGGCGTGTCAGTGCAGGCACAGGACAGGCCGGTGCAAGGAGGTGGTGGCTCAGCAGGTGCCTGGGGAGCTGGGCACTGACCTGTTTGCTTTCCTAGAACTCGCAGGCAAGGAAACAACCTGGGGCCTAGAACTTGATGTGCCTTTGTGGTTGTCAGAGTGTGAAAGTTGAAGGTGGTTGAAGATCTATGGGAAATCCTTGTCAGGGCTGGGACAGGGAGAGGGGCCCAACTCCCAGCAGGTATCCTGGTGCAGGTCCCACACAGCTAAATTCAACGGCTCTGCCTGCTAAACTGCACCTTTACTGCTTCTAAATCCAGGCCCCACCCCAGCGGCCCAGCCCTGGTGGGTAGGCGATGCAGCCGCTGGCAGGCTGGGTCTCAAGGCCAGGCCTGGACCTCTCCCTCCCTGCCCAGGATTCCCACCCCCCCACCCCACCCCAGCCCCGTCTTCTCCTGGGGCCCCACTGAGGAGAATGTTGTTTTCTCTACCCAGCATGGTGGGTGGCTCAGGTGTCTGAAGGCAAACAACAGCACATGAAATCTCTGGCATTTTTTCCCATTGTAAATAGCTTGTCTTCCAGGGTGGACAGCTAAGGAGAGCCATTTGCGGGGAGATAATGACCTGGTTATAAAACCGGAGCACCGTGCCCAGGGGCTTGTTTATCTTCTAAGGGTCACAGTCCCTGCATCTATATCCAGTCACCCCACCATTATGGGAGTCCAGGGGGCTCCCCCCGGCCTCTTCCCACACCAGTAAACACAGTGTATGAAGGCCCAGGCAGAAAAGCTCCCTGGCACGGGGACCCCCACTCCACCGCCAGGTGTGGGTGGCTCAGGTAGCACACAATACCCTCTTTCAGGAAGGCAGGTGCTGCGTTGCGACAGAGGGAGACGAGGCAGGCCAAGCTGGAGAAACTCTTCTGGAAAAGAAGGAAATGCGTTTCCAGAGGGAAGGTGGGGCTGGGCGGCTGGGGTGTGTCCAGTCTTCACAGCCCCACAGGGCTGAGGGCCAGCGGGCGCGCTCCTGCCCTGTGGGCTGGCTGATAAAACAACACAATCCTCTGCAGCCCAGTGCCAGCTGTCCCCGGCCGCCCACGTGGCCGGCCACCTGCGCCTCCCTTGTGAGGTCCCCATCTTCCCACAGCCCTGCTCTGGTGCTTCAGAACTGGCTCTTCCCCATGGCTGTGGCAGCCAATTTTGAAGACTCAATGTGTGTGTGTGTGTGTGTGTGTGCGTGTGTGTGTGTGTGTGCATGTGTGTGTGTGTGTGTGTGTGTGTGGACACAGCAGTACTAGAAATTGAATTTAGGGCCTCTAGCTCTTGCTTGGCTTTTTTTTTCCCCCTCTCTCAAGGCTGGTGTTCTATCGCTTGAGGCACAACTCCAGCTTTTTGCTGGTTAGTGGGAGATAAGAATCTCTTGGGTTTGTCTGCCCTGAGTGGCTTTGAACCTTGATCTGGATCCTCAGATCTCAACTGCTGAGTAGCTAGGATTACAGGTGTGAGCCACCGTCCACATGGAATGAATTGGCTCTCTCACCTTAGGCAATCACCAGAATTCTGGTGTTATTTCCATGGTATGTGGTTATTTATTTATTTATTTAGTTGGTTAGTTAGTTTTGGTCAGTCGTGGGGCTTGAACTCTGGGCTTGGGTACGACTGCCCAGGCGCTCTTCAGCTCAAGGTGAGCGCTCTACCACTTGAGCCACAGTGCCACTTGCGGTTTTCTAGGGGTTTATTGGAGATAAGAGTCTCACTGACTTTTCTGCCCAGGCTGGCTTCAAACCTTGATCCTCAGATCTCAGCCTCCTGAGTAGCCAGGATTACAGGTGTGAGCCATGGGTTCCTGGCTCCGGCATGTACTATTTACAGCCAAAAGGTCTCCAGCATCTCGCATTGAGAGGAGGTCAGTTTAGTGCTTGCCACAGAGGCGGGGAGACAGGATTGACGTGAGTCCTGCGGGACCAGGGGCGTGTCTGTGTGCGTGGGGTGGAGGTCCGCGGGTTCTCCTGCCATCTCTGCTGATCTGAATGTACAGAATGAAGCCAGTCTGGGTGGAGGCGAGGAAGACATGAAGTGGGACAGCCTGAAGCCAAAGCAGCCGGACCAGAATCCCGGGCCCCTCCCCCGGCTCGGGTCCCAGCATGCCACACTCTTCAGCTTCCTCACACTCAGGCTGTCTGATGGACATTTGAGCTGCTGCTCCCTGGGGCTCTGAAGGAGAGGGATTCTGTGAAGCACCAGGAGAGAGCCTCAGCTGGCCACGGCCTTGAACTCAACTTTCCACCTTGTTCTAAGGCTCTGCCCAGGCAGAAGCGGACCTGTCAGGGCATAAGCTAGTTCCCATCCCTATGCTTGTAGAGCTCAAGTATTTTGTTGTTATTGTTTGTTGTTCCCAGATAAAGTCTTACTACATAGCCTAAGCTGGCCTCGAACTCGAGATCCTCCTGACTCAGCCTCCAGAGTATTGGGGTTATGAGCATACACTACCATGCCCTGTTAGCATCTAAATCTTATTTGATGCAGTAAGACCTTCTTAAAGAAAAACAATAGAAAATTAGAAGCACAAAAGGAAGCACAGGATCTCAGAAGTAACCCACACTCAGAATGGCTCCTGCCTGCCACCAAGAAAATGAACCTTTGCTTCAGCCTAACTGGAGGCAGGAAGGGTGGTGTGAGTTTCCTGGGGCCACAATGGAAATGCATTGTGTCAAGGCCAGGAGGCCAGAAGTTCACAGTTTGGTGCAGACCAGCCAGGAGACCGGAGACTCCAGGTCTCTGTCTGGTGGGAACATATTCTTTCTCTGACTCCAGGCCCCTGGAGCAAACCAAACCTCATCTCTACCAACACCGGCCCCACGGACTCCCACTTCACCTTTACCATTGGAATCTTTGCATCTACAGATTCTGAGCCTCCGACTCTGGGGTCAGTGACCCTGGTGATCCCACCCAGACCCGTCATGCTGCCTGTGAATGTGGGCCCGTGAATGTGGGGGCTACACCCAGCTCCACAGAGCACAGGGCTGGGAGGCTCCCTGATGCTGGGGCCTCCCTGCCCCACAAAACATGATGAATGCAGATTGGATGCAGGGTGCCCAGCCCAGAAGCTCAAGGTCAGCTCCGAGGGCCTCGGGAAGAAGTAGGGGCAGCATGGGAAAACAGTGGGTACTTGGACCACCACTGGGAATGGATTGTGCTTCCCCCACCCATGGCTATCCAACAGGTAAGAGCTGCCCAAAGGGTTCTGGGTAGCAAGGAACAGCCTGGCTAGAATCAAAACCAGGTAGATCCACCAGAAACAGGCGCTCCCACCTATCATCCTAGACTCTGAAGAGGCTGAGACGCAGAGGATCGATATTCAAGGCCAGCCCCAACAGAAAACTTCACGAGAGTACATCTCCAAAACTAACAAAAAGCTAGGCTGGAGGCATGACTCAAGTGGTAGAGCACCAACTGAGAAGGCAAAGATGGATCATCACAAAACAGGGAATATGACTTCAGAAAAGCCATACCTGTCCTGAAAGATAAACAGTGCACTAGCCTATGGACTTCAACGTTCTAATCAACGGTTGGAGGCCTTGGTCAGGTCCATAAAATCCTGCCCTGGCAGTCTATCCCTAGCAGCATTGTCACTGTCAGTGTCCCTCCTGCACGACTCCAAAGAGCCGCCAGGAATCCAGCGTTGCTTACGGTAGTGAGTACCTGTGGTCTTAGTGTTGTGCTGGTGAGCCACGGGGGTGAGCTGGGGGTGACAGAGGCTGGGCCTGGGCCACAGCCTAAGAGCTACCGCCTAGTCACCCGGCGAGGGCCGGGAACAGATTCCGGTCATAGGAGGGAGCTTTGTGGCGATTTGGATTCTGGATTCCTAAGCCAGGTCAGGTGGAGATTGGATGGTATGTATGTTTGAGCACCGCTGGCTGCTTGACCAGATGTGTCAAGGGTATGTGTGGACTGGCAGAGCAAGGGAGGCTCTGTGCTCACTGCCCACACCCACAAGCCGGACAAAGCACCCCATGCTCCTCTATGGGGCTGTGTAGAACCTTCGGTGACTCCTTGACTCAGTGGCATGAGCTATCCGTGACCACATTTCTTGGCCCTTGAGTTCTACTGCAAATGTCTGCTGCCTTGGAAGAGTTGCTCCTGGGAAGCCTCTCATCCACAGCTGTTTGAGATGAGTCTCTGCGGGATGGTGACGGAATGCTGCAGTGTGTGTGTGTGTGTGTGTGTGTGTGTGTGTGTGTGTGTGTGTGTTGTGCTATGGGTGTCACTTTGGGACTTTCCTTTATGCCATGCAATGATCGCCAGTGCTCTGTGAACTGGAAACTTCTGTCCAACTAATAATTAGTAGGTAAACCACAGGGACCAGATCTATTTCTGCTCTGGCTGGTACCCAGAGCATCGTGCCTAGAACAGACATGGGCCCACTGGTAGTTTCTAGCTGCAGGAACAAGTAGACACATAAAAAAATAAATAAATAAGAAATAAAAGATTATGAGAAAGAGAGCCAGGGCCACGGAAACAGAAAGCACCCAGGTGAGCAACGCAATCAGGGCAGGCTCCATGGAGGAGGAAGACTCAGACTGGTAGCTGAGACCACGTGTGTTTTAACCAAGCAATGAGTGGGAGGAGGCCATGCCAGGCCCCTCACCACCTGGGGAGGACAAGATGCTGAACTGTGGATGGAGCCCAGTTCATGACACCATGAGCCAGGTCCTGACAGAAGAGTTTTGGGAACCTGAGATCCTACAGCACAGGCCAGCAGGGAGAGGTCAGGCAACTTGATTGTGTAAGGCAGCTAGGTGAGCTCTCCCTCTGCTCGGGCAGGTAACCCAGGGTGGGTGGGTGTTTTGCTCTAAAGGGGAAGGAGATGGAGAGCCATATCTCCCTCCCACTCAGCTCCCAGCCAATGGTCACTGGCAGGTTTTCCACTCAAGTCACTTGGAACTCTGTGTGTGTGTGTGTGTGTGTGTGTGTGTGTGTGTGTGTGTGTGTGCATGCATGTGCGCGCACGCACACACTGATACAGGGGCCTGAACTCAGGGGCTTGCCCTCTCACTTGATTTTTTGGTTGTTGTTCAAGGCTGGTGTTCGACCATTTGAGCCACAGAAAGCTTCTGTTGAGGCTTTTTGTTGGTTCGTTGGAGAGAGTCTCATAGACTTTTTCTACCCAGGTTGGCTTTGAACCACTCTCCTCAGATCTTAGCCTCCTGCATAGCTAGGATGACAGGCGTGAGCCACCAGCTCCTGGCTCTTGAAACCTTTTAACAGCACAACTTCCACCCAGGGCCCACCTTGATTCATGCTGCACATTCTCACTGAGCACCTGCCACATGCCAAGAACGCCTGCAGCAACAGCTAATGGAAAGACTCTTATCCCCGTTCTCCTAGGGCCTGGATTCTTCAGCAATGACTGAGAACAAACAAGGGAGGAAAGCAAGCAAGGCACAATAAGAACCATTGCTGGGGGGAATGTGGCTCCAGTGGTAGAGTGCTAGCCTTGAGCAAAAGAAGCTCAGGGACAGTGCCCAGGCCCTGGTCCATTGCTGGACCAGGGCAATGTGATGGAGTGACAACCTCACGCATGATGGTTGGCCAAAGAGGCGGCTCTGAAGGAATGCCATTTGAGCGGGAGGTAGGCAAATTCATCCAAAAGCCAACAGTCAAATTTTGAAATTGTATCAATTATAAACTGATTATTATTAATAAACAGATGGTTATTAACAACTAATTAAGGTATCTAATGAAGTTAAAGGTTTGTTTCCCTCACATAAAATAAGTGAAGAGGTAGACAGTTCCTGCACATCAATAGTTCATCAGGGGCCTAGCTCTGTCCTTCTCCATTTCTATCTAGTGCCTGATTTCTAGATTAACAGTCACATATCATGGGTTCAAAATGGCTACTGTACCACCAGCCAGCACATTTTATATTCCAGGCAGAATTAAAGAATATAGAAGATGGGAAAAAAGGAAACAAAACAGAAAAGAAAACAGTACGTGCAATGCAGGTATTGCCTAAATTATCTGTGTCTCTTTGAAGAAAGTTTTTCTGGGCATTACACATAGTGAATTCTTTTTTATCAAAAAAGAATCTTTTTATTTTTATCACTAAATACAATAAAAATATGGAACGCTTCACGAATTTGCATGTCATCCTTGTGCAGGGGCCATGCTAATCTTCTCTGTACTATTCCTAGGTGCTGCCAAAGTGAGCACAATAGTGAATTCTTGATTGTGTATTTTTAGCCACAACTAAGTCTTGTAGCTGCAACAAGCAGCAAGAGAGCTTAGAGATAGGATCTTCTCTCTAGGGACTCTGAGACTAAGGAACTGGATATGTCACAGTCATCTCTGTCCCAGAGAACAAAAGATACTTCCACTCCAGATCCCAATAGCTTACCTTCTGTTGAAAACAGTTGGGACAGAATTTCAGAGGAGAGGGCCATGCAGCCCACTTTGATCTTCTTCTTTTTTCCTTGTATTAATGTCATTTGTACACATACTCTTCTCTTCCCTGAAGAATGAGAGCAAATAAACATTGTTTATTGTTTGTTTTGTTCTAAGTACTAATAGTATGTTGATAGTAGCCACTCAAAGGTATCAAGACCTCATCTCTACAATTTGTGTTATCTTATTTGGAAAAAAAGAAAGGCTGCCAATACAATTAAGGATTTCAGATTACCCAAACAGGCCCTAAATATCATCTCAACTGTTCTTTTTGTTTTTTTGGTTTTTGTCGGTCGTGGGGCTTGAACTCTGGGTGCTGTCCCTCAGCTCTTCAGCTCAAGGCGAGCGCTCTA
>NW_012267338.1:1816982-1844422 GCF_000151885.1 Dipodomys ordii | reverse complement strand
GCTCTACCACTTGAGCTACAGCGCCACTTCTGGTTTTCTGGTGGTTTATTGGAGATAGGAGTCTCACGGTCTCTCCTGCCCGGGCGGGCTTTGAACCGCGATCCTCAGATCTCAGCCTCCTAAGTAGCTAGGATTACAGGCGTGAGCCACCAGCGCCCGGCTGTCAAGTGTTCTTAAAAAACAGAAGCAAAGGACTTTTGAGGGACATGCAGAGAAGAGCAGGGTATCACATAATGTCTGGAGGCAGAGATTGGAGTCATGTGGCCAAAAGCCAAGAACACCTGGAGCCACCAAGCTGGAAGAGCCCACGAATGAAACCCTTGCCAACATTGTCACTTCTGACTCATCATTTCCACAAACATGAGGGGGAAAACTCACTATTCTAAGCCACCTAGTTCATGGTGCTCTGTTACACACCCATAGAGAATTAATTTTAAAGTAGACCATCCTAGAGGAAAATACCGAGTTACAGGAAAATATAGTGATGGGTTATTTTTTTATGTATGTGGTGGTGCTAGAGATAGAACCAATGCCTATACAAATGCTCTACCATTGAGTCACATCTCTAGCCTCCAAATATTTTTTAATCTTGAAAAACCAGTATAAACTGAAAAATACAGCAGATTCATGAGCATATAATGATGTCTTAATTGAATTTTTATTTTGTTTTTGTTTTTTTGGGTCCGGTCGTGGGGCCTAAACTCTGGGCCTGGGCACTGTCCTTCAGCTCTTCAGCTTAAGGCTAGCACTCTACCAATTGAGCCACAGTGCCATGTCCAGCTTTTTTTCTTTTTGCTTATGTGGTGCTGAGGAATCGAACCCAGGGCCTCATTCATGCAAGGCAAGCACTCTACCACTGAGCCACCTTCCCAGCCCTTAATTGGATTTTTTAAAAATTCAAAGGAAAAAAATTTAAAAATTGAAAAACTTCTCTAATAAAAACAGTAAACATAGCTGGGTACCAATGGCTCATACCTTAATCTTAGCTACTCAGGAGGCTGAGATCTGAGGATCACAGTTCAAAGCCAGCCCAGGCAGGAAAGTCAGTGAGACTCTAATTAACCACCAGAAAACTGGAAGTGGTGCTGTGGCTCAAAGAGGATTAGCCTTGAGAGAAAAAGCTCAGGGACAGAGCTCAGACCCTAAGTTCAAGCCCGAGGACTCACATGCGCGTGCACTCACACACATGATGACCCTAGCTGGGAGCAACAGCGCAAGCCTATAAAACTTTAGCTACTTGGGAGGCAGAGATTGATCAGGGATCATGGTTGGAGGCTAGCCTGGGCAAAAAGAAGCTTGAGAAATTCCATCTTCATCAATAATGGCTAGGGCATGTGCTGTCATCCCCAGCAACACAAGAGCACAAGTAGGAGGCTCACAGCCCAGGCCAGCCCGGTTATAAAAATGAGACCCTACTTCAAAATTCAACACAAAAAGGGCAAGAGGCACGGCTCGAGTGGTAGAGCACCTGCCTAGTAAGGACGAGGTACTGAGTTCAAGTCCCAGTACTGCCAGAGTAAACAAGTGAACAGATAAAATAAAATGTTGATATCTTGTAAAAGACTGTAAGACTAAAATATACAAAGAACTCACTTAAACTTATGAGAGGAAAAAAAAACAGCTCAAAGGAAGTATATGAGCAGTTTTTTATGACCAGAAAGAGGACTGAGGACCAAAACTTTTACTAAGCAAGTGACATCAGAATGAAAAGGTTTAAACACACACACACACACACACACACACACACACACACACACACACATTGCACCAAGTTCTATGTTAGATTCTTTAAAAATGCTGTCTGAAATGCCTGAGGATGTGGATCTGTGCTCAATTGGTAAAGTACTAGCTTTGAGCAAAAAAAGCTTAGAGAGAACATCCAACCCCTGAGTTCAAGCCCTAGGAGCAGTGTACATGCATGCACACGCGCACACACACACACACACAAATGATAGTAGGTAATTGAGTGTTGGTGAGAGACAAAAAGATGCTCTGAGAGCAAGGAACGGCATGTGTGGCCACGGATATGCAGGCTGGAGACTGTGCAGCGTGCACATGCAGCTGCTTTGTGCGCCCGTCCCTGTGGACCTGCCCTTGCAGCTGCCCCTGCATCGCGGCCTTAGCCAGTCCCAGCAGGTGTCACTGTGGCTGACTTCATCTCTGGCCAAGTCTACATACACAGCAAAACGTACAGGAGAGGATGTGTGCAGTAGGTGATGGCAGATCGACATGATGAAATCTCATTTGACCATTAAAAGAGATAATCAGGAAGGCGATGTTGAAACATGGAAAGAATGTTCCAAGCAGAAACGCCCAGATGACCACGAGGAGAAAGATGTAATGGGTGGTGCTAGATCAACACGATGGAACGTTACAGTTACTAATAAAAAATAAATTTAAAAAACACAACAACAAGGGCCAGCATGGAAGCCATACAGGAACCTGGCGGGTGGAGGAGTAGGACATTGAGTATTGCAGTAAGTAAAAATAGATGAACACGGAATCATCTATGAGCAGGGTATGAAAGGTCCTACTGCTGCTCAAATCATCTATAGTAAAGACTTACCTCCCTTACATAATTTTATGATATAAAATTTTGTTATTAGAAAAATGGAAGCTGCGCACCAGTGGTTCACACCTGTAATCCTAGCTACTCAGGAGGCTGAGCTCTAGGGATCACAGTTCGAAGTCAGCCCAGGCAGGAAAGTTGTGAGACTCTTATCTCCAATAAATGACTCAGAACAAGCTGGATGTGGCGCTGTGGCTCAAGGGGTAGAGTGCCAGCCTTGAGCAATGGGATAGCGCCCAGGCCCTGAGTTCAAGCCCCAGTTGCTGGGGAAGTGGGGGAGATAGGGGGTATAAAGAAAGAAAAAAAGAAAAGACAAATGGAATTGTTTATAAATAATACTTTACAATGTTTTAATAAAGTGTTTTGGTGGGATAAGTGATTGGAACTTAAATTTTCTTTTCTTTTTTCTTTTTTTTTTGTCAGTCATGGGGCTTGAACTCTGGGCCTGGGCACTATCCCTCAGCTCTTCAGCTCAAAGCTAGCGCTCTACCACTTGAGCCACAGCGCCACTTCCAGTTTTCTGAGTGGTTTATTGGAGATAAGAGTCTCACAGACTTTCCTGTCCAGGCTGGCTTTGAACCTAGATCTTTGGATCTCAACCTCCTGAGTAGCTAGGATTATAGGCATGAGCTGGAACTTAAATTTTCATTAGCATTATTTTAGTATTTGTTCTTTAATGATGGAACAACTTTGTAAAGATGACATGTTTCAAATTTAAGGCAACACTTCAAAATCAGCAGAGAATTCAGTCTCTCTCTCTGGACTGAGATTTGAATTCAGAGCCTCAAACGAGAGCTTGAGGCCTCCTATCTGCTGAGAGCGGTGTGTTCCCAGCACTGTGATTTCTGGAGAGTCTTCAGAAGTTTTATTGTAGCATCATCCTGGGAAGGAGCTACACAGGGTGCTCTTGGATTGTTCTGTGAGTCCCTGCAGACATGGTCACCCACAATCCCTCCCATTCCCATGTGCCCCCTCCCATCTGGCAGTAGACGCCCTTTGACCCCTTAAACCTGGGCCTGTGATGGAGGTGACTCTGTGGGTTCCAGGCCTGGACTGTGTGACCCTCTCTACTTCCATTTCTTGCCTTCATGGAGCCAAGTGCCTTGTAAACCAATCAGACTGTCCTGCTAGAGGGAGAGGGAGGGAGGGGCTAGCCCAGGTGTCAGACACGTGATTCTCCAGCTCCAGTGGCCCCACCCTGGCCAAAACTTCGTGGGTCAGAGATAAGCCATCCTCGCAGCACCCTACCCCCGGCTGCATGGCAGGCTTCCTAGTAAGTGCTGGTTGCTGCCCTAGCAGGTTTGAAGGTGTTTTGTTTTGCAGCTATAGCTCACTGAGACAAGTCTAACCTCTAATGGACTGCAGGACAGAGTTTCTTCTGATTTTCCATCTTCTTGTCTACCACACAGAGCCTGGAACTTTATAAACTTTGGGGTGATGGATTCAGGCCGGAGACGGGAGCTCAATTGTGTAGAGACCATGGATTCTCGTCTATAGACTGACACTGATAGCGCTCACCATGTACAGTTGAAGAAATGTGACTTGAGGAGGATGGCTAACTCCCTCAAGGTCATGGGCAACGTAAGAGTTCAATTCAAACCTAGGCAATGGGAGCTCATTACAGGCAATATGTTGTTATGCTAAATGACATGATGGTGGGTCTAAATGCTGGCCTTCCTCAGGCCCCTTGCTCAGTACAGAGAGAACCAGGGCAGGCAATGGCCGGGCGAGGGCCTGTGGCATAGGATTCTACACCTGTCTCCACACACACACACACAGTAGCAACAGCCGGCTGAGCTCCACTGCGTACCTTCCGCTTCCACGTTTCTGGGATTCAGGGTTTCCCAGTGTCACCCTGTAGATGGGAACTAGAAGAAGTGAGCTAATCTTTATTGCCCAGTGGCTTCCATGTCATATAAACACTGTGCCAAGAAATGGGGAATCTTGACAGACCTGAACATCTAGCCCATAGGCTGTCCGACTATAGCCCCAGGGTCAAATCCTGTCTTCCTGCTGCCTATTTTTTCATGACCTAGAGGCGTAAATGCTTCTCACAATTTTGTGCTTGGGGGAAGGGGGAGTACCGGGACTTGAACTCAGGGCCTGAGTGCCATCTCTTAGCTTTTTAATTCAAGGCTGGCCCTCTACCACTTGAGCCACAGGTCCACTTCTGGCTTTTTGTTGGTTAATTGGAGACAAGAGTCACAATCCACTTTGCTCCCTGGGGTGGCTTTGAACTGTGCCTCTCAGATCTCAGCCTCCTGAGAGCTACTGGCAAGGGTTTCACAAATTGGTTTTGCTTTTTTTTTTTTTTTTGCTTTTGGTGGATGGTGCTGGGTTTTTGAGTTAGGGACTTACGCTTGTTAGACAGGTGCTCTAGCTCTGAGCTATACCTCCAGCTTGACCCTCCTTTTTTAATTTAAAGTTTTATTGTAAAGATGCTGTGCAGCTCAGGTCCTCCAGCCCTTTTTACCTTCTTTGTTTTTCAGATAGGGTGTCACATTTTCCCCTCAGGGTGTATCTGTTTTCTGAACAAATCATCATCTCAAGCTTCTGATCTTTTATCAGACATCAGTCCTCAAGTTGGCAATTAAAACTATCACAAACCTCCTAAATTGAGACAGGAATGGAATACCAGCCTGGGTGGCCACAGAGGTCATAAAATGCCATTAAGTGACAGAAAGTGACCTATGGATTAATGATAAGCTTCATTCCAGCCTTAGGTGGGTCAACAAATAGCTTTAAAACAAATGATGTTTAACTTACAGACCTAAGCCAGTAAAACCATGGTCTAGAGGCCAAATGTTAATTCAATAAAGTTTTCCCATCCTTGGTTCTGTGACATCTCATTGGTGGGAAGGGACTCCATGCTCCAGAGCCAGGTGCCTATAGCTATCATAGAATCTAGAAAGACCACTGAGCACCTGCCAGGTGTTACTTCTTTTAACAAAGGCCCCCTGATCAATTCCTAGACAATTCCTAGACTATCAGACTTCTAGTCACCACCTCTGAACCAGCCTAGGACCCTTGTCTGTTTTAACTATGTATACCTCCTTATACCCTGTCCTCAATTCTCCCTCTTTAACCCAGGGTCAACCTCTGTAACCCCCAAGATGATACAAGATGGCTGAAGTGTGGCATGTATGATCTTGGCCTAAACTTTCCTATCATCTTTACTGTGTCTTGCCTGAATTCTTCCCAATTCAAAGGCCCTAAATTTCCAGTAGCAATGGGAAGCAAGGAGGAGAATAAATTATCTAGGAGTTACTGGCCCATTAGATGTTTTTCTTTTTTTCCTTTCTCAGGGCCTTGTGTTTATTAGTAAGTGCTCTACTGCTGAGCCACTCTCCCAGCAAGACTCCTTGCATTTTGTGCCTAGGAACAAGTTGGAAAGAGCAAACGAACCTGGTTGGCCACAGGGCTGACACAGATCAAGCTTCTTCCATTACCCTCTCAGACAGTGCCATGGGAAATAATGCATCTTCTGGAACATGTTGGCTGTCACCAGAAGGATCTGCGGTGGAACATGGCTGAAAGAGCAAAGTGTTCTGCTGACTGCCAGAGCCGGGCACATCCCCAGTGAGAAGCTGGGTCAGCACACCAGGCCAAGGTGAATTGGATCGACTGGCAGCTTCTGCTTCTTCAAGGCAAGCCTGCCCAGGGAAGGCCACCTGGAATCTAGCAAAGCAGAGCAGGGACTGGATGACCTTTTATTTTCATGCAAATGGGCCCCTTTTTATGAACCACTTCCAAAGCTGCTGTTGCCTTCCTGGGTGGGTAGGGGTGCTGAAGAGCCAGACAAGCTGAGTTCAAATCCAACTTCTGACACTTGGGCTGGACAATTCACTCATCTGCAAATAGGTTAAATGTATTCTGCAGCTACACAGGGTTCTTCTGAGAACTGAATAATCTGAAGCAGGTAAATGTTTCTGTAATTATTGCCTATTTCTCACCTCTGTCAGTTTGCCTTTGTTTGTTTGTTTGTTTTGAAGGAGCCTCACACAGAGGAAACCCTCCTGAGCCCTCTGTGACTCATTTGACTCTTTTGAAGCAAATGACAGAATGCTGGGACCTTTCCTGGAAGAGAAGAAAGAGAAAGGCAGAGCTATCTCCTCTCCAAAAAATACAAACAGTGGCTGTGACCAAGGTCCATTGGAAGATAAGGCTGAAATCAGCACATGGAAGGAACCACAGCTAACTTTGTCTAACTTTTCAACCACCTTTTCTTTATCAAGGAAAAATTTCACAGTTGACTCAATGGGCTGAACAGATGCAGAAACTGAGGCAGAGAGATGCACTAACGTCCATGACACAAGGCTCGGCATCCTCTTCTCTGGTTGGGTAAATAGACTCTGAATCGCTTCCCAATAATTAAGCCTCGGAAAATGCCATTCTTAACTGATGCCATATTGGAGGGGAAAGTAGTCTGTTACAATATTTGCCCAAACAAAATATGGAGGAATCCATCATCCCATTAACAATCAAGCCCCACCCACAGAGGGAGCTGCCACCTTGATTTCTATCGTGCTGAATGGTTTCACCTGTTCTTGACCTTCACACAAACAGGATCTTAGGGTAAGTTCTCGCTTACGTCCACCTTTGCTCAAGGTTGGGGACATTCATCCATGTTGTGCATTTTCCCACAGTTTGTGGATCCAGTTTCCAGCCAACAGAGATTTTGAGTTGTGTCCAGTTTTTTTGGCTCTTATAGATAGAACTACTATGAAGATTTCCAGGGAAGTCCTTTTGAGGACATAAGCACTTAGTGAGTTTTGTGCCTTTGTGAGAAAATGCCTGACAAAACCAACATAAAGGGGGCAAAATTTCATTCTGGCTCCAAGTTTCAGAGGGCTCAGTCCAGAGTCTCTCAGCTTCTTTTCTTCGGGACCTAAGGCAAGACTGAGCATCATAGTGGCAACACTGTGTTGAAGAGGCTGTGACTAACAGAGCAGAGCAGAGCAGTATCAAGAAGGGGTCGGAGCAAGAACTGCTCTTCAAAGACACAGCCCTCCCCTGACTGTTTCTGGCTACCATGCCCCTCTTCCCATCATCTTCCTGCGGTTTCTACCACCACCCAGTAGTCTATTCAAATCTTGAGCCCAAGAATGGATTAAACCATCGATTAGGTCAGAGCTCTCTTGATGTAATCATTCTTGAATACCTCTCAAGACACACCCGTAAGCATGCATTACTAATCTGTTTTGCAATCCAATCAAGTTGACAAGTATGATTAACCATCCAATATGCTTCCCTTTTTTCCCCAAAGACAATGAAATCCTACCTGGAAGTAGGTATGCTAGGGTGAGTATGTGCATTAGCTTTCCCCCCTCGTGCTATAACAAAACACCTGAGCTACACAATCTAGAAAGATGACAGGTTTATATTGGGCCACTTATATTGGGAAGGTTTCAGTCAACTATTTGTTGGCCTGTCACTTGTGGGCTTCTGGTGAGGTAGCATATTATAGTGGGGGCAAAGCTGTGAACCTCATAACAGCTGGGAATAAAGGGAAGCAGAGAGGGGAAGAGGCTGGTATCCCAATTTCCCCTCAGAGCCTATGCTCACCAAAGACCTAACTTCCTTCCGCTAGGCCCTGCCTCAAAAGTTCCCTCCCCTTCCTCCTGCAACAGCACCACAAGCCGGCAATCTACAGCAATGTTAAGTTCTCTACAAAACCAGGCAAGCATTCTACAAAGAAACCACAGTGGCTTTATAACCACTCAGAACTCGACCTTTTAGAAGCAGGCAGGCGAGGGGTCACCCGCCCCTGAAGGTCTCCCCTCTCCAATGCCTGATCAGCATGGCTGTTTCTTACCATCCTAGCACGTACAAAGAGCAAGCATGGTGGTCAACACCCACCAGGCTCTTGGGCTTCAAAGGGACCACTGTGCCGCCTGCCTCCTCCCATTTCCCAGTGAGGAACCTAGATGTCTCTGGGCCCCCCACGTCCAGTCTCAGCTCTTTCATCACTGGAATCTCTGCTCTGATATGCAGGCCTTTTGTGAAGAACCTTCTCTTTCCCACAGCCCTCAGCAAAAGAGAGGAAACCTTCGCTGCCCAGGCTCCTCACTCACACCGCCTGCCTGGCCACACAGAGCAGCTGCTTCTTCCTGTGCTGCCAGGGAACTTCCAAAGATCAAGGGGTGCAGGGGAGGTGGACATGGTCATCTGATCTCACCCAGTGCCCAGGACCTGCCAGACCCCAACCCCCACTTTCTCTCCCCCCACTGGGTGTGAGTCACTAGCAGTACTATGAAGCCAACTCTGGAACAGGGACAGCCCGGTGCTTTTGGAGGCGGGGTCTCTGCAGCAGGACAATCAGAGTTCTTCACCCCTGACCCGCACGTCCTCCTCCTCCCTCTAATCTGTCAGGTCCATCCTGAGGTGGGACTCAGGAAGGACACTCCCTAACCAGAGGGTTTTATTTTCAGCTCTCAGCTACCATTTTCCGAGCTGACAGCCTAGCCCCTTCCATGAGGTCTGGCTGGTGGAGGCTACCGCCTGGAAACCCTGGACAGTATAATCCCGGAGAGCACTGGGTGGGAGAGCTGTGAGGGACAGGACAGGGCCTGCCCCATGAGGTCAGAGCTGCGGGGGTCTATTTTCTGGGAGCTCTTGTCTCAGGCTGTCTCAAAGAAAAAGGGGCCTGGCTCACACTACTGTGGCTGGATTCAGACCAGATAAGGCATCCTGGGCTCCAGGTTAGAAGTGAGGAGAGACACCCTGCCCCCCCCCCCAACATACTCTCACTCTGGTGCCATTTCTAAGGCACCAATAGAGGTGGCAGGATTCTTGTGAGGTAGCAGGCAGGCTCTGTAGAAGCTACTTGCTCTTTTCTCTGCCAGTGCAGATGTGGAAACTGAGGCACACAGCAGTGAAGTGATTTGACCCTGGGGACCCATAATAGACATCTCAAGCTATAATTCATTTTTAGGGGAGCAGGGTGCTTGGAATGGAGGACTTCACCCATGTGGGATAAGCACTCTACCACTGAGCTGCACCCCCAGCCCAGGCTGTAGCTTTGAAACGGCATCTTCCCTTTTTAACAGACAGGTCTGACACACCTAGGACAAGGTTGGCCCGGAACATTCCTCTACATTCTAAATCTGCCGGTGCTCAGTGGGGAAAAGGCTCCCAGGATCAGCTTCAGAGATCATCCCACACAAATTTCAAAAGCTCTGAGAAGTTCCTAGTGCTGCATAATGAAGAACCATGAATCACGTAGTTAAAACAGCCAAAACACAGGGTAGAGGATGTAACTCAGTGACAAATCACTTGCCAAACATTTGTGAGGCCCTGGATTCCATACCTAAATTAAGTAATACATAAATAGTCATGTACATTGGTGTTCACCTAGAGTCCTAACTACTCAGGTTGCTGAGATAAGGGGATCACTTAAAACTACGAGTTTGGAGCTGGGCACTGGTAGCTCACGCTTGTAATCTCTCTACTCAGAAGGCTGAGATCTGAGGATTATGGTTCAAAGCCAGCTAGGACAGAAAAATCTATGAGTCTTTTATCTTTGATTAACCATCAGAAAACTGGAAATGAAGCTGAGGCTCAACGTAATAGTGCACTAGCCCTGAGTGAAAGAACTCAGGAATAGTGCCCAGGCCCTGAGCTCAAGCCTTACAACGGACAGAAACAACAACCAAAAAGAACTAGGAGTTTGGGAGCAGTCCAGGCAACATAGTGGTCCCCTCCCTGCAAGGGGAGCTCTGTGACAGGGGGAGTTTGTCATGTGTCTGAGGTATGAACTTTTGGGGTACACGGAAGTCTCTGAGCAGGCCTAGGCAAGTCTGAGCCTAAGTATCTCTGTGTAGCCTTCCCTCTTCTGCCCCATGCCTGCTAGGGAAATGCGTCAGATTTCCTTGGGGAAGAATGGCCTGTTGGAGCTCTCTCTTCTGATTACTCCAAGGAACAGGGGAATAGAGGGCTTTTTATTAAAACAGTATGGCCAGCTGGGCCTCAACAAATCACCGACTCTGACTTGACCATCGTCTTAACCAGAGGCTCGCTCTAGCGTCACAGTGGAGAGGCTGATTTGTGATATTATTGGCACAAAGAATCATATTGAAGGGGACCAGACGGGTGGCATTTGGATAAGCCCAGAGATAGAACAGACCAGTCAGGGAAGGGGGCCTTGATCTGGAAGACAAATGTCAAAGAGAGATGATTACATTTGCAATTCAAGAGACATATAGACATGCACATCTTGGAGGAGAACATTCTGGAATACTTCAACTAACCAGTATTTCCTGCCAAGGCCTTGATGGATCAAGGCACATGTGGTGTGGGCACATGGGAAGGGGAAAGGGAAAGAACTAGAGTTGGGGTAGAGCACTGGGGTGGGGGAGAAGGGAGGAGGAGAGAGAGAGAGAGAGAAGATTGGGCAAAAAGAGAAAGGGAATCAGCATGGAACAGAGGCAAATGGCCAGAGGCTCCCCAGGTAAACTCTGCCCCACAGCCTGCACACAATATGGGGTCCAGATTAGAAAAGCAAGGCACTCAGAGTCTGTGTGATTCAGCCCAAACTGTGGCACTCCTGGCTCCCACAGACCTAAAAAATGTAGTTTGCAGGAAGCTATGAGGGGTCCCCTAAATCTGCTTCTTGGGGGAGGGGAAAGGGAGGGGGGACTCAAGAAATTCTACTTTTTCCTTTCACTCAGAGACAACCAACCAAAGACTTTTACCTCCAAGGAGCAGCTTTGAATGAAAACAGGGAGAATCAGCATGCGAAGAAGAGAAGCCCAGCTTTCACCCCCAGCTCTGAAGTCTCCTCAAATCTCTGCACATCTGAGCCTTGCTGGCTCCAAAGGCCAGAAAATCAGGTTTGCTGTTCAATTATGTATTTATTTCTGTCTTGAGGGGGTCAAACCCAGGGCATCACCTAGGCCAGGCAAGTGCTCTACCACTGAGCTACAACCCCAGCCCAGTCTCCTGTCTTTTTTTGGGTGTGTGCCAGTACTAGGACTTGAACTCAGGGCTTCAGGCTCTCGCTTAGCTTTTTTTGCTCAAGGTTAGCACCCTACCACTTGAGCTACCTGTCCACTTCTGGCTTTTGCTGGTTAATTGGAGATACGTGTCTCATGGACAGCATCAATAGCACACTTAAACGTCTAGATTTCAAAATCTCTCAAGGACATGCTCTTGGGGCCAAAATTCCTTTTTGTTTTCTATACTGTTCCCAGGGGCTGCTGTGATGGGGAGACAGATGTCCAAGACCTCTGCTGGTAATATTCTCAGAAACATGATGCTACGAAACCTGAGCTTTTCTCAGGCGCAGCTTGAAATGGTCCATCTCTCTTGAAAACAAAACCAAGCCCCAAGGCCCATAAGAAACTCCATGAAGCCAGATGCTGGTGGCTGGGGCCTGTAATCCTAGCTACTCAGGAGGCAGAGATCTGAGGATTGGGATTTGAAACCACTCTGGGAAGGAAAGTACTTGAGACTCTTACCTCCAATTAGCTACAAAAAGAGCAGAAATAGAGCTGTGGCTCACGTGGTAGGGTGCTAGCCTTGAAGCTCAGGGACAGCACCTAGACCCAGCAAACACACACACACAAAGATGGGGCACTGGTGGCTCAGGCCTGTAATCCTAGCTACCCAGCAGGCTGAGATCTGAGGATCGTGGTTCAAAGCCAGCCCAGGCAGGAAAGTCTGTGAGACTCTTTCTCCAATTAACTACAAGAAAACTGGAAGTGGCGCAGTGACTCAAACGGTAAAGTGCTTGCCTTGCGCTGAAGAGCTCAGGGACAGTGCTCAGGACCAGAGTTCAAGCCCTACAACTGACCTCCCCCCCCCAATTCCCTCCCCTTCAAAAGGAAGAAATTCCAGTGAGTCAAGCTAAGGCTCAGTGGAGAAGCCCTTGCCTCAGAGATCCACGTTCCTTGCACTAAAACAAATGAAGGAACAAAAGTCTGAGTGAAGGGCTCAGTCCCCTTCATCTAGAGACATTTCATCTATCTAGCTAAGCTTGACTGACATCTATTTTTTAAGGACACTCAGAACACATTTGTCACCAGCAAAAGCTTGGGCATTGCCAGATGGTTCAGGACCTTAAGCAAAAAATTCCCAAGAATGTCTATGAAGCTCTTTTAGCTACAAAACGAACACATCCGTCTGTAAGTCTGAGGAAGTGTTTCCTTCATATTGCTTAAATTCTTTTAGTGTAATCACTTCTTTCTGTGTTTCTTTCTTTCTTTTTTTTCTTTTGTCAATTGTGGGGCTTAAACTCAGGGCCTGGATGCTGTCTCTGAGCTTTTTTTTAACTCAGGGCTAATGTCTACTACTTTGAGCCACAGCTCCACTTCTGGTTTTCTGGTGGTTAATTGCAGATAAGAGTCTCACAGACTTTCCTACCCATGCTGGCTTCAAACAGTGATCCTCAGATCTCAGCCTCCTGAGTAGCTAGGATTACAGGCGTGAGCCACCCACACTCAGCATAAGCACTCCTTTCTATTACTGCAAAAAAGTATTTCCTTATGCCGGCAGGAGAAAAAGGTGGCGGCCTCTTGCTGGCTTGCAGTCGCCATTCTCACTGTTGGCTACTGTTGGACAGCTCTTTTTTCCCATTAGACTCCTTGGTCACCTATGCCCTCAGGACTTTCACTTGCATTGACTGAACTCTGTGCCAGGAAGCAAGTGCCCGAGGGGCCTTCCCAGGCCAGTGTGTTCTCCAGAGCTGTCCATACTAGTGGCTTCTTTGCTATGTGATTCCTTGGGCTAGGCACAGTGCCTGGCATGTGACTAGTACTCAATCATAGTGTGACTTATTACCGATCCTCGTATTACTTCAGTGAACCTTTATCAAAACCCTGAAATTGGCAGAGGCCTCTGTTGCTTTGCTACCAGAGCACATAGCGCAAGTGCTCGTGTCACAGGAGCCTGAGCTATGAGAGTGTTTGATTGGCTTGCTTGCACTAAGAGATTACTCACCCTTCCTCCGCACCTGCTGCATTATGAATGAGCATGAATCAGACAGGAACCACGGTTTGCAGGGTGGCCTCCTTTCCCCTCTAAAGTGAAAGCTGGGCAGGCACCATCTCCCCAGCTGGGTGTCACTCCTGTCAAGCTGAGGTGGAGAAATACAGCACCGATTGAACTTCACACCCCAAAAACCTACAGTCACAGACCTCTGGGCGCTGTGCCATTTCCCAAGTGACAGGTGACCGATGAATTATAACCAGAAAAAGAATCGTGTGAGTCACAGCCTGGTGCAGGAGGGAAAAGTGGGGACTCTCCACTCCCTCCTCCCTCCTCCAGGATGAACCTGGCCTCTCTGCAAAGCAGGATTTTCTTGGTAGTGGCTGAACTCAGGTCTCCTTTTGGGCAGGTCCTGAGAGCATTCAGCAAACCAGATCGGCTGGGCCTGCTTGTGGTGGCGCCCTGCCAGGGGATTAACGTGGCGGAGCTGGGATGTGAGTGGCCTGGGCTCCTCTTCAACTGGCAGGAGCGACTGGCGACTCTGGTTCCCAAGGGCCTGCAAAGCCTCAACACCTTCCTTCTTGGCCTCTAAGCGCTGCCCCGTTCCTGTGGTTCATGGCCCCATGTGCTCAGTTCTGGAGTCACCTACCCTCTTCCCTGGCAAAGGAGGAGGGCCCAAAGCCCTGGGTAGTGTTGTGCCATGCCATTAGTGGATGAAGGACTTTAATAGTGATTTTCTTTCCTTCCCAGAGGCTGGGACTACAGAAGGAGCTCTGGCTCAATATCCCCATTGTACAAAGGGGGAATGAAATCTAGGTAGTGGGATGTGTTGCTAACCCAGTTAGTTCTTGACAGGACCAGAGCTGGCCCCAAGTCTGCTCCTTCTCACATGCCCTAACAAGGCATCATCAACTCCCTGATTGTTTTCTCTAGAGCAGAGACATCAAAGTGCGTGAACGTGCTTACATCCTTACGTGAGTATTTTCTATTTCTTCCACCCACACAGCCGCCAGCACGTGAGCGACTTGGGATGGTGTCTCTCATCCTCGCTACAGCCCTGTGAGCGACTTGGGATGGTGTCTCTCATCCTCGCTACAGCCTGTGACTGAACAGTGGCCCACACAGTGGGACCGTCAATGGAGATCTGTTGTTGGGCGACTGATGGGGCCTGTCCAATGGCAGTTCCATGACGGCTCTGCCAAGCCCCAGGCTCACCACCCCGCTGGATCTTATTTAAATGAACCAGGCTCCTCTCAAAATAGACAAACAAGGAGAGCAGTGCTGTGACTCACTCTGCCGTCCTGCCTTCAGCACACACAGAGGTTTACCTCACCCACCTCTAGGCGGGAAGAACTGTTGGGTTACTTACCTGGTGGAGAGTTGGGTTTGGCTACAAGCACTCTGGAATAGCGTTAAGGCCACCTGGAGACACCATAGGCAGAGATGGGGTGACATGGGGAGACGATCCCACTGTGGAAAAAACGGTTCACATGTGACTTATACTGAGGTACAGAGACACCCAGCCCATTGAGCAGCATCGATATGGGCACCCAACAGGGTAGATTGGATCGGGGTGTGATATGCTTTAAATATTTAGTTGGACCCCTGAGGAGTGAGGTCAAAGGTTTCATTGACCAAGGAGCCACATGGCTCCCCGGGTTCCACGGACACAGATTACCCCTCCAGCCGCAGACAGCCACTTCCTTCCCACAACCCCTGTTCCCAGGCCTGCACTCTTTGGAGAGCCCAGCCCTGCTAGTACCTAAATGCTGAGGGCCTCTCCTCACAGCTGACAGGGCTCTACCAGGAGAGGCGAAAGTTGCCTGGCAAATTTTGAGCTGCCTTGGGGAGTTTGGCAGGGAGTTTGCACCCCTCTGAGACTCCTCAGGGGCCACCTATCAATAGTGTTAGGAGTGAGAGGCATCCAAAGGGAGGAAGAAGATATGAAGTCAGCCACGAGCTTTCTTTAAAGCCATAAGCTTTCCAGAGTCGTTACTGTCTGCCTAAGCAGAGACCCACAGGGCCAGGTTACTTGAAGCGAGCTGGGCTGAGCCCGTTCCCCCAAGGGCATTGGCACACTTGGGCTTCCTTCAGGAAGATGACAAGGCCTGCAAGAGGGAAGTAAGCGTGACCAGCATCCAAGTGACACTAGAGGCCAATCATTGTTGGCACCATTTCTGAACAGAAACCTGCTGTAGCCTGGGGTTCCAGGTTGGATGGAGCCTGTGTAAGCCACAGACTTTAGTGGACCCCCAGACACTGGCTCTAGCTACTGCAGGGGGTGGGGGTGGGCAGGGGAGGAGGAAGCTGCACGGGTTTGAAAGCAACTCGACCACCTGGGAAGAGAGGAGAGAGCTGGTGACAAAAGAGAGATTCAAAGGAAACAAACAAACCAGGCTGAGGGGGAGGGGAGCGGGAGGAGCAGAACAGAGCCAACCCAACCCCTAGCACCGCTGAGCCTGAAAGGCCAGTTTGGTGAATGGGTGGAGAGGAAAGAAATTTCTCTTCAGCAGAGTGAGCAGAGCAAACAGGAGGATCAGGGTGATTGCTCTAGGATGGGTCTACTCTTTTCTTGGGCTACACAGAGGGTCTCTGTCCATCCGGTTCCCTTTCAAGACCGCTCAGACCAACATTGCCCTTAAGCTGGCCTTTCCTGGTTTTAGGTGAAGGCCTCAGGGCCTGCCTTCCCGCTGTTGTGGAGTGCCTTTGTCTTCTCAGGACCCCACCTCAGAGCTCAGATGAGCTCACCGACTTTGGGCAGGTGAGAGCAGAACTCAGCTGGCCAGGACTTTAAGGGGAGTGAATCCTAGCTGGAGGAAATGATGTCACCATGGTGGGCAATGATGAATAGTGCCTATTCAGTATTTGTTCTGATCATGACAGGCCCAGAATCTCTGTACCCTATGTGGACATAACATGCTGATGTCAGCAGATCTGTAAAACTGCTGACAGCAAAACTGCACAGGGCATTAGTGTGGGCAGTGGGGCAGGGCTTATGAGAACCAATTTTCTGCAAAAGAAGTAGGAAAACGGTGTCAGAGAAACATTCAATAAAACAGCTCTAAAAATAAGTTTCTAAGGCTGAGTATGGTTGTGTATGCCTGTAGACCTTGCTACTCAAAAAGTGAGGCAAGAAGATCAAGGTGTAACACTGTCTTGAGCTAAGTTAGTATGAGGTCAGGAAGAAAGGAAGATCAAACCCCATCAATATGCTATCTCTTAGGATTAAAGCCCTTTTGAAAGGGTCTCCCTGGCCCATTGTGCTCTTAGTAAGATAGGCAATGACCCGCCACATTTTATTTATTTATTTTATTTTTTATTTATTTTTTGTCAGTTGTGGGCCTGAACTCTGGGCCTGGGCACTGTCCCTCAGCTCTTCAGCTCAAGGTTAGCCCTCTACCACTTGTGCCACAGCGCCACTTCCGGCTTTTTCTGCTTATGTGGTGCTGAAGAATTGAACCCAGGGCCTCATGCATGCAAGGCAAGCACTGTACCACTGAGCCACCTTCCCAGCCCACCAGCCAGATTTTAAAAACCCTGTTTTAACTTCCCACTTCTATCACATGGGTTTCCATTGGAGAACAGAGCCCAGCCAATGGTCCATCAAAATATATGGGAATTAGTGACAGAACATTTACTGAGCATGATCATTTGTCCTGCGCACCAGGACATGTTTTCTGTTTGGATAACTACCTTGAAAGGCAGGCGTGGCTTTTCTGATGTTACACCTGAGAAAGAGATTCCCATGGTGATGTAGTTAATAAATAGCAGAGCTGAGATTTGAACCAGAGCTGTCTGGTTCCAAAGTGCATGTTCTCTCCCATCAGGGCCCAAGGGGGCCTTTGCAAAGCCCAGTGCTGGGAGCTCTGTTTAAGCCTCTTCCATCCAGGTCGCAGATGGAGGCTAGCGGGGTAAGACTGAGTATGCCCAGCAGAGGGGGAGGGCCCACTGTATCTTGCATGCTTATCAAGGATTACATCATTCACATCAAAGAACTCACCCTCGTGGACTTGGAGGTCATAGAGCCCCACCTTCCTAGGAATGAGAACCTAGATGTTTAGAAACATGTTGAACTGGCCCAGGCCCATCCAGAACAAAACAGGGAAGTCTCGTGGATGCTAGATCTCTGCTCTTTCTTCCAGCTTCCTGTGGCTTCCCCTTGCCCATGGTCCTGGATGGCCTCCCCTTCCACCCCTCCTGCCATCCTGTGCCCCACCATCCTGTGTTGCCTCTTGCCTCTCTTGCTGTGGGGTGGCAGGAGTGTGGGTGGACAGCATACCAGAGCAGGTGGCACAGGGAAGCAGGTGATCCAGGTGGAGAGGTATGCTGGGACCCAGAGACAGGCCTCCTCACTCCTGCGCCTCTGCTAGGCTTTGTTGACCGTGAGAGCGAGCTTCTGGCCCAGTTCATTCCCTTGGCCTTTCCTGAGCCAACACAAAGCCTGCTGCTGCTATGCTAACCACACTTTCTTTCCTCGTGTAAGTACGTGCAGGGCAAACTCTCCAGGAGGGAAGGACAGGAGTCCAGGGTGGGAAGGAATCCCCTGAAGACTTTGGCCTGGAGAATGAGATCATGGGTTTTAGATGCAAATACATTTTATAGATCCAATAAATTAGACACTGCCCAGCTATTATGTACTGCCAAGTGTCATGTGAATATTCTGTCAGAGGAAGAAGCAGAAATAGGGTATAACTCTGGTTAGTGACCTGCCCAAGGTTACCAGTCAGATAGAGATGGCCGTGAGGTGAGGACTGACGACACTGAGTCATCAGACAGCTGTGGAACCTGCTGGCCTCTTGGCCTAATACACCTGGACCTCTCAAGCCTTCTCCTTCTCTTGCAGGTGGAGCTGGCTCACCTTGCTGAGCCCTGTGGGGTGGGGGGAGTCTTGCTCAATAGAGCAGTTGCCATGTCTAGGCTTTGACCCAGTGATAATGGCAAACACTTAATACTGTTTCAACACATGTGCAATCCTCTCCAGGGTTCTGAAGATACACACAGCTCTTGTTCCCAAACAGAGACAGTCAGCCACTCATCAAAGTCACATAGCTACTACATGGCCAAGTGGCAGGAACATAGGGTTGGAGGAGGGCAGCGTCCTGGCTACCCATCTGCCCGATGTCCTCTGGAATGTCCCCGGCTCTTGCAGATCATGGGTGCAGGTTAGAGGCTGCATCTTCAGCAATCAGTGTCCAGCTGCAGCCTAGGAGTGTCCAAGACAGACAAAGGCAGGCTTCCGTGGGCTGTGCCAAGGCTAGAGCTGAGAGTCTGCAGGACACGGGTGAGGCTCTCATTCCTCTCCAGGGAAAGCTTTCTTTAAGCTTTTGTCATTTTTTTTTGTCCTTGAGATACTTCCTCTTAGGGGAGCCCTTTTCCCCCTTCCATGAAGTCTTTAGGAGATCCCTGAATGCTTCTTCTTTACAAGTCGACAGTAACAGAGATGCCACAGTGACAGGGCAGGGGTTAAACAGTAGGCTGTTGATCATACCTGATGTACAAAACAATCCAGAATCTTCCCTTTTTCTCTCCACTCACACACAGGCTAAGTATGTACTCAGTGTCAACCTCGCTGGGTCTCAGAGGGCTCTGTACACAAAGAACCCCCCACCTAACATACCCCAAAGGGGCCACAGGCCAGCTCAACTGGGTCTTGTGCAATGCCTCGACAAGTTCCACAGATCAAGGGAGGGAAGATGTGTTCAGAACTCAGGGCCAGAAGGGAGTAGGTGGAGGGGGAAGAAGTATCTGATCTAGGCCTACAGGGTAGATGGGATTCTGGGGAGCACTATGTTCCCAGTTTAGAATCCCTGTAAAACCCAGAGCTTCCCAGAATCACAACCTCTTCTTCACTACTACTGAGAGGGAGTCTGTCATAAGGTAACTGTCTTTATGCCCCAGAATCCTGCCACATGGACTGATCCAAGTGAAATTAACAGTCTCTACCCACAGTAACAATGGGCCCTGCACTGGTAGCTACTCAAGAAATTCTCCGAGAGGTAATCATGACAAAGACAGCCATGAGACTTCTCACGACAATTGAGGCACAGGTGGATACGACCTATGCATAGGAAAAGTACCCTGTGGGCGATACTTGATAAAGTCAGCCACTGAGCCTAGGGTAATCCTTTTGTGAGGCCAGACTATTCCAGCAGAAGGGACATGGAGGCCTCCCACCCAGGAAGAGGGACGTGCCAGTGGATTTGTCTCCCTTGTGCTTTGGAAGGACACAGAATAAGACAGATTCAACCACCAAGATGGGCCTTGCTGCTCATTCTTAAACGTAGTGGCCAGACCCTCAGCTCTCCAGGTCATCGCTCTCGGTCATGATCCAGCTTATCAAGGTCCTTCCTGGCAGGTGCATCTGAGGGCTGAGGATAGTATCTAGAAGTGGACTGACCATCTGGGTCTCTGGTACTACATACACTCCACAAAGGTGGCCAACGATGCTGCTTTTGGCAGCTTTCTCTCTCACACAATGAATTCTTCCATTGACAAGTAGAGATGATGTTTTGAGTCCCGCTTGGTGGCTGGGATGGTGGGAGGGTGGTGAGTAATTGTCTGTGAAGCCAAGAGTTTCTTGGGAGTCAAGCACTAGCCAGAGTTCAACCCATTATGAACTGGTTGAGAAGAGCTGGGGCTTGGGAAAGAGCTATGAGCAATTGGGCATGTTCTCCAACTGCCTAGCTAGCAACTCTGCCTTCTATTGTGTTGAGCAGATCTTGAATTTGGGAGCAGGAGCCCTGTGGGATGAGGAGGCAGATCTATTCTCTCTCTCTCAAGCCTGGGTGAAGAAGCATGCCCTGCAGGCTGCCCACCTCTTGCCCCTGGGGATGAATCAGCTGCTGGAACCACTGGTGCCTTGGGAAAGCAGAACTGCTGCTGACCAAGCGCCACCGCTGAATGGATGCTCTGTTCCCACTGCCCGGGCAGCTTCCTAAACTGAATCATCATTTTCAGCCATCACAGCTCAAACTTCACTCCTGAGCTCCAACACAGCACAACAGTTTCTTGAAAGTAGCAAAACTGTCCAGATTCTGTGGGCCAAATTCTGTGGGCACAGTCCCGGGGGCGGGGATGGGGGGGTGGGGAGCTATTTATAGTACAGAAGTAGTAAAGAAGTGGGCCCTTCCTTCTAAGAAGGGGTTCCACATCCTACACTGGGGTGGAGGATGAAAATTTTTTGTTTTGCCAGTCCTGGGGGCTTAAATTCAGGTTCTGGGCACTGTTCCCTGAGCTTGTTTTGCTCAAGACTAGTGCTCTACCATTTGAGCCACAAGCTGCACTTCCAGCTTTTTGGTGGTTCATTGGAGATAAGAGGCTCATAGACTTTCCTGCCCAGGCTGGTTTTGAACTAGCAATTCTCAGATCTCGTGCTCCTGAATAGCTAGGATTACAGGCATGAGCCGAGGTGGATAGACACGTGCGCACAGGCTCCTTGCTGCCCTGAGTGAGCACTGTGGAGAGCGGCACCCACCCCCCAGTCTATGCGGTGAGGGACAGCAAGGAGGCCAGCTTGCCTGGAAGTGTTCCCAGAAGGCTGTGGAAAGCTCCAGCACTCAGGACACCAGGGAACGGGGCTCCAAAGTCACTTTGCTGACAAAAACCTTACTGTGATACTGAGACCACCGCAGCATTGTTCAGCACTTGTCAGCAATTCCTTCAATATGCTAAATTATGACATTTGCAAAGGGCTGCGGTTACCGAGCTGGAGTGATGTGTCACTTCCTCTGTTCCCCTCGAGCCATCCTTACGGAAGCTGCATCCCAGTATCACGGAAAGTTCTAGACACCAAAGAGTGGCCAAGCATGAGGCTGGAGTTGTATCTCTTTTAAGATCCAAAGTAGACCAGTTCTTTCGGCTCCCACAGGACCGCTGTCCCCACAGCCAGGTGCTGCCCCGGACACATGGCTTCTGCATCATTGGCTTGACACAGGTCCCAAGAGGAGCCAGGCTGGGGAAGAACTCAGCTCCACTTCTGAGCCCAGGAATCCTTCCCTCCCTCCTTCCTTCCTTCCTCCCTTCTTCTCTCCCTTTCCCTTCCTTCGTTTCTTTTCTTTTTTTTTTTAACTTAGAACTTAGGATTTCACACTTGCTAGGTAAACACTCTGGGGCCCTTCTCCAGCTCTTTCTTGCTTGTTCAGTTAGGGTCTTGCTTTTTTCCCAGATCCACCCTCAATCCTTCTACCTGGGCCTCTGGCATTGCTAGGATTACAAGCATGTACCACCACACCTAAATTCTTATTAGTTGAGATGAGAGTCTCACTAGCTTTTTTGCTCAGGCTTACTTCAAAACCATGATCCTAACTTTTGCCTCTTGAGTAGTTAGGATTATAATCACGATCCTCTGTGCCCAGTGGAGTCCAATACCGGTCCACCATGTGGCTCTCTCCAGCCCACAGGTTCTCAAAGCATGATGTAAATCAAGTCACCAGAAATGTTAATAAGGTGAATTAGGGGTTCATCAGCAAAGATATTAATTGGTGGGTCTGTGTTGGGACCAGGAGCCCAGACCTGGTGATTCTGTTACATACAGGATACTCCTTATGACAGGCACACCTCCAGGTGCTGATGCTCCAAGTCCTGGAGCTTCCCAGGATAGCTCATTACCTACAGCAATCATCCTGCGCTCCCCGAGGCAGGCCACTTGTCAGCTACCATCTGGCCTGGACTCATGTGGTCACAAAGGTGGCCTCCTCATCTTCTCATCGATGGTTCAGGAGGCTAGGGGTCAAACCCAGCCTCCTTCCTGGAAGGAGGGTGTGTGTTCCTTTTGGTGAGGGTGATACACACTCAGACCAGAGCAGAGGGGTTACCTGGCTTCCTAATGAGGCGTCGTCCTGAGAAACTACTTACAAGCCATGCCACAGTTCCTCAGGGAAAGTTTATCCTGAGCTCCTCCACTGCAACTGCAAACAAGCTAGGGAATATCATCTCCTTGCAATGATGTCACTCAGACCTTAGATGCTCCTGAGGAGGGGAGGGGCAAAGCCCAGATGATTCCAGTGGCCCATACAAATCTAGTCAAAGAATCTTTTTACAGGCATCCTTACTGAGAAACTCAGACTCCTCCATTCCACAGGATGGTGGGCAGAGGGGTGGTGCCACGCTCCTGGAGGTCCCTCACCAAAGGTCCTGCAAGAACAGACTGAATGCTGACTGTCCGGGGCCATGACCCTTCCTGCAGTGAAGTCCCATTGTCTTCACCTACCAGGAAGCCAATGGTTCTATTGCATAGCTCTGGCCCAAAAGACAGAAAAGCTATTTGCTTCAACTGTAAGAATACAAGTCCTTTCCTTCCTTTGGTGGTCTAATGAGGCATAGCCATGTTTTAACTGAAAGATGTTTGCAGAAGATGATGCCCTCGGGGAGAGAGGTTGCTCTGGGTTGTGTGATTCAGCCCTTCCACAGATCCTGTCTGGGCTGCCTGAGCACTCTCACCCTATCGCCCTAGTAATTTCAAGAAGCACTTACTGAATGACTAGATGCCATGTCTCTTATCCAAATCTGGCTCATATATTTGATTGCTTAGAGGTGTTTAGGGACATACACTAAAAATCAATCTATTTTTTTCTTTTCTGAGCAGGGCTAGAACATGGGGGGGGGGAATTCAAGTATTAGGACACAGAGGTCCCTTTAATCTGATGCATATCTTTGGTGGAAGGGCTAGAACTCACATCTCTTGCAAAAGACAACCAAAGTATAAAACAGTAATTGAGAACCTCTGGGAAAGCCATAAACTTTGGTGGTACTGTGTTGGCAACTCCTGGTATAGCAAGAATAAGGTGCTATAAGGAATTTAGTGTCCTAAAGTACTTATAATCCAGACAACCAGATTCTAAATGTCCAAGGATTGTACAGCAACTCAAGACAAGAATGTCACCAGCTGTCTCCTCTATTGATGTCTGAGTCTGGGATTTTCCTCTAATCTGCTTTCAGATACAGCAGCTAGGATCAGTACAAGGCATAAAACCTGAGATACAAGAAAAGAAGCATCCTACACCAACCTTTCTTTTCAAATGCATGCTAACACTGCATTTCCTATGTAATGACACCTCTCTCCCTCTCCTCTCCTCTCCCTCCCCATTCCTGAGCCAGCCAAAGGTGAGCTGTGATTTCACAATAAGTATCCTAAGCCAAAACGCAATTGGGACAGGAAGGAGTAGATCCATACTTGCCAGCCCTACAGAGATCATACAGAGGCTGGCTTAACACAGAACAAAAACCCATGAACAGCCAGGGGCCAGTTGCTCAAGCCTCTCAGGAGGCTGAGATCTGAGGATCAAGTTTCAAAGCCAGCTGGGCAGGAAAGTCCATGAGACTCTTATCTCCAATAAACCACTCAGAAAACCCAAAGTGATGCTGTGGTTCAAGTGGTAGAGCTCTAGCCTTGAGCTAAAGAGCTAAAGGACAGTGCTCAGGCCCAGAGTTCAAGCCCCACGACCGACAAAACCAAACAAAACCAAACTACAACAACAAAACCCATGAACATTCTATTGTTGTCAAGTGTGGGCCTATATCCCTACAGGTGTGGAACTGAAGCCCATCCCCAAGCCCTCGATTAGATGCATGTGTCATGCCATCAATACATACCAAGAACATATCAAGAAAAGCCAGGGCCAGCATCCTCATTTTTGGCTCTGGACCCTTTGGAAGAGAAGACTGCCATAACCCAGTCCTCCCTCACTTCCTGAATCTCCACATCTGTCTGGGCAGGAAATCAAACACCTTCTCTGCAGGATCCTGTGGACGTAAGCTACAGAGGGAGGAAGCCAAGATAAAACGCAACTCTCATACACAGGAACTTTATTAAACTACCTGTTCCATAAAAGCAATATAAATGGGACTTTAAAATACATTCAGTTCATCTTTAACAAATTTATGTAGAAACCTACTTACATTTTCCACTGCATACTTAAATTATTTGCCCAAGCTTACTACAGATAAGGTAATTGATCGCTCACCTGCATGCACAGATGCACATGTGTAGTCCTTGGAGTTGAGGACACCCCTTCTCAGGATTCAGCCTTTTGGGCCTGACAGCACCAAACATTCTGTGGAGCTTTCTCTGAGCCACCTGAGTACACCAGTTCTCAGTCCAGGAAGGCTGGAAGGGGCTTTGAGAAGCTGATCCCAGGAGAGATGGCTCCCTGCTTGTTTCTGACTTGGACCCTGAGAAACCAACATGGAAGCCACATTCACGTCTGTAGAATTGGGGACAGATGCTTAGGTGGAGAAAAATGACTTGTCAAAGGCACACAGCACAGGACACAGCTATCTACAACCTTCTTTGCTACCCATAGTCTACAAGCTTCTGATGGCTTTCATTCCTTTCATATGGGCCCTATGTCTAGGCTAATTTTGCCTCACCATTGAACAAGACATCAGTGAGAAGCTGCACAAGATCCTCACTAGGCATCTCAGGGTGCCAGATATACTTGCTCTGGGCTATTATTATGTGTGTATGTGCCTGTGATATACTTGTTCAGTTGTGTGTGTGTGTGTGTGTGTGAGAGAGAGGGGTGGGGGGAGGGAGAGAGATGTAAGTACTCAGGGCTATTTGTGTGTCTGTGGGGTGGAGGGATAGTGAGGTTAGAATTCATGGCTTAAGCCATACCCTCAGCTTTTTTTTTTTTTTTGTCAGTTGTGGGGCTTGAACTCTGGGCCTGGGCACTGTCCCTGAGCTCTTCAGCTCAAGGCTAGCACTCTACCACATGAGCCATAGCACCACTTCTGGCTTTTTCTGCTTATGTGGTGCTGAGGAATCAAATCCAGGGTCTCATGCATGCAAGGCAAGCACTCTACCACTGAGCCACCTTCCCAGCCCCAAATCTTTTAGTTTTAGTTCACTTTTCAGATAGGGACTTTTTTGTTGTTGCCTGAGGCCTGCCCTGGACCCTCACCTCTAATCTATGTGCCCCACATAGCTGGGGGGCCAAATGTGCTCCACCATGCCTGGCTTATTAGTTCAAGATGAAGTCTAATTAACATTTTGCTCCAGCTGGCTCCAAGCTTCCATCCTCCTGATCTCTACCCATTGAGTAATTGTGATTCTAGGCATGTGCCATCATGTTCAACTGCTCAGGGCTATTTCTACAAGAGGCCTGTAGCTCTTATTTCTTCCACCTGAATGTTGGCCTTTTCAAAGGTTAATGCCATGGCTTATGGCAATGGTTTCCATTAATTACGATGAAAAGCTAATTATGATGAAAAATAATATTCTATAGTAGTGAGACTCTTACTTCATTCATCACAGGATCTCCACAAATGCAGCTCTTACTTAGATCCATCTACCTACCAATGTCAGATCTAAGATGAGGTTTCACTCATATGTGATCTAGAGTGAAAAGGGGAGACAATCTTTAAAAAAAACAAAAAACTTTCAATTATTCATTCTCCCATTTCCTAGAGAGGTCATGAAAGAGTACTGGGGGAGATTTTATGCTTTCTTTTGGATGAAAGTTAAAAAAAAATAAACTAAAAATTTCTGATAAAATAGCTTGAATTGGGATTGACCACCACTGTACCAAGGAAGAAACGTCAACATTAAAAAAAAATACCGCTGAGAACAGGAACCTGAGAGCGTGAAGGCCAGGAGGAACGGCAGGACCAGTGACATTTGAAAGAGGAGGGCTTGGAGCAGGCAGAGGGAGAGGAGGAAGACTGGAGACACGCGGGGGTTCTGGAGCCAAGGCAGACGCATGTCAGAGCAGCCATCACAGCTTTTTAACGGATACAAAACGGACAAGCCAAGTGAGGACCACGTGCGCAGCCGCACTGCCTCTGATGTCTTCCCAGCCAAAAACAGCACGTGGAGGTTCTGGGATCCACCATCTGCAGGAAGCACTTCGCTGATGCCTTGGGGGTCACCCATGGACCCCCTCAAAAGGCAGGAACATATATATGATTTCTGTCTACCTGAGTCTAACATCGCCTTTCATTCACACACAGACCTGCAGAGTAACACAAGGACAAACAGGCAAGGCCAGAACACCCAAGGCCTCGAGGGGGGTGGGGCAGCTGCCCATGCAGGGCCAATTTTGGGCAGGTCAGGGAGTCTAGGGCCTGGAAATCCAGGAAGATAGGAGCCTCTTCACTTTAAGGATAAAGTTTCTCCCCTGGGAGGCATTTTACTCTGCAAAAGGAACCAACTACAACATTATTTTATTGTTATAATATTAAAAAATAAGTCTTTGATATATAAAAACTGGCCAGAAGTATTTTTTCTTTTTTTTTGTTCAGTTATTACATAATGTCATCCTATCCAGTCTATCATAGATGGTGGAACCTTTGTCTGGGGTGCAGGATGAGGGTTAGGGGTCCCCCTCCCCCGCCCCCGGAGGTGAGGCAGATGGCTTTCCACACCCTGGATTTGACAGCAGGAGTGCGCATGACAAGCTGTGGCCCAGAGACCCCAGATCTTCAGGGCTGGAGGGGCGCATCACTTCTGCAGAGGATGGAGGATCCGCCCCAGCGTGGCCCGCCCGGCGTCCTTCAGCCGGAGGGAGGTCCTGTCCCTGGCCCCCCTGGCCTTCAGCGGGCTGTCGGCGTCGGGCCCCTCGGGGGATTCGGGGCACTTTCTGGGGGCCCGGGCGCTGCTGGCGCGCCTCAGGGTGCCGTCCCTGGGGCCGGCGTCCTCGGGGCCGCCCTTGACCTTCAGCTGCCGCTGGGAGACGGTCCTGGTGATGGCGCGGGCTTTGGCGGCGGGCGGGACGTCGGTTCTCAGGCACCGGGACGAGGAGGCCACAGTATTTCGGGCGAAGCTGGGGATGGGGGCCGGGCCCCGGGGGGCGCCGGGCTCGTCCGCAGGGCTCTCGGAGCTGGAGAGCTTGCTGTCCTCGGGCTTGGGCCGGGGGATGTTCCTGAGGGGCTTGGCGCTGGGCTTGAGGGAGCCCCTGCGCTGCAGCGGGGCCGCCTCCTTCCCCGGCAGCCGGCCGCCCCGCGCCGG
>NW_012267338.1:1776589-1816722 GCF_000151885.1 Dipodomys ordii | reverse complement strand
GGCCGCGGGCTTGGGGACCCCCGGAGACGCCTCTTTGAGGGAGCCCCTCTTCGGGGTGGCCGCGGCGTCCTTCCCTCGCAGGGCTCTGTCCCGGGGCGGGCCGGCCTTGCAGCCAAGCCCGGCTTTCGGGGAGGCGGGCGCAGGAGCCTGGCAGGGCCCCAGATCCCCAGCCCCGGAGGACACGGAGTCGCTCCCTTCCCTCTCCCCATCTCCGGGTCTGGGCTCGGCGCCCTCCGAGCAGTCCAAGGTCAGCGAGCAGTCGGTGGTGTCCGAGATGTAGAACAGGCGCCCGGGGTCCTGGCTCTCCGGGTCACTGCTGCCCACGGACTCCTCGGCGGCGGCCCCGGCGCCCTCCGGGGCGGCGTCGAGGCTCTCCTGGGGGGCCTCGTCCACGGGGGTCGGGCTGTCGCTGCCCCGCCCTGGGGGCTCCTGCTCCCCAGGGCTGAGGTCACTCGGCGTCAATGGGGATGTGGGCAGGGGCGCCTCGGCACCCTGGAGGTCGAACGGGGTCAGCCCGGTCACCAGCTCGTGCTCCTTGACGCCCAGAGCGAGTGGCGACAGCGCAGGGACGGGTGCGGGCCGCAAGCCCGCCGGCTCACTGTTCCTCTTCCGCAGGACCCCGACCCCCTCGTGTCGAGCGCGGGGGACGGGCTCTGCAGCCTGGGGGGCACTCTGCCAAGCTGAGGGTGGGTTGGGGGCTTTCTCCAGGCCTTCAGAGGCGGGAGGGGTGGGTGTGAAGTCGGGGTCGGGGTCCTTTGGCTCTCTGGGTCCCATCCAGGCCATGGTGGGCCGGGGCTGCCGGGCGCTGTTCCGGGGCAAGCTGTTGAACTTGTTGGGCCCCTCCGAGCTGTCCGTGGTGCTCTCCAAGAAGGTCAGCAGCTCCCGGTCAGCAGACGCACCCAGGGACAGGCGGGAGCGGCGCATGTTGGGGGGCCGGTAGGAAGGGCTGATGGGTCTGGGCTGCAGGAAAGGGGGTAGGTCCTCCGTGCCCTTCTTGGCCAGTAGCTCGACATCGTTCTCGCTGCTGCTCCTGCCAAAGCCCCCCAGCTCTCCTGCCGTCCAGGAGCGCCGCTTCTGTTCCAGCTCCCTTAGCCGCTGCAGCTGCCTCTGTTCATGCAGCTCTCGGTCGTGGTTGTCCTGAGCAAGGGTGGAGAGAAGCCAGCATGAGACACGCGGCTCACCTGCGACTCCAGGGCCACCCACCTCGCAGAGGTGCGTGTGGGGAGGGCGGCCCTGGGCTCTGGCTGGTTTGCAGATGCGCACTTGTCGCAGTGTGTGGAGAGTCCCTAAAGTGGCTTAGGGGATCTGACCCAGGCTCACTGCTGGGCCTGGCTCCAACAACCTCGACTGTTCTCATCTAAACCCTTGGCCCAACTTTTAGTTTTCAGCCAGGGCTACAATTCCAAATATGCACAGGACTTCAATTCCAGGAAAGTCAGCTTGGTTTCTAAGTAGGGAAAGACCAGGAGGAGGATGGAGAAACAACTATGTAAGCAATGCACAGAGAAAAACCACTGTGAATGTTCTGCATGCAAACTGTAGCATAGGTATGATAGAACTGTGCTGATGTGTGCACACGCCACACACTTGCATGCACGTAACACACCCTGCTACTTAACAATGACCTGGATACAGAAAGGTGTGCCCCAAAGACTAAGAGATGCCTGCCCTTGCCCCCCACAACCAGAGAAAAGGACAAGAACAGGGGTGCCTTGCAAATCCACCCTGACGCAAAACACTCCACCCTCTCCCATGCAATGGAATCTGAACCTGCGAATATTAAAACAAAAATTTGAAAGCCCACTTTAACGTATCATTCATGGAATGACAATGTACTTTTGCTGCTCAGATCCAGGTTTTTAAATTTTATTTTATTCTTTTAGGGGATGGGGGATGTTACTGAGAGTGGAACTCAGGGCTTTGTTCCTCCTAGGCAGGTGGCTCTACTACTGGAGCCATATCCTTAGCATTTGTTTGTTTGGTTTTGACTTTAGTATTTTGAGGATAGGGTCTAATGCTGCTCATGCCCTGGTAGGTTGGGGCCAGTCCTTCATATCTCAACTTCTCAAATAGCTGGAATGACAGGTATATGCTACCACACCCAGCTGTTGATTGAGATGGTGTCTCACTAACTTTTTGCCTATGGCTAGCCTCAAACTGTGATCCTCCTGATCTCAGTTTCCCAAGATGATAGGCATGAGCCACTAAACCAACCACTGATGTAGTTTCTTAAGATATTTACAACGTGGGGTTGGCTGAAACTGCAGATGTGGAATGGTGGCCATGGAGAGCTGGCTGTGTCACAAATCACAACTCTTTTGGATTGTGACATCCGTGTGCGTAATTACATAATTACACACACATCACCACCCAAATCTGTTCTTGTTAGCAATTTTTTTGTTTGAAAATCCACTTCCTCCTCCAATGAACTTTTCCTGGCCAAGCTTCTGCCCCAGCGCTGGCTGGGGACTCCTGCTCCTCCCACAGCTCCAGCCTCGGCCTTCTGGCCTCCCATCATTCCCATCTCTCTCAGCCGTCTCCCATCCAGGCTGCTCTGGTGGGAGGGGCTGGGTCTTGGCTCTAAGGTGGAGTGCGCTATGCAGGTGGCCTTATAGGCTTGTAGGATTTGGACATGGACTGAGCTCCTCAGAAAGAGCCAATTTGGCCTCCCCCATCCTCCACAGTCTCCCACAGCTGAGCTCACTGCTTGGACAGAAGCACATCAACGTGGCCACAGGCTCAGTCTCCTCCTCTCAGCTGGACAGAGAAAGGAGAGGCTGGAAAATCCAAGTAATTCTGAGCTTGTGAGGAATGTGCCCAGTCTTTCCCAGAGATCCAGCCATGGATAGATCTGCATTTAGGGTAACAGTGTAAGGCCTTGGGTTTGATCCCTAGCACCAACTAAATCAATCAAAAAACAAAATAAAATATGGGACAAGAGATGATTTGGGGTATGTGGCTCTTTGTGGCTACCTGAAATGAAAGATGAGAGCTACTTTTTCTTTTCTTTTACGGGTCCAGGAGCTTGAACCCAGGGCCTGGGCACTGTCCCTGACCTGTTTTGCCCAAGGATAGTGTTCTATTACTTGAGCCACCATCACATTTGGCTGTGTGTGTGTGTGTGTGTGTGTGAGTGTGTGTGTGTGTGTGTGTATGGGGGGAAGAGTGGGAGAGAGAAAGAGAGGGGTAGGAGGGGAAGGAGTGAGAGAGAGGAACAGAGAGAGAGAGAGAGAGATTGGTTAATTGGAGAGAGAGGTCTCACAGGCTGGCTTCTAACTGCAATTCTCAGATGTCAGCCTCCTGAATAGCAAGGATTATAGGCATGAGCCACCATGGCTTATTATTTGGTGTTACTTAACAGAAGTTTGATTTATGACTTCCAAATTCAACTCAGAGACCAATGGAATTGGCAGCTGAGGGGAGGAAGCATGGCTGCTGTGATCCATACAGGGGTGTGGTCCCTAGATAGGGGAGACTATCCGAGGCCATGCTACAAAGAACAACAGGGTCCTTATAGAGCCAGTGCCATGGCAATGGTGCGGGGCTGCAGATGAGTAAGAGAGAGGCCTTTCCTCTAGCTGGACCACAGAAACTCTGAAAACAAGCACTCTTTAATCCACTTGGGTTGAGCAAGAGAGACAGGCTGTTAGGGAGATTCTTAGACACTGTGACTTCCATCCTTGAGAAGGTCTATGAATGAAACACTTTTAGGGCGTTACGTATGCTGATGTGAACACTAAGACACCATGCGACATCAGAGCCACATCACAGGAGAGGACCTGTGTCACAACCCAGCCTGACACTTCCGGAAACCACAGAACCCCTAGACCGAACTGTTGTCCCATGGACAGAGAATTGGATCAAAGCAAAAAGTCAGAGTCTGGAAACACAACGATGCCACTGGCCATACCTTAACTGCTTTGTTGAATCTGGTGCAGAAGTCTCTGAATATCTGGAAGCATTCGTCCAGCTTCATGGTTTCTTTGTCTTCGCAGAAAAAATCTATGAGGGTATGAGCCTCTCCCTGCAGCTCCCGTCTCCAGTGCTCCAGTTCCGACAGCTTCTCCATGGCAAACTGCAGAGACACAGACAGACTCAGTGCAATACACAGATCAGCTGGAGCAGCATGATCTGAAGTACTCTGGAAGACACACTGCCAGAGTCCCATCTCAAGTCTCTGGGAAGGGAAGGGTTACTGCATGACTGCTGTATAAGTCAACTCCAACTGAACTTGGTAAAAGCTAGGAGCTCATCTCTCTCTCCTAAAAACCACAGAATGGAAGAATCAGGCATGGTAGTGCATGCCTATAATCCTATAAACCCAGAATTTGAGAGGCTGAGTCAGACTGAGGTTAGCCAGGGCTACACAATGAGATCTCCATCTAAACCCCTTCCCCCCACAATAACCAGAAGAAAAAAACAGATTTAAAGCTAATGTAGAAGGGTGCTGATAAAATTTTTACCTTGAAGGTCACTAGAAAGGTTGGTTTTATTAGGAAGATCTCCTGTTCCTATTCTTCTTTCTCTCAAACTTGACTCTTCTACTGGCAAGGGTTGTCTTTAGGGTTTGTCCTGACAAACTGCCCACGCTGCCCTGCCAGAGGGAGTCTATGCTTGAGCATAGATCACTAAGAGGGGTGCTTTAGCGTGGACTACTGTCCAAGTCAGCTGGGAAGGGCTAGCCACAGTCTGCGCTTGAACCCCACATGCAGAGAGTAGATTTGAGACAGACCCACATCGACATTTCACTAAAAACCCCAGCAGAGTCTAACCCTGTGCCATTTCCACTGCATTACTTCTCCCAACTCCAGTAGGATAACAGCGTCACCCAAGGAGCCCCAGCCACCTGCCACCTGCAGTGTCCTGGGGCAGGTCAGCAAGCGCCTTGAGAGCTAACGGTGAGGCGGTGTGGTGAGGGAGGGAGCATTTCTTCCCCATCACCTGGGAGATGGAACATCTGGAATGATGTGGAAATCTTTCCTTGCCTGCTGATGGGGAAATGCAGTTTACAGGAAGGAAATTTGCAGGAAATTTGCTACTTGGTGAAATCACATGTCCTGTCTTTCCAAAAATGGGCTATTTTTCTTCTTTTTTGTCTGTGTGTGGCAACCTGAGCTTTGAACTTAGGGTCTGGAGCTTGTTTAACAGGTGCTCTAGTAGCTCTTTTGGCCTTCAGTCATTTTTGCCAGATAGGATCTTAGCTTTTGTTGTTGTTATTGTTGTTATGAGGGCTGACCTCTGGACCTGGGCGCTGTCCCTCTGCTCTTCAAATCAAGGCTAGCTCTCTACCACTTGAGCCACAATGCCACTTCTGGCTTTTTTCTGCTTATGTGGTGCTGAGGAATCGAACCCAGGGCCTCATGCATGCAAGGCAAGCACTCTACCACTGAGCCACCTTCCCAGCCCAGGATCTTGGCTTTTTGCCCCAGGAGCAGCCTTGTATTGCAATCCTTCTACCAATGCCCCAGCATAGCTGGGATTACAAACAAGCCCCAACACATTCAGCTTGATTATTAAGATGGAGTCTACGTAACTTTTGTCTAGGTAGGCCTTGAACTAAGATCTTCCTGATCTCTACCTCCCAAGTAGCTGGGATTACAGGTGTGAGCCGCTACACGTAGCCCAAGGGCTTAAATGTGAACAACTACTCTTGGAATGAGGGGTTGGAACTATGGTGCGGCAGAAGCTGCAAGCTGCCCACTTTTGAGGAGGACTTACTGTCTGAGCACGTTCTGCCAGCTCAGACCCACCACCTCCCACTCATTCCAACAACTTTCCCCCTAAATGGCCTTTTCTTTTAAATCAAACACATTCTAGAGGTAGCAGAAAATCTAAACTATGTAGGAAAGTGAATACCAGAGACAGTAACCATCTGAGTCAGTAGCCCACGGCAGTATGCGTGTTTATACTCTAGCTTTCTTTATGGAGAGGAACATTCATGAAGGGATAAATCTTTGCCTGTCATTCTTCTGAAGGGGAAATATGGATTCCAGCCAAGAATAGCTCAACTGGAGAAGCATAGTCTTCCTGACAAAAGCCTGTGCTGGGAGCTGGGCTCTGCCAGGTCCCTGCTCTGCAGACCCTGGGCGACAGGCCCACACCAAAGCCAGCCCTGCACCAGGGAACGTGAACGGCTCTGGCCGCTGATCTGAGAAAAAAAAAACATGGTTGAGTCATGTGTCTTGAGACCCACAGGACCAGGGACACAAAAGTCCAAAGTTGCACTGGTGAAAGGGCTTATTCTCTTTCATAGAGATTGAACTTTCACCTTGAACTTGACTGCTAGGGATCAAAGTTCCAAACCAGTATGGCTTGCCCAAAATCTACTTCAAAATGTTGAAACTGATCTGCAAAAAAAAAGTGTTCCAATGATCTTTCTCAAAAATCTTGAACAGAGGTTAGGGCTTGCCCTAGGCTTATCTAAGTATGCAAGAAAAAGGCCCAACAAACAACTCCCCACAAGCTGACCCACTCTGCTTACCACAGCAGGTCCTGAGACTTCACAGTCCTTCATGCTCCGATCCTAACCCATTTTAAGAAACTTTGTCTCACTATTTAAGAAAGAAAAATACCTAGCTCTGTATCACATTTTATTTTCAGAGATAAAAGCAACTGACAGGGCATGGGGCATAGCTCAGTGGTATAGCACTTACATAGCAATTACCACCAACAACAAAATAAAATTATATCCCAAAGAAACAAAAAAACTTCCAGTAAGAAAAGTTTAAAGAACTAAAATAATGGTCTATAGGTAAGGAGAGGGTAGAGACATTTTTCATCCCAAATCCCATTGTACAGCTAGGTGCCAGGGGTTCATGGCCTGGCACTGTAGCTTCATGGGAGGCTAACATCAAGAGGACTGCAGTTCCAGGCCAGCCTGGGTAGAAAAGTTCCTGAAGTCCTTGGTAGTATGAGTGTGTTATCCCAGCTATGACAGGAAGGCTAAAACAGGTGGACTGACGCCTAAGCATGCACCAGGGTACGAAGGGGGACCTCATCACAAAAATTAGTGACTAGAGGTAGAACTTAACTATAAAAAGCCTACCTATGCCTTGTATGTCCCTCCCCCATGGTATAACCCCTGCTTTCACTATATATGATGTTGGTATATGTGGAGGGGAAGGGAAAAAAGAAATTGTTAAAACAGGGATACAGGAGGACCCATTGCAACAATGAGATGTACAAGTCATTATCTCGAAAAACGAACTTTACAACTTTGGTGGGGATGGGAAGGGGAAACAAAGCAGGAGGCTACAATGCTTGATAAGAAATGCACTCATTATCTTACCCATGTAATTGTAACCCCTCTGTACAGTATTTTCACAATAAAAATATAGTTAAAAAATAAAGCCTACCTAGAAGGCAAGAGGCCTTGAGTTCAAATTCCATACCTTTGCCAAAAAAAAGGGGGGTTCTATATTAAGGTTTAATTGTGGAAGATACAGCTTAGGAGTAGCTTAGAAGTCATGAGTTTAATCCCTAGCGCCATGAGAGAAAGGTGGGAGAGAGAGAGAGAGAGAGAGAGAGAGAGAGAGAGAGACTGATTTAGCATAAAATATTAACACTTAAGGTAAAAACTTGGGAGAAGGAAAGAAATATCCAAATTCTTCACTGTGACATGTGGCAGTTCTTTGGGGTCCGGTCGTGGGGCCTGAACTCTGGGCCCTGGGCACTGTCCCTCAGCTCTTCAGCTCAAGGCTAGCGCTCTACCACTTGAGCCACGGCACGACTTCCGGCTTTTTTTTCCTTTTTGCTTATGTGGTGCTGGGGAATTGAACCCAGGGCCTCAGGCATGCAAGGCAAGCACCTTACCACTGAGCCACCTTCCCAGCCCCGACATGTGGCAGTTCTTACTCTTGAATTTCATAATTTCTTTTGTTCATCCAACTGTGCTCAACACTGTTTTGTGGTATTGAAGCAATGATGGTAGTCGCATTTGCTTTGTTGTTGCACTAGGAGAAAAATGTGTCTGTGTGAAGGGACTGTGAGCACAGCTCATGGCAGAGCACCTGCCTAGCATGCAAGAGGCTTTGGGTCTCATCCCCAGCACCAAAAAACAAACAAACAACAAAACCCAAAAGGCATGAGTCTGGTTACGCTTGAAAGTAAATGGAGAACATGTTTAATAATAAAAATAAACTCACAGCAGAGCCACACACAATGCAGCATTTGCAGGTGGAGCTGAAGGACATATACTATTCAAAGGAGCCCAGTGAATGCACAAAGCCCCGGCCCTCACTGTTTCAACCTAGCACGCAGGTAACTCTGCTCCACAACTCCCAGTCATGGGTCTTAGCTACTGAGCTAATGGCTGCATCCGTAGAAGGCTAACAGCAGGAAACGGTGCCACTTTTTTTTCTCTTTTAATAAAGTAGATTAAAAAGATGTCAGACTATGTGATTAGTGAGTCACGGTGAGCCGCCACAAACATGTCCACTCTGCTAGTTTTTGTTGATGTTATTCAGAGCAGCTCCTGACACACCCTGTGGGTTGATGTTCCAATGTTGACAGGCAGAGTAACTGTGTGTGTCCTGCTGCCCAAAACCCATGCCCATCCATGTGCAGTGGTCCCAAGAAGGAAGGACGATGATCAGGGATGGGCACCAGTGGCTTATACCTGTAACCCTATCTACTCAGAAGGCTGAGATCGGAGGTTCCTTGTGAGACTCTTATCACTAATTAGTCAGCAAAAAGCCCGAAGTGAAGATGTGGCCCAAGTGGTAGAGTGACAATCTTGAGCTAAAAAGCCAAACAGGAGTATAAGACTCTTAGGTTCAAGCCCTGGTACTGGCTCGTCAGCAAAATAAAAACAAAACAAAAGGAAGATCGGCCTGGGTCCTGCAATGTAGGGTGATTTCAATAGAACCTTGTATTCCAAAACCATGACAGGTGTACAACCAGATGTTGAGTTGCTGGGCAGAGTTGGAGCGTCAATGCGCTAGGCTGCTATAGGTTCACCACAGGAAGGTGGATCTGGCATGTTTATGGAGCAGTACAGGTTCCTTGTACTAGCTTTGGGAAACTATGAATGAGAGCCTGCTACTCTGCAATTCACCCAGGGGAAACTGAGGCAGCCTTTCCAGGGCTGCCGAAGGCTGAGATTCGAGGGACTGACCTGAAGGAAATCTTCCATCTGCTGGCAGAGCTCCCCATCCTGCTGGACATTTTCCTGAAGCGATCTCGTCCTGACAAAGAGGGAGCGCAGTTCCGCCTCGGTGTTATCCAGAGATAATCTAGAGAAGGAAGGGGAGAGTGGGCAGTTGGCACAAGGTGTGGGTATGTTAAACCAGTTCCATCTGTTTGATGGACACACACACACGCTGGTTCAGGGCACAGGCCGTCACTGTTCTTGGAGATGAGGCAACTCAAGCCCCATGATTTGCAAAGCTTTTCATAAAGCAGGTCTGAACACCTTTATGCAACAGCATCACCACACAATGCTTTCCCTGGATTAGGAAGCTCTAGTCCACAAAAGGGAAGGCCCACAGTCCCAGTACTAAGGGCCCCGTGGAGAAACTAAGCAGACGCTACGTCTCACAGGTAGCCACACACACTCTCCATATTGTATAGAGCACTAAAACACAGCCACCAGCTCTGCGAGTAAATGGTCAGATTGATTGTAATGATTCTGTTACATGCATCAAGTCAAGATTAGTAGAACATGATGGATGGCTTTGTTTTCTATGCTAGTTGTGGGGCTTGAACGCAGGGCCTGGGTACTATCCTTTAGATTTTGTACTCAAGGCCAGCTCTCTACCACTTGTAGCTATAGCTCCTCTTCTGGTTTTTGGTGGTTAATTGGAAATAAGAGTCTCACAGAGTTTCAGGCCCAGGCTGGCTTTCAGCCACGATTCTCAGATCTCAGCCTCCTGAGTAGGCATGAATCACCAGTGCCAGTTGTATAGATTTTTTGTTTGTTTGTGTGTATGTGTGGTGGTACTGGGGCTTGAACTCAGAGCCTAGGTGCTGTCCATTAGCTTTTTCCATTCAAGGCTGGCTTTATACCACTTGAACCACAACTCCAGTTTTGGTTTTTTGGTGGTTAATTAGGTATTAGTGTCTCATGGACTTTCCCACCTGGCTGGCTTCGAATTGTGATACTTAGATCTCAGCCTCCTGAGTAGCTAGGATCACAAGTGTGAGCCACTGGTGTCCAACTCTCTTGTCTTTCTTAGTGCAATGAAAATTTTTATCTTCATTGGTTACTGGTGCCTATCTGAGATCGGATACACTCATGTATTCAACCCTCTATTTCAAATAAGCAAGCCTTACCAAAAGGATGTTTTCTAAGGTATTATCTAGCTAAACTGATTCTTTGCTAGCCAGGAATGCCTGTTCAAAATGTAATGGTAGCCAGAGGCCGGTGGCTCATTTCTGTAATCCCAGCTACTTGGAAGTCTGAAATCAGGAGGAATGTAGTTCAAAGCTAGTAAGGGCAGGAAAATTCATGAGAACCCTTCTCAACTCATAGCTGGGTGCAACTGTACGCAGTCATCCCAAGCTACATGGCTTGAGAACAGGAGGACTGAAGTTCTAGAGCAGCCCAGGCAGAAAGACTCCATCTCTATGGAGGGAATCTAGACATGATGGCTCACACCTATGATTCTAACAACTATAAAGAGCCTTAAGTAGGTTCATGGAGACTCCCAGTGGGCAGGAAGTGAGACTCTTATACTAAAAATAACCAGTGAAGAATAGGGCTGGCCATGTGGCTTAGTGGTAGAACACCAGTCTAGCAAACTAAAGACCCTGAGTTCAAACCCAAGTCCCACCAAAAACAATAACAACAACAAAAGCAAGAAAGGAAGAAAGGAAGGAAAGAAAGTAATGGTAGTTTCTCCTTACACATCTCTTGATAATAGTTCTGTACTAGTCAGAATAAAAACAATCTCACACAACATTAAAAAGTGAATAAGTCTGTGTCATAAGATGAACATATTCATTTTTACATCATAATCTAGTAATCTGTAAACACGAATTATGAAATGTTTATACCTCTGCACTGATAATGCTCCTTTTGGAAAGACATATAATCTGTGGTTACGTGTTCATAAAGTTAGTATCAGTGAGATACTGGCCAATGACAGGCTATGAGCTGTGGTTCATTTGTTTATATGCAGATGGTTCATAGCTATCATAGCTGGCTAGAGTCACACATATAATAAGTACATGATAGGCTGGGTGTGGTGGCACATGCCTGTGGTCCCAGATACAGGGAGGTGGAGGTAGGAGAACTGAGGTTTAAGACTAATCTAGGCAAAGTTAGCACAAGATTCCATCTGAAAAGCAAACTAAGAACAAAAGGACCAGGGCATGGTTCAAGTGGTAGAGCGCTTAACCTAGCAAGCAGGAAGCCTTCAGTTAAGACTCCAATACCACGCACAAGCACACACGTACACACACATACACAAAATACATGACATAGTCGGGTGTGGTGGTACACACCCATAGTGCTAGCTACTCAGAAAGTGGGGCAAGAGGAGTGCTTGAGCCCAGGGACTGTGGGAAGCCATGTGCTGGTGGCTCACATCTATAATCTCAGTTACTCAGGAGGATGAGATCTGGAGGATCTAGATTCATGGCCAGCCTCAGCAGCAAAGTTTGCTAGACTCCATCTTGAAAATCACTAGCATAAAACAGGGCTGGTGGTAAGCCTTAAGTGGCAGGGCACCAGCTTAGCGAGTGTAAAGACCTGTGTGTTCACAGCCCAGTACTAAAAAGAAAAAAAGAAAAAGTAGAGAGATATGAACTGGGTCCACACATGCAGTGGTGAGCTGAGCAAACTCTTCCTGCTCTACACTGAGTAACTCCACAGGACAGCCTGAAGTCAGCCAGGCTGGCAACGGTAACAAATCAGAGGGATTTTCTTTGAAGAACTAGTTATTTGAAATAATACCATGGGATGCACAGATATGTATTATAAGAACTCAAAATAGGACATTCTCACAGATTATAGCCACCTTAAAATATATACCTATATTAGGATTAAAAGCAAATTAGAGTTATGTAATTAGAGCTTTATGCTTGGTAGGTACTTTCTCTGTCACACTGAGTGACTAATTTAAAAATCAAATCCTGTCACAGCTCTTGGTATGGTTCCAAACCCTTTTAATGTAATAGAAAATAAATGGACCATGCTAGATTCCACAAGGAAACAGTGATGTATGGCTCGCCGTTTGACTGATAGGAACCAACTCCCAGGTTAATAAGCTGTGTTGTTTGAATTTTTTGGGTGTGGAAGGATTTGAAGTTCTTAAGCTATATTTTTTTTAAACTTGTGATACTCATAGGATAGACTAACATTGTTTCTTTTAGTTTAAAAATAAAGCTTAAAACCCATCAATTTTCTCCAAACAAATTTCTTTTAAACAAAAGAAGTTCTGAAAGTGTAACAGAAAGCTTTTCAAGTTGGGCACTAGTAACACATCCTATACTCCTAGATTTTCAGTAGTATGAGATCTGAGGATCATGGTTCGAAGCCAGCCTAGGCAGAAAAGTCTGTGAGATACTAATACCCAAATAACTACCAAAAAGCCAGAAGCAGAGGTGTAGCTTAAATATTAGAGCACCAGCCTTGAGTGGCAAAAGCTAATGGACAGCACCCACTCCTGATTTCAACCAGTATTGGCATATGTGTGCACACACACTAAGAAAGCTTTTCAAAATTCATATTCAAATCTAAGAGTTCTAACTTCTCAGCCATTTTCCTAAGAGGACCATTAAGAAAACTGGATTCTCACAATGCACTTTTTTTTGTACTGAGGAATCAAACCCAGGACATTGCATTTGCTAGGCAACTGCTCTGCCACTGAGCTACAGCCCAGCCATCACAATGCATATCCTCTGCCCTCTTTGCTTACCTTGCAGCCTCTTGAACATGATGCAGCTTTTCAGAAAAGTTTAGAAGAACAGCATCTTGCTTTTGAGCTTCCTGGAACAAAACCAGAATATTCCCTCACTGGATAGATTAAAGGAAATCATTTTCTTCCAGATTAAGGGAGCCTTCAACTTCTTGTGTCTTTTGACACCTTGATATATTCTCAGCAATTCCCAGAGACAGGAACTCTGCTATCTTCATATTTACCAGAAAAACCTCAATTCTCAGACACAGCAATTAATCTGCCATGGAATACAACTCATGTGCATTGCAACTCAATGGAAGTGGTGGCAATTTAGCAGGCTTATTGTTTCTAAGAGAATCCAATATATCCTGCTTAAATATCACCCATACCTCTGAGTGTGTTTTTAAAGGCGTAAGATACTCTCTGCTGTAAAACCAGTTTGCATACTGAGTTTAATCAGTAGGTACTTGCTGGGAGGTGAAAGGAATGCAGGTGGGAAAGGAGCTGTTACTAACTCTGAAAGCTTCCTTTCCCCATTCAATGGCATGGACCAAATTACCCAGAGTCAGCAGACAAACAGAATGGAATACAGTCTGCCAAGAAGTGGGTAGGCTGGATAGAAAACACAGATTTTTTTTCCCTGAAAGCCTTGAAAAATGAACTTTTCAAACAAGTCCTTAAGTGTGGCTCAGTACGCCAGCACACACAAGGCCTCAAGTTCCATCCTCACACAGCAAAACAAAAATCTATCAAATACTGAGTTAAGCATGGCCCTCTATCTTCTGAAGAACACAGTCATACAGTCATATCGTGTATGCTATGTATAGGGAATTTTCTACAGGCCAAACATTGAGCGAGGCCCTTTATGGAAGTGTCCCTTCCAGTCCTTTCTATTACCCAGCTTGGAGTAAGTTATCCCTGCTTCATAATTAGATAAAGAAATAGAGAAGCTGGTCGCCGGTGGCTCACACCTGTTATCCTAGCTACTCAGGAAGCTGACATCTGAGGATAGCAGTTCAAAGACAGCCCAGGCGCCCCCCCCCCCTCCAAATGTCATTAGACTCCTATCTCCAATTAACAACCAAAAAGCTGGAAGTGGAGTTGTGGTTCAAGTAGCAGAGCACTAGCCTTGAATGAAAAAGTCAAGCAAGAGTGCAAGGCCCCAAGTTCAAGCCCTAGTACTGCACAAAAATGAAATAGAGGGTCTCAAGGTCTTTAACTTGTGTGAGGAAGTAGAGCTATGCATGCAGATAGTTTCCTTCTCAGGTCAAAGATGCCTGTCACTGGTGTGAAAACAGGGAATTCCAAGAAGGGAAAGCAAATAATTAGCAATAATAAGCAATTAATAAGCAATTAGTTGAGGTCGTTTAATTACAAAGAGACAATCACCCTTTAGGCAAAGCTATTCTGGTGTTCTGTCAAAATAAGAGGCAATTGACTTGAGATGTAGCTCAGTGGCAGAGCAAGTGCTTTGCATGTGTAAGACCGTGGATTCAACAAAAAGAAGGCATGGGTAGGCTCCAAACCCTTTAATAGCAGCAAAGTATGCCAACGTCGTTCTCAAAGGACATAAACACACTCTGTACACCCAAGTGGACATAATTTCTATCCATTTCACAGAAGTGGTTCACCCACCATCCAGTCTTCTCTCCGTCCCCAGGGCCATGACCCTCTCCAACTCTCACCAGACAGAGACAACTGCCACCAAGATGAATTCTATTTCTCATTCTCGCTCCACTCTAATCCAGCGTCCACCTGCCTTATTTTTCTACCTCCACTCAAAACTGTTCATGCAGGGCTGGGAAGTTGGCTCAGTGGTAGAGCGCTTGCCTTGCATGCCTGAGGCCCTGGGTTCGATTCCTCAGCACCACATAAGCAAAAAGAAAAAAGCCGGAAGTGGCGCTGTGGCTCAAGTGGTAGAGCGCTAGCCTTGAGCTGAAGAGCTGAGGGACAGCACTCAGGCCCAGAGTTCAGGCCCCACAACTGGACCAAAAAAAAAAACAAAAAAAAAAACTGTTCATGCCATTCTGCTGTGCGTAAACTCCTGCTAGCTTCCCATTGCAAGTATGGAATTCCAATTCTGCACCTCTGATATCTGACTCCTTCCAGAGGGCTTCTCAGCCTCTGCCTCACTCATCCACTCCCCAGCAGCTCTATAGACCCACAGCTCAACCTGGGCATCTGCAAACAGGGGATCTGAAAAGAGAATCTTCTTGGAACCTGCCACATCCTCTCCTAACTCAGATATCATGTCTCATGTATGGAACAAACTTCTCATTCTCCAATATGGATTCACATACATTCTCTCTGTATTAATTGTTTCCTCCTACCTGTGCGACAAAATGCAGAAGATTCATCCCAGGTTTGTTTGCTTTTGTGTCTGCCAATTTGAGCAAAGAAGATAGTTTAAATCCTACTGCGTTGCCGGCATACCCTCCCTAAAGAAGATAAAGCAAGAAAAGGAACATGTTATGACTTTAGGCAGACAATAAAGCTTCAAACACAGCTGCTGAATTGTTGTGGATTTTACTCACAGCATTCATGATATTCCCAGCCTGGAGCACCAAATGTAATATTGAATGGAGCTCCTCACATGACATGAGCTCTGTTAGAAAGAACACACAACAGTGCCTCAGAGGAGTCTTCCAACACACACACACACACACACACACACACACACACACTCCACTAATGATACTTAGTCACAGTGTTGAGCTGGGGATGTCAAGGATTGTCAAATACCACAAAGCAGTTAAAATAAGAAAAGTTTTCAACTAGTGGAAACTATAAAAAGCCTAAGGAAAGCCAGGTGCTGGTGGCTCACACCTGTAATCCTAGCTTACTCAGGGGACTCAGATTTGAGAACTGCCATTTGAAGCCAGCCTGGGCAGAGAAATCTCTTATCTCCAATTGACAGCAAAAAGCCAGAAGTGGAGGTGTGGCTCAAATGGCAGAAATGCCAGCCATAAGCCAGACCAAGCAAGAGTGCAAGGTTCTGAATTCAAGCCCCAGTACTGGCATGCACATGTGTGTGTGTGTGCGTGCACACACACACACACACACACACACACACACACACACACACAGAGTCTGAGGAAAAGCAGAGCAGTGTGCTGTAGGAATTAACCGTCTTTCCTCCAGCAATTATTTTTCTAACTTTTTCCCTTTATATCCACTAGCCTCTTTGAATGTATTTATACAATATGAAAACTAAGAGCAAGCAACAGTTTGTTTAGCCAAAGGGCTATGAAAAGATAAAAAAATGAATCAGGCTGGGATGACATGTAAATAGACGCAGAGCATCTACCTCAGGGCTTCCCGCCCTCAGCTCTCAGATCAGCTTTCCGTTTTATTCAAAGTGGAGTATTTACTCTGGATTGACTGAGGGCAATGAAAAAAGGGATTAATTTATTACAGCAATGGGCAAGCTACTTCTTTATTAATAGCAAATCTCTTGTACATTTATGTAAAGAAACAATTGAAAAAATGTAATAATTTGAGAGGCTAAGAGAAAACTTGATTATGAAAATTATAGTATACAGAGATAACAGAATATCATCTGTGATATTTAGTATTCCCCAGTATGTTTGATCATTATATTTGGAACCGTGTCTATACTTTGTTATCTAAGAGGGCCAGTTTGGGAAGGTTACTCAGATAAGAAAATTTTTCTCCATGCCTACAAATTTGCATTGCTCAATATGAAAACATGTTCTTCCATCACTATAGGGACGGGAAGAACCACCTTGTAAAGTTGCTGCCGTGGCCTTGGTATGGGAACAAATCAGAAAAGGCTTCTAAACAAGAAGTATAGCGTCTTTCTAAAATTAAGAAACCATGGTGTGCTGAGGGCAAACTTTTATCTCAGCACAGTCCAGAGCAACTAAACAGGAAAACTAAATAGGAATAGACAGTTCCTCAACAATAATTCAAGCCCAGACAACCAGCAAGAGGAAACAGGGAATGTGTGGGAGAGGGAGGCAGTTAAATTCTCAAGGCCTTAAAAAGGCCAGAAATGAAGGCTCCAGCCCTACAGAGGGAGAGGATTCTGACACAGATCAGGGAAGAGGCTGGGCAGCAGTCATGGGAAGCGAAAATGACTGACTTGTTCCCCTAAAACTCAAGTGGGCCTGGAGGAATGAGTAGGAGAAGACACCCCAGATGACAAACCTCAGGACCCATATTAGGGAGTCACACTGCTAAGGCCTGCAAGGGAGATCTGCTGCTGGACAGTCAGGGCCCAGTCTGGAGACCAGAGCAGGAAGGAGGCGCAAGGGGCCCAGGGCAAAGGTTGTGAGCCCAGAGAACCACCTTCACACAGCTTTATGCCCACTGCATAGTAAACATGCATAGTAAACACACACACACAAACACCATGCATATATACATATGCTATTGATCATACATGAGACGATCTATATTCATACATATTACCCATACACATGATTATCCACACTACAATGTCCACATTACAGACACATATAGATATAACACACACACAATACACCTCATCCACACACACAACCACACTATACATACCTCCTCCCGTGTTCATGTTCTATCTCACAAACATATAAAATACCCCACAACCACAGTATATACCACACACACAGATACACACTACAAATAACACACACAACACATACAACATTCATAGTACATACCACACACAACAGAAAGCACATACTATATGCACACACAATGATGTAAACACATTACAGTCTACGCAGATATATACCAGACACACAGCACATAACATACACACCACATACAGACCACATACTATGCATTCCATTAACACCCTACAGAAAGCTAACCAAGTTGAAGAACAAAAGCAAGATTCAACTAGAAGATTTCCTCTGAAAGCTGAGGTTAAAAAACTTTCTTCCATGGAAGATAATCTACAAGCTAATATTCAATAGAGGAAAAAAGCAAATGGAAATACCTTTAAATGAATCCCTACTAAATCTCAATTCCTTTTTTAGAGTATCTTAGAAATGAGACCTTCCATTTCTAATTCCAACTGAAATTTAAAAAACAATAAATAACTGGGTATAGCCAGGCACCAGTGACCCACACCTATAATCCCAGCTACTTGGGAGGTTGAGAGTGAATTGTGATTCAAAATCAGCCCTGGCAGAAAAGTTCTCTAGAGAATTCTAGATAACTCTCTAAAATAATAAGCTAAAAGCTGGGCTGGCTGGGAGTGTGGCTCATGTGGTAGAGTGACAGCCTAGAGAGCATGGGGCCTTAAGTTCAAATCCCAGTACCACCAAAAATAAGTAAACAAACACATATGGAGTGTGTAGATGTGTGTTTTTAAAATAAAAACAAACTATACGGAGATCCATGTATTTGCTTACCTTTTGTAGCAGTTCTTAAAATGGCTATATCTGTGTATAGAGAAGAACAAGAAGGTAAAAATTCCTTCTTTAGCACCATGGCTTCGATTCGAAGTGAATAGCTAGAAATAAAAAGTAAAACTGTAAATTCAATGTCAGCTTCAATCTTACTTCACAAAGAGCAACAGTCAGTGAGTGTGGCCTTACTTTGGCACCTGAATTAGGTAGTGAAGAAAAGAGTCGGCCAGGGACAGCTTGGACACATCGCCATTAAATGTTTTTAACTTCTTTACCTAAAAGACAGATGGGAAGCAGGGACAGAGAAAAAAAAGGCATCTAAGAATTATTTAAGATTATTTTAAATTTCATCTTAGAATTCTGAAGAAAATAGAATTTCATTAAACTGAACTTAATAAAAGTTTGCTAGGAAATAGTCATGTCTAGTACTTTGGTCCTAGGCTTGAACTCAGGGTCTGAGCACTGTCTCTAGGCTTTTTCATTTTGAAGCTAGTGTTCTACTACTTCAGCCACAGCTCCACTTCTGGTTTTTTGGTGGTTACTTGGAGATAAGAGTCTTATGGACTCTTCTGTCTGGGTTGGCTTTAAACTGCGATCCTCAGATCTCAGCCTCCTGAGTAGCTAGGATTACAGGTGTGAGCCACTGGCGCCCAGCTCACTTTGCCTTTTTGTTGTTGTTGTTGATGTAGGGCTTAAACTCTGGGCTTGAGTACTGCCCTGAGCCTCTTTGTGCTCAAGGCTGGCATTCTACCATTTGAGCCACAGGGCCACTTCCCCTTTTAGCGTGGTTAATTGGAGATAAGCCCCTTTTAGCGTGGTTAATTGGAGATAAGAGTCTCATGGAACTTTTCTGCCCTGGCTGGCTTCAAACCTCAATCATCAGATCTCAACCTCCTGAGTAGCTTGGATTACAGGTGTGAGCCTCTGGCATCCAGCTTTCACTTTGCTTTTTTACTGTTTCCATTTTTTTTTTGGAAGGGCTGGGATGAAGCCTTGAACATGCCACACAAACACTCTACCCCGGAACTCATCCCCAGCCCTTTTGTGTTTGTTTTGCTTTGCTCTTTGGAGACAGGGTCTCACTATACATTCCAGCCCGGCCTTTTTGCCTTGGGGTCCTCTAGTCTGGTTACCTAAGGCAGGCATAAAAATGGATCAATTTGTTCTTTTTTGGGGGGGGGTCCGGTCGTGGGGCCTGAACTCTGGGCCTGGGCACTGTCCCTCAGCTCTTCAGCTCAAGGCTAGCACTCTACCACTTGAGCCACAGCACTACTTCTGGCTTTTTTCTTTTTGCTTATGTGGTGCTGGGGAAACGAACCCAGGGCCTCATGCATGCAAGGCAAGCGCTCTACCACTGAGCCACCTCCCCAGCCCCTCAATTTGTTCTAAGGATGAAAGCTTTCTGTCAAGTAATCATCTTGAAGTGAGATTGCCGTTTGCTATTTGGGAGGAAAAGTAAGTGAGAAGAACGTATGGAAACAGAACCCTGTAAGTGAAAAAAAGTTATTATTTTAAGTATTTTGACTATCTACATACATAGATGGGATAAAGTCTAACACAGAACTTCTTCCTGTGTCCCAGTTTCATTTCATACATAACAGTGTAGAGCAAGGACAAATGATTGTGTGTAGGGCTGGGGATGGACCCAGACCCTTTCTTGTACATGCTAAACATGAACTCTATTACCAAGCCACATCCCAGACCCACATTCCTCTCCCCTGCATTAACAATGTGATTAATAATGTGATTTTAAGCCCCTGGAAACACAGGAAATTGGAATTCAAAACATAAAAGGAGTATTTTCAAAGATCTACCAACTCATTAGCTTTTCTGCTCAAGGCTAGCACTCTACCACTTGAGCCACAGTTCCACTTCAGGCTTTTTGATGATTAACTGTTGATGTGTCCCATGGACTTTCCTGCCCAGGCTGGCTTTGAACTGCAATCTTCAGACTGTAGCCTCCTGAGTAGTTAAGGATTTGTGTGAGCCACTGGTGCCCAGCTTTTGTTCTTTTCTTTAATTTGGTGCAGTTCTGGGATAAACTAGGGGCCTCATACATGCTCTTCCACAGAGCTAACTCCCACTCCCCTTTTTATTGTCAGTCGTGGGGCTTGAACTCTGCTACACTCTCTCTACCACTTGAGCTATAGCGCCACTTCCGGTTTTCTGGTGGTTTATTGGAGATAAAGAGTTTCACACACTTTCTTGCCCGGGTTGGCTATGAACCGTGATCCTCAGATCTCAGCCTCCTGAGTAGCTAGGATTCCAGGCATGAGCCACCGGCACCTGGCCCTTTTTTTAATTTTTAAGGGCATAAAATCTCCATTTGTAAACTATTAACCCATCCTGCAGAACTAAAGTGAATTTCCCATTTTTAGTGTTAGTAACTGTGAAGTTTTGGACACTTAAGGCTATAGCTAAGAAGCGGTATGTGCTTGATTTAGCCTGGGATGTATTCTGATCTCTCTGCAGCAGAGCTGGGAATAATTCACTATATATGGGCAGGGGCAGAATGAGGTTGGGCCTTCTGAAAGCCCTGAGTGTAGTGTATGCAAAGCCTCTGGAAATAACAGCAGATTCAGTCTAACACATGAAGATCAGGTCCTGCTAAGTAAACTTGGTAAGTAGAAACACTTTAATAGAAACATTAAACATGTGCTAAACTGTAACACAGCTATGAGTAATCTCCTTTACTGCTGTAAAAGGCCAAAAATGTTTCTAGATCTCAAGAGAATGCTGATGGAAACAGCACATTTCATTTAAGTGCTATGGAGACAGTTCTCCATTCCATTTAAAATGGGATTTATGCTCATTAAGAGGTTCCCTGCCTTTCCACAGGTAGGGAAGTACAAGAGAGAGGTAAATGAACCCTGCAATTATTACGCATTCTCATCATCATTATCAAAAAGCATTTATTAATCACTGTTAGACATAATCCTGCTGGCTGAGCCAAGAGACTCTCATTAGAATCCCTGCTGTGTCCGGTTTCTGAGTTCTTGGCAGGAATATGCTCTCTTGAACCTCGCTCATCTCCCACAGGGTGGGTCTCCTTCATCCTGCCCAATTCCACCCCAGTGGCCTTGGAGGGGGGCAGGCAGGGTTTCCTACAAACATACCCAGGCAGCAGAGGATCCTCAGCCCTGCTCTTCTCTCCTTGCAGTAGCAGAGTAAGAAAAAGCCCAGGGGCTGGACATGTGGATTGGTGGTAGAACAGGGGCACCCAATTCCCAACCCCAAAACCATGCCAAACCAAGCCAACCTGAACTACAGAAGATTAGAGAAGAAGCAACTCAGCTGCTTCCAGAGAGAACAGAGAGCCCTAGGTCCCTTCTAGTTCTCTCCCTAGGACACTGAGATGGCTGATCCCAGCAGCACAGAGCTAAGGAAGGGCTGACCAGGTCCAACTTCCCTCCCTGGCAAGGGAACACTCAGTGTATCTTGTTGGGGGCCCACCTTCTTCCTTCACAGAGAAGGAGGTGAAGGAAAGATGAACAAACATGCCAAATCAAAGGTTTGTGGTGAAGGGCTCAGAAATCCCTGATAGAAATTGGCTTTGGCTGCTGGTCAGCTGAGGAGGCAGGAGAGAAAAGCACTTGTTTCCGCTTATCTTTTTCAACATGCTGATAAGGTTAGGGTATTATTCAAGTGACACTTACCCACACCCAGCCTTTGTGGCAGCTGAGGTGATGAAAAGGTGGGAAGCTACTCTGTGGGAGGTACAGTTTTGACAACCTTTGCCCTTCCTGCCTCCAAAGAAGGTAACCAAGGGCAGCAGAAAGACAACTCCAGGGTCAGAAGGATCAGGGTTCAAGTCCGCCCCTACTCTATGGCCCAGCAATCATGAGACACCATCCAACCTGTGAGGGCACACTTTATCATTGGTGAAATGAGGAATAGCTCATGATGTTCCTATAAGGATTAAATTTAAATATAGATGTATACACACACACACACACACACACACACACACACACACAAAATAATGATAGCTAGGATGGATGGACACAATCATTTCATTTCATTCTCTGTCCAGTGCTTGGATCAAGAGGGCTGTGGTAAATATCTGGTCCCTTCTTGGGCTAAAATTTAGCATAAGACATTTTATCACAGACTTAGGGCCATGTGGCTACACACACCCTCGTGTCTTGTGCATTTATTAACATGTTTCTGACACATTCCTAAGCCTCTGGCACTTAGCTGGGCTTCTTCCCTGGCCTCAGCCTCCATCCATAGGCCATCCATAGGCCCAGAGACTCCAGAGTCACAAACCTACTGGTCCTTGAAGGGGGAACAGTAGGGTAGGGGCTCTGGCTTTCCCTGAGACCTCTGTGGCCACACACATGCCTGGATGGAGTACATGGTCAGGGAGGGGTGACCTGGGCCTTTTTGGGTGTTTCTGTACGGGGAAGTTCCCAGTTGAGTATGGAGGGCGTGGTGAGCCGAAGCTAGTCAGTAATGTAAACAAGGAGAAGGTGGCTGAGCCGGCTAGACATTTAGGCTGAGATGGATCTGCAGCAGCAGGAGGGTGAGGGACACCTACACCTCTGGCCTGCTTAGACATGTGGAGCCCACCCCGAGGCCTCACCTCAGTTAGCTGTCGGTTGGGAGGGAGCTTTAGGGACTCAGGTAGGTTTTTCTCACCTGACTTTGAACATTGTTCATTTCCAACCATTTCCCACCCACATCCAAAAATAAAATTCTTTAAATGTGAGGATTTGAAAAATTCTTTTGCATTTTCTACTCATTTTTAAATGTTAAATGAGGAATGACAATATTAAGAAAATAATACTCTGGCCAGGGACTGGTGGCTCATGCTTGTGATCCTAACTACTCAAGAGGCTATGATCTGAGGATCGGGTTCAAATCCAGCCTGGGCAGAAAAGTTGTGAGACTCTAATCCCTAATTAACTACCAAAGGGGAAAAAAAAAGCCAGAAGTGGAGCTGTGGCTCAAGTGGCAAAGCACTAGCCTTGAGCAAAAAAAATCTAAGGGACAGCACCAAGGCCTTGAGTTCAAGCCCTAAGACCAGCGCACACACACACACACAAAAGAAAATCATATTCAATCTCCTACATCCTTGTAACGTGCAGCTGGCAGCCTCCTTCCCACCTGACTCCCATCTACTTAGACATCCAGGCTCTCAGAGCACTTTCACGTGCACTGTTGCACTGTCGTGTGATCTCGATGTTCATCAAAAACACAATGAGGTCAGTCAGGAGGGGATTCACAGAGCAGGCTGCAGGAAGACTCAGGAAAAGGGTCCAAGTAGGAATACAATTTCCAAAGCAATAAATCTTTTCTTCTCCTCTCAGTGGGGAGAGGAGGGATCATTTCCAGTGCCTCACACAGGCTAGGCAAGTGCTCTGCCACTGCGCCACATCCCCAGCTGAAGCAAATGTATCATTTTAAAACTCAAACTAAATCTTACCCTTCCTCACAACAATTGTGGAACTTCAAATCTATACAAAACAGAAAGGTTAGGGACTGCTGTGTTTGTAAAATCCAGGGTAAATTATGATCAAATACTTTTCCTTTATAACCCTTCACTAACAAATGCTATTAATTAAGCTAGGCCTAGATAACTTATACTTAATTTACAAGCAGAAATCCTGAGGAAGAGAGAATGCTTCCAGTAATCATAGATCTACAGACTGGAGCTAACCACTAATATCCCACATTGTGAATTAAACACTGATCATCATCAACAAGTTCCATAAACGGTATCTGGGAAGGTGAGTCAGAAGAGCCAGCAGTATTTATGAAAGTGATGATTTATGCAAATAATACAAAAAAACAGAAACTAAAAACAGCCATCCTTACTTTTCTCTCTTGCTTCCTCTCTTTTTTCAGTTTTGGGGATCAATCCAGGGCCCCACATATACTCAGCAAGTGCTCTACCACAGAGCCACATCTCTTCCATCCTTCCCTTTTTACTCCTAAAAAGTCTCTTTTGGAAGTGAAGCAGTGAATCAAATGGTAGAGCATCAGCCTTGAGCAGAAAAAGCCAAGTGAAAGCTCAAGACCCCAGGTTCAAGCTCCAGTACCAGCACACATACACAAGTCTCTTTTATTTTTACTCACAGAGTAAAATCTTCAGAAGATTCTAGACTGTTTTATTTTATTTGCATTCATAAGCATGAAAGTTAGTACACTGTCTTACAGAATTTTTCTCTAGAAACAAAGCACAATAATATGAATTTGGAAGTTTTTTTAAAAATAAAACTACTGCTCTTACTTCTATCAAGCAACAAACCATTCAATAATTCAGTGAATTTGGTCTAAGAGAAGCAAATACTTTTTTACAGTACTTTTTTACTCTCATAGCAATTTCCTCCTTTCAGTCAATTACGTGCACGCATACCATGTATTCATATTTTATTCACCACTCCTAATTTTAGAGCATCTTTATCCAAAAATGGTTTTCTTTTTTTAGGGAAAGTCAATATATAAAATAACCCAGGTTTAGCCTAGGCAAAGGTCAACCTTTGAGGATGGAAAAGAACATTCAAGTTTATTGCATTCCTATGTGTCAGGTACCATGCTGGGTGCCCAAGCAGCACCTGTCATCCTGACAACCCAATGAAGTAAGGGTCATTATCCTTCCTTTATGGTGAGGAAACTAAAGTTCAGAGTTGAGAACCTTGCCCATGTTATTCAAATGAATTCAAATGACCTAAACCAAGATTCTCTAATTCCATAAGTCTAGCTATTTCTATGTGTCTTCTATACAAGGACAGTGCCCTTTGCTCTGATGGCTGTGATACTGACTCTCCTGAGAACATATAGCTTCTTTCACCACTCTAACATCCAAGCTTACCTCCTCTGACTCTGGCAAAAGCTTAAGAAATTCTCGAAGTGTCTCTGATCCATAATGCTCACTCTTTCCCTGATGAATATCTTCTACAATGGATTGAGGAGACCTGGAAAAGATAGCAAATCAGGTTCTGCTTCATGGTTACTGGAGCGCCAACAGGGAAACAGCCAGTAGAAATGGAAACAAATCTGCCCTCTCCGCGCCTCCCAGGCAGGAAGGCCCACAACAGCCCCAATGATAGGGAACCACTGAGGCCCTACATCCAGAAAGCCATCCTGGATTCTCCCAGGAAGAAGAGCAACCCCCTTTGGCCTCCCTGGATTCCTATGGAGCCTAGTCCTAGTGAATTCAACAGCACCAGTCCAGCCTCCATGGTGAAAGATGGATCTAGAACTTCCCTGACAAGGAGAATGGTAATTCTCCTGTACATTCTGCTTTCATATCAAAGACATTTGTGGACTCATCAAGCCACACATGTAGGAAGGATTTGAAGATGTGAGGAACACCATTCATATTAGAACTTGAATTTCAGCTTGGCCACACCCACAGACTTTCAAGGTTGACAGTGAGCATTTATGATAGAAATTTTAGATGTGTGCAAAAATCTTACTTCTTAAACTGCTTAAGAAATATCCCAATGTTCATGCTCCGTTTTGCATCCAAGATGGTAATCTAGAAAGAGAGACACATAAGATCATTAAAGTAAAAGTAAGAAACAATAGAGGAAAGAAGAAAATTAAAATTTATCAGAGAGCTAGAAGTGTGGCTCAAGTAGCAGAGCATCTTGCCTCACAAGTGTGAGGCCTTGGGTTCAAATCCAAGAGCCACCAAAAAAATGTATCAAAGTACAATACTAATAAGTGACTAATCCCCATGACATAAAGCTAGAAATTAATAGGTTGATTGAAACATACTGTAAACATCTATGGTAATGTAACAACATGTATAATACATGTATAATAAATGCAAACAAAAATTATGAATATCAAGACATTCTCTCTCCAAACTTTCTACCATGATATATTTTAACAGTAAAAATGACACACATTTATTTTATTACATAAATTTCAAAACATAATTATCTGCTTTAAAATTTTCTTTTTAGAAATAGCCCATGCTTAAAAGCTTTAATCTGGAAACATGTTAGTACAGCAAGAATCATATGAGATTTGAACTGACAAAATAAAACATAACTTGCAGACAGGATGTCAACTCTGATTAACAAATGTAAATAGACTAATATTACTTTCAGTATCTATTTTAGAGAATTTATTTTGTTTTTGTTATTTATTTATTTTTGGGTCCGGTCGTGGGGCCTGAACTCTGGGCCTGGGCACTGTCCCTCAGCTCTTCAGCTCAAGGCTAGCGCTCTACCACTTGAGCCACAGCACCACTTCCGGCTTTTTTCTTTTTTCTTATGTGGTGCTGAGGAATCGAACCCAGGGCCTCATGCATGCAAGGCAAGCGCTCTACCACTGAGCCACGTTCCCAGCCCAGAGAATTTATTTTTACAATAAAATTTTAAATACTTTATTTTTGAAACTGAAATTTATTTTTTAAATTCTGTGAAAATAACATCTTCATAGGAAAAATTCATTTTATTGAGAAAAAAGTTTTATATGTCCAATACTTTTTTAAAGCAAAAGAAATATCCTCCTAGCTGGGTATGGTAGTATATACTTGTAATCCAGAACTCAGGAGACTGAGGAAGACCAGCAGTTCTAGATGAGTCTACATAGACCTTTGTGTTAACAACAACAAAAAGAAAGAAAGAGAGAGAGAAAGAAAGAAAGACAGACAGACAGAAAGAAAGAAAGAAAGAAAGAAAGAAAGAAAGAAAGAAAGAAAGAAAGAAAGAAAGAAGGAAGGAAGGAAAAGACAAAAGAAAAGGAGCCAATGCTGGTAGTTCACCCTTGTAAATTCTAGCTACTCAGGAGTCTGAGATCTAAGGATCACTGTTCAGAGCCAGCCCAGATAGGAAAAGTCCATGAAACCATTATCTCCAATTAACTACCACTAAACTGGAAGGGACACTATGGCTCAAAGTAGTAAAGTGCTAGCCTTGAGCAAAAGAACTCAAAGACAGCTCCCAGGCCCTGAGTTCAAGCCCCACAACCAGGAAAAAAAAAAAGTGATCTATATATATCAATGTAAAAAGAAAAATTCTCAGGCTAGGAAGGTGGCTCAGAGGTAGAGTGCTTGCCTTGCATGCATGAGGCCCTGGGTTCAATTCCTCAGCACCACATAAGAAGAAAAAGCTGGAAGTGGCGCTGTGGTTCAAGTGGTAGAGTGCTAGCCTTGAGCTGAAGAGCTGAGGGACAGCGCCCAGGCCCAGAGTTCAGGTCCCATGACCGACAAAAAAAGAAAAGAAAAAGAAAAATTCTCATACCATATATATTTATGTGTGTGTATATATACATATAATATGTATACATATATGTATATGTATACACACATATATGACAAGTAACTTCTTTTCACATTTTAACATTTCTGGAATCAGGTTGTGTCTTATACACATTTTTGACAATGCAATTAGATGACATTGCTCTTTTAATGCACGGTCAAAACCCAGATTTAGGCTGCATGGTTTACTGGCGTTGCACTACAGGGCACAGAACCCAGGGCCTTGAGCTATACCCCTACTTCTGTCTTCATTTTGTTTCTGACACAGTCTTGCCAACTTTGCTGGGACTGGTCTCAATCTCTCCATCCTCCTGCCTCCGCCTCCCAAGAAGCTTGGATTACAGATATGTGATCCCACACTCCGTTTGCAACAGGTTTTTACTGCTCAAAATTAATAACTTGAGGAAGATTTTTATCAAACTAGAAATTATTGCTTGGGGCTGTGAAATACAAAAACCATTTCTGTCTCAGGAAACAAATAGGCAGAATTCATGGAGAAAGAATAACCTAAATCTACTGTAATTTTTTTCCATTTGTTGTTTTGGTAAAGAGAGACTAGCTAAAACAGGGATGTTGTTACAACCTCTTCCTTTCCAAATGTATGAGGTTCATTGTGAACAAAAGAGAATCGGGTTTCAGACTAAATTCCTGATCTCTGGGGCTGCTTCTAAGTTTATAAGCAACAGCAAGCCTGTTAGCCAACTTTAATGTCACTTCCTGGCCATAAGGTTAAATTTTTACAAGGGTATGGTTGCCTTCTTTTGAAGACTAATCTTAAACAATCACATTATTTACTAACCTAGGGGTTTATTTCATGTTAACACAATCACCTGCCAGCCATAAAACAACCTCCCAAGCTAAAAGGGCAGCCTCCCTTATTGGAATCCTACCCAGACATAGCAGTTCAAGTTCAGTGTGGTGGGAGGGGAGAGAGGGAAAGACAAGCTGAGAACAAAACCTGTCAACCTTAACACCCTGTAAGCAGGAAAGCTCACACCACAAAACTATGCATTCATTATAATGTATAAACTAAAGAGCTGGAAATGTGAACATGTATACTGATATAGTTACATATACATCCAAGAAATTAACTTTGCATTTCTGCCTAGTCTGGGGACAGAACCTGTATTATGTTTCTCGCATTAAATTGCTACCTTCTACCATCCTCTCCGCCCCAGACCCCACCACCACCATGCTCCATCCTATTTACCCTCCAGCCCTGGGGCTCTGTACACCTTCTAGAAACGTGAGGAAGAAAATATCTCTGGTTATTCCCTGGAGATGACATTTTGTAATTTCCCCAAAGCAGTATTAGAACAGAAGTTCAAGCCTGGCTCTCTCAGATTCCTCTTCATTCTGGTTCCTGTGAGCTTCAGCCTCTACAGGCCTTCTAGGGGGGCACAAGAGCCCTTCCTCCCCGGCCCTGAGGCCCTGCAATCAGCCTGGTTTCCCACTGAGAAGTTTCCCAGGAACTGGGCAGATCTGCAGAAAGGAGCCATCCACAGTGCACAGCCAAGCTCCCTGGTGTCTGAGCCCTATGTGAGGGGATGCTGGTGGCAATCATGTTCTCACCAGGTAAGTGGGCCTCCAAGGAGCCCAAGTTTGGGTCCCCAGAGCAGCTGCTGGCCTGCAGACCATGTCCCCATGGCTCAAGCTGTGTGAACCTGGGCAGTTACCTGTCATCAGTTCCTAAGGAAAAACCTGGACTAGCAGTGGCAGAGCACCTTACAGACAACAAAGCCCAGCTCTGCATGAATGAATGGGGAACATGAGACAGATGATAAGCTCCCAGGGCCCGAGCACCCTCAGATTTGCCAAGAGCCTTACAAGTCTCTCCTCCCTTATCAAATTGAATCCTTCCAAGCCCTGTTATAAAAGTGTTTGTTAAGCTTTCAAAGAGGGTTATCACTGCACGTGTAAATGAGCTTATCTCACTCAGTGCTGGCTGTCTCAACAGTGAGACCATGTGTGTGTGTGTGGGGGGGGGGATTCCCTTGGGGCCAGTGAGCTGTACAAGCTAAGTCAGAGAAGCTGACCTGTCCCCAATGAGTGTGCAGCGCTGCCCCACCCCAGCCAGCTCCAGTCTACCTGGAATCTACTCTGCTGGACTCATCAGGCCACCAGGCAGGACCATGGCCACTGGAAGCAGTGCTAACCAGCAGTCAGGAAACACACTATAAGACTTCTACAGCTCCCACTGGAAGGCAGAAATACAAGGGGAAGTAAAGCCATGCACTCTCCTCATTTCAAGGATTTCCTACTGGATATGAAAGCTCCTCAGCTAGATAAGTGTCATCACAGACTGATGTGGGGACAAGGTTGTTCTAATGTCTTTAGAGACACTGAGTGAGCATTCGGGATAGGTGTGAATGTCTACCCTACCTCTTGCTAAAACCTCCAAATGAGCTTGTCTCTCTCTCTTTCCCTATTTCTCTCTATTATCTCTGTGTTTCTCTCTCAGCTGGGGACAATCTATCACTGAGCCACTTCCCTAGCTATACAATTCTTGCTGTTTTCTCCAGCATCAATCCATTACAAAATCCGCCTCCCACATCCTCTACCAGAGGAAGAAACTTCTTTTAATTGTGGTAAACTATCAATAACATTCGTATTTCTTAAGTGTCCAACTCAGTGGCATTAAGTGTATCCACGCTGTTGTGCAACCATCACCATCCTCCATCTCCAGGCTTTTCCATCTTGCAAAACTGAAGTTCTGTACACATTAAACATGAACTCCTAAGCCGGATGCTGGTGGCTCCTCTCTGTAATCTTAGTTAATCAGGAGGCTGAAATCTAAGGATTGTGGTTTAAAGCTAGCCTGAGCAGGAAAGTCCATGAGATTCTTATCTCCAGTTCACCACCAAAAAGCCAGAAGTGGAAATATGGCTCAAGTAGTAGAGTGCCAACCTTGAGCAGAATTAAAGCCAAGAGTGCCAGTCCCTGAATTCAAGCCCCAGGCACTGGGGCTACATGGTACTTTCAACCTCTCTGACTTTGGACTACTGAGGCATCTCCTATAAGCAGACTCATACTTTGTCCTTTGTGGATCTTGTATTTTACTTAGCATCATGTCCTGGAGACAGAAGGGCCTTTTTAAACCACTTTCTACATTCTCAAAAGGGTCTCCTTACCTACTCAGATAATGCTAAATGGTGGCTGCTCCAATCTCATTCTAGGTTTATTTATTTTGTTGTTATTTTTGCTGGTCCTGGTGCTTGAACTCAGGGCCTCGGCTCTGTCCCTGAGTAGGGCCCTCTGTGCTCAAGGCTAGTGCTCTACCACTTGAGTCAGAGCACCACTTCCGGCTTTTTCTGAGTAGTTTACTGGAGATAAGAATCTCACAGACTTTCCTGCTAGGCTGGTTTTAAAGCACAATCCTTAGATCTCAGCCTCCTGAGTAGCTAAGATTATAGCCGTGAGCCACTGGTACCCAGTTCATTCTAGTTTTGAAAAGCAAAGTTTTAAGAATCTGCCTCTTTCATCTAGTAAAGACTTAGCTTTCTGTCTTTGATTTTTTTATTTTTAACATTTTTGGCTGGCTATCAGTTGGAGATTGTTCCTCCATTTTAGGAAGAAAAAAAAACACAAGAAATCTCCAGTTGAAGCATATTTTAAAAAATTCAAGTACACTTTTTAGTTTAAGTTTTAGATTGTGAACATGTCTCAGAATTTCAGTACACACAGGGATCCTAACAATAGTTTAGAAAGAATGATCTCTGAATGTACAGTGTGGGAGAATAAAACATTATTATCTCAAATTTGGTACAAGAAGGCACCCTTGCATCTTTCCCTCCTCTCTTCCTAACTCTCTCCTGTCCTCTTTCTTCCAGGTAGAAATTCGGTTGTTTCCTACCTGGTCAACATAGTGAACCACAACAAATGACCCCCTGTGTTTAATCTGCGAGAACTACAGAAGACAGTCGCTTTGCTTCCTTTGCTCTATCCTGACCAGCTCATTTACCTTTAATTTCTTTAGAGGAACACGAAATGGCTGCCATGTATCCCTATCTTTAAGAGCTATGGAATGTAGAGACAGACACAGACCCAGTGCTACCACGGGGGACCAAGGGACATATGTAACCTCAGGAACTTCAAAACTTTTTGGGAGGAAGAGACCAGTGAATTCTGAGGCTGAGCAGAGACCTTTTCTTTGATCTCCACTAGGTATCTGTGTTATCTCCAAGTGCTTAATTACTGTTGTACCATCACATCTGTAATCTCCTCAAGTTAATTTTTAGGTTAACGAAGACACAAGGATTGCACGATTTCCTAGCCTTCTCTCCCCTATGAACGGCTTTAACTTACTACTTTGAGTCTTGTTCTAAATTCAACTACTCTCAAACTCAAGTCTTCCCCATCCTCCAGCAGATTCTCCCTCTGGAGTATAATGGAACTTATTTATAATGCTTTATGAATCCTTTAAATTGTAAGCCAATCAGAAAAGGTCAGGTCATTTCTGTGGGAGGTTATACATGACTGGGGACTCGACCTGATTTCCTGCACCTCTGAACCTCCAGAGTTATGGCCTGTGTTGTGACAGGCTGGGGCCCTGTGTCCAGATTCATGAACAGGCTCTGTGTGGAACATGCTGTTCAGTTGTATTTTCCAGTCCACCTGGGCAGAGTGTGACAACTATTGCTTTCGACCCTGAACTCCACTTACTGCAGGCTGAGTTGGAAGATTTATTGCTGATCTTTATCAAACCATAATTCTGCTGAGTTATAATTTCTTTAGCAGAAAAAAACTTAATGAGGAAAGGAAATAGGATATTAGCACATTCTTCTATTGAAAAAAGGGTGTATTTAATATATGCAGCAATATTGGATATACTATAAAAACTTGAAAATAATTCTTATGTGATGATGACACTTCACATGAACCAACATGGATCAGTCTAACTACTTATTTCTACATATGGAAGAGCAGAAGGGTTAGATCACCTCGAGATAGTCACACGAATTTCAATTTTCTTCCTCATATGCTATCTCTTAGGGTAAGATCTGTAAGTGTCAAAAGTAAAGTCTCTACACACCTGTATTCCCAGCAGCATTATTCACAAACAGTAGGAAGCAACACAGTGGAGCCTTTTGGATAGATGGATGAATGAATGGATGGATAAATAACAGAGTGGAGACACACAACAAAACATTGTTTGACTTTCAATTTGGACCTGTGCTACAACCTAGTTGAACCTCAAAGATATCAAATTATGAGAAATGAGCCAGTCACAAAAGAGACAAACCCTGTAAGATTCCACTAGAGTAGTTAGATTAAGAGAGACGATGGCCTGAAGGGACGGGGGAATGGGAGAGTATTGTTTAGGAGGAACGGTGTTTCACTTATGGAAGATGAAGAGTTCTGGAGATGGATAGTAGTCATAGTTGCCCAAAAATGTGGATATACTTCACTTAGTGCATGGTGCTAACAGTGGTAAATTTTATATATGTTACATGTATTTTACAATTTAAATTATCTTAGCACAAAGGAAGTAGCTCAGTGGTAGTATGGTTTTCTTAGCATTGTCAAGGGTTTCAAGCAATGAGAAAGAAAGGTGGAAAGGGAGAAAACAAATGAACAGACAAAAAAAGTAATTTAAAAAAAAGCTACTGATGGCACAGGGTAGGTAGAGGCCACTCTTTCCCTCTCATGGTGGTTCTTAGCTTTTCTCTAACTCCCAAGTGTAAAGCAGCAAGTTCTTGGCACACCTTGCCTTTCTCCCAGAGGACACCACCTGCTCTTAGCTGTGGCTTCCCAGGCACAACTGAGGCACCCCCTTTCTGTTCCAAATACTTTCCTGGGACACAAGCCCCTTTTCTCCACACGCCCGTCCAATTATGACTTTAGGATCTTGAAGCTCAACAAGGAGAGCTTGGAGACAATGGTGAGACGTGACCTAATGTACAATAAAGCACTTCTGTTGGAAGCTGGGGCAAAGGCCAGGGGTACTAAGGAAATGACCTCTTGCTTCACCCAATATTGAAAGGATACTTAACCATATAAAAAGGCTTTGCATAAAAGGAAGAGACAGGAAAAGCCTGTGTTCTGCATTGAAGGCATCATGGTCTCTCCTGATGATTTCTTTCTTGACACTCAAACAATCCTAACTCCAGTGTTTCCAACATTTCATAATAATAGACTCTCAATGATTTCAACAGGGCATTCTACTCCAGCTTTAAAAGGGCCCCAAAATGAACTAGTAGAAGGAGTTACATGTTCCTAAGCCAGAAACAGAAAATATGTCAAAATTGTTGGCTTAAGAACTGAGTAACGCACAGAAAGAATACTTCATCCTAGGGCCCTGCCCTCTCTTATCTAGGCAGCTCCATCACTGACCTATTTTCTCAGTTCCTTTACAAGATTAAAAAAAATCAAGATTTTAAGTTGTGCTCTCTCTCCTCCCCCATCTCCTTTTCTTTGCCCTCCCTCCCTTTCTCTTTTCCCAACATTCACTTCTTATCATTCCAGACTTGTAATTCTTTCTCTTAGCAGGTAAAGGTTAGCTTTTTTCCTCCTCAAAGTAACACATTTAGTATTAACTGCAAATACGCTTCTCACGAAGAGCTTTATGCTTTGGCTCTGTGGAGCTCTTCCTTTCCAGAGGCCACAATTTCATCTAGATATCGGAAGAATGAAGGCTGACTCGAAATCAGTGGGCAAAACTTAAAGACACACTGGAGAGGAAAATAAGGGTAAAACCCTAAGGATATCTAGTATTGATGTAACTTAAAAGGCATTTGATCTGGGACAGCTCTGGTGCATCCCAGATAGCTGAGTTCAGAAGCTCAATCTTTTGCACAAAGGAGACTAACAACCCTGAACTGTAGCAGATTTCTCAGGGAGGGGGTGGGAGAGAGATGGGAGAACCAGAGCAGATGTGCTAGAGACTGGGCAGTGCTCAGTGGCCACAGACCAATGGCCCCCACTAGCGTATTCTCTGCATGAGGTCATAACCCACTGGGACATGGAGAGGATCCATAAGCACACACCCTATGCTTTTTCACGACTCAGCTCCAACTCATCACAGGGGCCCTTTCGGTCATTTTCAGAGCATATTCACTTGCACTGAATTATTTCTTAGTGATGTTTAGGAATTATTTAGACCATCTGTACCAACAGCTCTCAACACAAAATGGCATGGCATGTGTCAGGATTTGTTCTCACCTCTTCCCGGGAATCTCTGAAGGAGGAATAAAATGATCCTCCTCTCCTGGGGAGAGAAGACCTGGCGGTGTCCTCCTGCTGCCCGAAGAGCTCCTCAATGGTCTTTGTGTCAATCTGGTAGTGATGCTGCTGCCTGGCCGCCAAGGTCCAGATGTTTGTCTTGCCCCGCACTTGTTCCTCTGGGATGGTTTTCCAGAAAAAACTTCGCATGCGCTTCTTCTTACCCAGGGTACTGTAGCCGTTCATGTGAGAAGTTGGGGGTAATCCTGGCGGTGGTGGCGGAGGTGGAGGGGGTATAGGAGGCCCCCCTGGGAGTGGAGGTGGCAGAGGAGGAGGTGGGGAGGGTGAAAAGCCTTCCCCTGATGGTAGGCATGGTGGAGGGGGTGGAGGAGGAGGTGGAGGAGACGCTGGGGGTGCTGTCTGCCCGATCATGAACCCAGCTGCAGTGGCAACAGTCCCATTTTCTTTATCGCTGGCCAGGGAGACACAATTCATAACATGCATAGTACTGTTGCCTTCTAAGGAGGTAATTCCTTGACCTTGGGGAAGCAGACACAAACATCAAACTCCTGTTACACTTCTTTGCCCATGAGTCGGCTGCCAGAAAAGTAGACAGCCGTCCTACTTGTCATCTTCCAAACCTGCAAAGACAGAATGAGTTCAGGGTCAGGACAGACAGAGGTTTCCATAGGGGCTTTGCCCTATTAGAGGCCAGCCCTCCCCACAGCTGGAGGGGGATATACCAAATGGTATGAAAAGCAACCAGTACATTTATTAACCAGGAATTTCTGCCAAAAGAGAACTAAGAAATCCAATTTGGAAACCCTCCATTAATCAATAAAGCATGTGCTTATTGAAAGATCACCATAGGTTCAGCAAGTATTGCTCACTTTATGAATAAACTATTTGTTCACCAACTGGTTGATTCTCTTTTAGGCAATGGATACCTAGCCCTATGGAAACAGCCCAAATTACTGAAGCATTAGGTGTTTAGTGACCCTGCCTTCTTCCAGTCTGGACATGTCTCCTAGCAATCACTGGGTCAAAAGGCATCTTCCACTGAGTGTGCAACAGGCGGGGCATTTGGAGATGATTGACAAGCAGCCCGGCTCATTTCCCTGAAGTCAGGGTCATCAGCATGCTCCTGTTCCCTAGGCTGATATGGTTTCCTCCAAAATAGAGAAAAGAAGGCCAGGCATGCAGGTGACAGGTGCCAGGTCTAAACAACTTTCCTGTTCAGCATTCTTCACCAGTCACCTGGCCACATGACCTTCGGTCTGCCATCTGGACAATTTGGAAGATGCATGGCACGGCCTCTGCCTCCCTCACCAAGCTGCCAACTTGGGAGTCTAGATAAACCACACTCTTATAGCCAATTAGAACTTGTCACCTCCCCCTTCCACTTCTGTGACATACAAGGACAGGCTTCCTCTATCAGGTCTGCCACATTTCTGTCCCTTATCCACACAACGCACACGCTTCTCTTGGAGGCTTGTATCTTTATGGACCTTCAAATGTTTGTTTTTGGCTTTGGGTTATTACTGACATGATGCAAAATTGGGTCAAAACAGTTACAGTTCTTTCAATACAAGGACAGCTGGCAATGAGGGATGAACAAATGGACTTGACTCGGGAATGACAAGGTGAGAGTGTGAAAAGGGGACTCAGACTGCCAGGTGTAATTATTATTTTACAGTTATTATTGGCAGAGACCAGACCTATCGACACAGTTATGTGAAATAATACTGGATTATGCAAAAGTAAATTGTCTGATACCTGACATCACTCAAATATGATGACATTTCCCCTACAGCCACATATCAAAGGCAGGATTACCTTAGAGAATGGAAAAGTCTAGAAACAGATCACTTTTCCTCAGAATTCGCCTACCTGCACAACTTGTAGGCTATATAAATTCACTTCAGCATGTTCAAAATTAGCATACATCTATTCCATTGCTTTGCTTAAGAACAGATGCACCATCCTTATCAAGATTTTTGGTAAGTAGTTAGATGTTACTAATCATTGCTCGTGTGTACACTTTAGCCTTATATTTTCATAGGCACTGTATTTGCTCTTTTTCTATTTTTAAAATTTTACTTTATTATTTTCAAATAGTTGTATAAGGGGGTTACAACTTAGTATGTCTATTTGTGTCCAGTGTATCTTGTTCAGTAACCCTTCTATCATTCTCTCTGACTGTCACATTCCCCTCCCCTCACGCATTTGCTTTTTATAGATAAAAGTTATAGGGGTTTATAGATAAAGTAATAAATTACCCCTGGCTGCTAGAAATACATATTTACTATTTCTGCTTTCTGCTATCAAGGTTTGTAGTTTGCTGGGTCTGTCCTTTTAAAAATATATATTAAATTATCTCTATAAGAATGTGTTTGTGAAACATTCAAAGTATTTATTTATTTTGGTGCTGGGGATTAAACCCAGGGCTTTATACACATGCCAAGCATGTATTCTACCACTAAGTTATACCCTCAGGCTCTGAAAAGTTAGGCCTTGAAAACTGCTTAAAGTAGAAAATAAGATATTTCCAACTCTTACAATTTGCACACAGTTTTTAACCATTTGAAGGGTTCAGTTTAGAGGCATAAAGTACATTCACAGTGTACAGCAATGATCACTTCTGCATATTTTCTAAATAGGTAAAATTAAAAGTATGTATCCAAGCTGGTTTACAGCTCATTTGGACTGCAACTGGCTTTTAGAAGGAGTTTTCATGATTATCATTAGGGGTATAACTAGGCTGTTTTCATAGTTGGCACCCCTAAAGCAAATGACTCACTGTCAATTACAGTTTATAGTTATATTTGAACTCTTCTTTTTCAAGACTGTACAGGTAATTTTGGCAGTTCATTATTACATATTTTTAAATATTTTTGTAGATAAAATAGCTGATGTATATAAGAGTTGCTAATTCTCCAATTCACCTCGAATCCCAATTTTTTTTTTCAGTGCTGAGGATCAAACCCAAGGCCTCATTTACACTGGACAAGAACTCTACCACTGACCTACATTCCAGCCATCTACTATCCATCTAAGAATGGTGATTGCTAGGAGAATAGCTAGGGTTATGGCCTAGATTGTGCAAGGCCCTGGATTCCAACCCGAACACTTCAAGCAAGCAAGCAATAAACCAAAAAGTGTATAAAAAGTGTTGTTTTTTTTAAAAAAAGGCCTCAATCTAGAAAGCAATAATCCAGTGCTGCCTAAATACATGTAGAGAGAGATGTACTATGTACCACTAACAACCCATCCAGAGAACTGTGGTTCAGAAAGCCAGTCCAGGCAAAAATAAAATCCAAGAGATTCTATTTCAAAAATAACCAACAAAAGGCTGGGTTGGAGGCATGGCTCAAGCTGTTGGACCCCAGTAGAACCAGCAAGCTCAAGGACCTGGGTTCAAACGTCAGTAACACCAAATTTAACTTACTAAGTTTTAAGAAGCTGTACAATATCACTATCTTCTAACATCAAAACATCCCTAAATTCATCTCTTAAAGGGAGATAGAGGGAGGAGAGAAGAAAAGAGATTGGGAAGGCTTCCCCTTTTGAGTACCGTGCTTCACAGGGAAAGTACCAGATAAAAACGTGCCAAAGTAAAGTGTGCCCTGTGTTAGCTACGTGTTGGCATGACTCTAAACACTGCCTCATCTTTGAAAAGAATGTTATTCTTAAAAGTTTATGAAGCAAAGGGAAATACATCATACTGTCCCTGGTAAGCTGTCTGGTTAATTTTTTCCCAGGTGACACATAAGCATTTTAGCCCCCCCAAAGCTCCCAATGAATCAGCTCACAGGCAATGATTAGCTATGATGCTAATGCTTTTACTACAGTGGCTTCAATAGCATAGCCCACCCCCCTGGGCAAGGTTGCCAATGTCAAAGAGGTAGTAGGAAAAAGAGCAAGCAAATAGGATTCTCTGTGAGCTATTAAAATAGAGGATAACCAAAGAATTCTCAGTTCACCATTATATTGCCACAGTGGAGATGCAACTGAACCCCCAGGTACGCTAGGAAAACATAGGTCATGCCACAACCCTGACAGATGACACTTGCTACCAGTTCTCACAGCTGACAATTGCCAGCAGGGACAATGGTGCCGTCTGAGAGGCCATCAACGGTCCCATCAATCTCCCCAGAACACACAGAGACAGGCTTGTATTTAGCATCTCTGCTGGAGGCTGGGGCCCTCAGCAGCAGGGAGGAGGGAGCAGGGCTGCTGAGGCTGACAAATGCTCAGCCAGGGGAGGCTCTGGGGACAGAACTTGTCTTCAAGTCCCACAGCCCACCAGAGGTGGGCTTAAGAGCCTCAGGTGGAGGCTGAAGTTCTGGGGGAGCTTCTTTTACCTTTGGGAAATTTCAAGAAGACATGCTGGCATCATGAAGTAAGCCTTAGGTATTTAACTGGTAAGCAAAAAAGTGTACACATGATCTTAATTGCCCAAAAGACCAAGAAGCAATAGCAACCAGCAGCTCTGTGAACTACTTGTGAACTACTCTTGCTGAAAAGCTGGGACAGCCATGCCTTTGGTGTTAGAAACATCCCTAAATTCCATCCTCTTGAAGGGAGATGGAAGGAGAGAAGAGAGAGCAGGAGGCTTCCCCCGGTGAAGAAGAGATCAGCCCAAAGGCGTGGGAAGGCCTGATGTTGAACAATAATCAAAAGTAATAACCATACCAGATAACGCTTTCCCTCAGGTTCCCGACTTGTGCTACTGCTGGGGGGGAGGAGGGCAGGAAGGGCTGGTCCAGGGCTTTGGAGGCTGGGCAAGCCAGGTGTGGAGCGCAGAGGAGAGCAACACAGCAGGCAGGAGGGAAGAAGGAGGAAGGGGAGATCTTTCATTTTTGCTCTCATTCCACCAACTACTGAAGAAATGCTTCCTCTTTCTACTGCCACCACCTAACTCCCAGCCTTCCCGGATTGTTACACACAGGCTGTCCGTGCAAGCACACAGTGGAACCCGCGCTGACAACTTGGCACTCCAAGACAGCATGTTTAATCTGTCGCCTCGTAAACATTCGCAGCTGCTTGAGAGCGGCCCCCAGAGCCCAGGGAGACGCCTGCGGCTTCTGCACGCGCCTTTGCAAGTTTCTCCTCTCTCCGTCCCAAAAGCAAGCAAAAGGGAGACAAGTCAAAAAGCACCAAGTGTCCATGAGCGCTCTCGCAGAGGAGGGAAGGAAGCTTTGGGGTCCAGACACCCTTGGGCCAGCGGCGGGCGGGGGTCACGGAGGGAGGGCTGAAGTCGTGGGGGGGGGGGATCTGTGCACACGGACCAGCCCCGATCGGCCGGACGGGGAGGGGGAGGACGACACCCGATTTCTTGCGAATCACGGAGGACGCAGTTTCCGCCGCCAAAGTCTTCCCCTTTGGCAGCGGCCACTCGTTCACCATCTCCAACCCCGCACCCCGCCGCGGGGGCCCAGCCACTCACCGGCTCTACCGCCTCCCGCCGCGCCCGGCCCGGAGCCGGGGATCACGCGGCCCGGGACTGGTCCCGGACGACCTTATCTAGCCGGCCGGGCGCCGACGCCA
>NW_012267338.1:1775836-1776449 GCF_000151885.1 Dipodomys ordii | reverse complement strand
GTCCCCGGGCCTCGCCTCCGCGCCGCGCTGACACCCGGCACCCGCTCCTCCTGCCGGGCGCGATGCACCGCTGGGGTCGGGAGGACGAAGGGGAGGCGTCAGGGTGTTTGAGGCGGGAGCGAGTCTGCGGCCGCCGCTCAGACCCCACCGTGCTCCGCGAAGCCGCGGGAGAAGCCGCGGGCCTTCCCCGCGGGGTCCGGGGATTAGGCGGCGGGGGCTGTCGGTAACCCGGCCGCCGTCGAGGCTGGAGGCAGCCCGCCCGCCCACCGGCTCCCTCCTTCGCCGGTGCCACTGAGGGCGCGAACTTCCAGGGTGAGGGTGCCCGGTCCAGAGCACCGGGCCTCGGGGCGCAGCGCCCGGCCGGGTCCCCGCCAGCCCCGCACCCACCGCCGCAGGGGGAGGTGGCGGGCCGCGGCAGGAAGGCGACCGAGGGCTCGGGCGGCGTGTCCGTGCGGACTCCCGCAGTCCCCGCCCGCCAGGACGCAGTCACCCGAGGAAAGGGAGCTCAGCCCACCCGGGTGCAACCGGCCGCCCGCCCCGCACGCAGGGTCCGGCCGGCCCGGGCCTCCGGGGTAAAGTCTCCGGGTGGGGAGCGGAGAGCGCAGGTGAGGAG
>NW_012267338.1:1753106-1775381 GCF_000151885.1 Dipodomys ordii | reverse complement strand
CCTCAGATCTCAGCCTCCTGAGTAGCTAGGATTACCCCCCCCCGCCTCCTCGTTGTTCTTCCCAATCTCCATGCGGGTAACCGCAACCCATGAGCTTTAGCAACGCAAAGCCGGAGAGGAAGAAAGAAAGAAGCCAAGGCCCTTGCAGCCCGGCGGAGGCGGGGAGGGGAAATGGGTGTCGTCGCTGCTTTTCCGAGGGGGACGTGCGATGCCAGGCGCGGTGAAGTCAGCGCCCGACAAACCGGCTGCCGGGAGCTGGGCTGGCGGGGCGGGGCGGCGCCCTCTGCGGGGATGGAGGCACCCTACCTGTGCCGGGCTGATCCCCGAGCAGCCGGCGAGACCTTCCGGACTTCGGTCCCCGAAGACTTGCGCCGCCCCCGGCCCGGTCCTCAGCCCCTCCAGGCCCGGGACAGCACTCCTGGCCGCCGCGGTATCCCAGCCTTGGATGGGAAAAGACAAACAGATGAGTGCAAACCAGCCTGCCGGCCAACCAGCCAAACCCAGAACCGGGCCTGCCAATCTCTTGGCCATTTCTGACATTTAGAGAGAGGAAGAGAGGGAGAGAGGGAGGGGGAGAGGAAGGGAGCCAGGGTATCCAAAGACCATAAAAAGCCCTAAGGAGAGGGAAATGTCATAAAACACCAGGCCAGTCCCAGGCTCAGGAAGCTAAGGTTAATCCAAAAACACAAGCTACGCAGGCACCAGGGTACCGTGTGTGACAAGTGAAGCACTCCTGTCCCCAGCCTTGTCACATGTGGCGTCCAGCAGCGGCTTTCTTCCCACTCCGCCAGCCCTGAGAGCACACACTTGTCCGTCCTGTATTGAGCATGTACCCTAAAATCTCAGGGCCTTCAGGTGTGCCCCTAGTTGAGCTCCTTCCACTGGGGTGGCAGGAGGGACTCGAGACCAGCCTGGGCAGCGTACTGAGCCCCCATCTTAATTTTTTAAAAAACTTTTTGAGGGGTCAAGTCTGGTGACCCAGCCTCACCCCTGGTCCCTTTGATCTGGAGCCAGCAGTGGTGGGTCACAGGCTTTCCTTACATTTCTCTGGCTTTCCCTGCTGACCCTTCTTTCCTCTGAGACAGTCACAAGACTCTTACAAGGCCTTGTCGCCCACTGTCCACTCTTACCCTGGGGCATTCCTTCTGACCTGATGTGTGTGTGTGTGCGTGTGAGTGGTTGTTTATTGTTGTTTTTTAAACTAAAAGATGAAAAATACGATCAGGTTCCTAGGAAGATGACAGACCCCTCCCCCTCCTGGTTTCATCTCTGTATTAGAATCCACATGTAATATACCAAATCCAGATTCACAAGTCACATCATCTTTCCCTTAAAACGACTACACTTCCCCCATTCCTTTACCAAAGAGCTGATTGTGCAAGTTAGAAATCTCAGCTTTTCTTTGATAGTCTTGCTCTGTCTCCATCTCTCCCTTTCTCTTTATTTTTTAAATGTTTTAATGTTCACTCTCTTCGTATACCCAGATGTTTGCTAAATATGCTGCTCTTTCCCAATTAATGGTCCTTACTCCTACACTTTATACTCCATGCCATCACATTAATCCTAGTTAGAGGAAGGGAACCTATGTTAATTTTTTTGTTGGCTATGCATCAGACATCTTGAATCTTACAATACCCATGGAATCCTATGTTTTTCTAGTTTAGAGAACTTAGGATAGACACCGAATCCTTCTAGTGCAGTGCTCTTCCTATACCCATCCTGAAATTCTCTTGGCAGGTGACTGTTTTTATGTCAATTTCATTGTATTACGTATCATTTCAAACCCTGAAGGTTCACCTATGCGTCTTCAGCCTGACAAAATGGGAGCATCTTGCTGTCATCTCCCATCATCAGACGTGCCCTGGTTCCCTTAAGCAGTGTGACATATTGACCCCAAATGTGTCATGCTTATTCTGACTTAGTTTTTGTGTTGTACAATGAGATGGTCAAAAAGTACTTGATAATGTAGCCAGGCATGGGTGGCTTGTGCCTGTAACCCTAGCCATCCAGGAGGCTGAGATCTGAGGATTAAAGTGTTTTGTTTTGTTTTTTTGTTGGTCATGGGGCCTGAACTCTGGGCCTGGGCGCTGTCCCTGAGCATTTCAGCTCAAGGCTAGCACTCTATCACTTGAGCCACAACGCTACTTTGGCTTTTTCTGCTTATGTGGTGCTGAGGAATAGAACCCAGCACCTCATGCATGCAAGACAGGCACTCTACCACTGAACCACCTTCCCAGCCCCAGGCTTGAAATTTGAAACAAGCCTGGACAGGAAAGTCCATGACACTCCTGTCTCTAACCATCACTAGAAAAAGAAAAAAGAAAAAAAGAAAGCCAGAACTAGAGCTTTGACTCAAGTGGTAGAATGCTAGACCTTGAGTGAAAAATCTCAGTGATATCACCAGGCCCTGAATTCAAGACACACACACACACACACACACACACACAAATGTTGACAAAACAGAGCACAATTCTCAAGTAAGAGTTCATACCTTGATGGTTTGGATCTTAAGATTGCAAATCTAGGAAACAATATCTTCCTCATCTACTAATGGACTGATTGGTTACCACATCCTCATCTTACCTGAGTGTACACTACTCAGAAAGGCGTTCAGCATATCTGCATCCCAAAAATGTGCTACTAGCCAACAAGGAAGGCCAGGGAGGCTCCTGACACCAAACGTGGGGAAGTCAGCCCAGCCAGTGGACTTGAGCACAGTATGCACAGCCTCACTTTCTAAGCAAGCCCACCTCTCAGAGTGTGTTACAGAGTGGGCAGTGTGGAGGGCCAGTGCCGGGCCTTGCAGAGTGCAGTCCTTCTGCTTCCCTGCTCCTGTGGCTTGCTCTTCTTCTCTCTGCCTGTTTTTGTTTTTTCTAGAATGAACTGCTTCCTTTACCCAATTCATTTTCTTTCTTCTTGCTATGAGAAGCTGGCAGTTGCTTCTATATCAAATTTAAATGTATTATTAGGAACCACTAAGCAAAGCCTTCAGCTCAAGAAGAATGAAACTTCAAACTCTATTCTAAAGAACTTTATAATTTTTTTTCTTTTTCTTTTCCTTTTTTTCTTTTCTTTTCTTTTTTTTTTAGCAAGGCCTCATTTGCTGAGATCAGTCCCCTTGGGGCACAGGATGAAGCAACAAACTGATTTTGTCTTTCTCTTTCCCTCCCTTCCTTCCTTGTTCCTTGTCTCTCTTTTACCTTAAAGACTAAGGCTTGCTTTCCTTTATCTTTTAATGTTTATCTTTTAAAAAACATATAGCTGATCAGATCAGTTTTTCAGTGTTGAGATTTAGGTTCTTTGCCTCTTAAAGCTGGAATCTGTAGAAACAAACAGCTAACTCTAGTCAGACTCACAGACAAATGCAGACTCGAAAACCCACCTTCTAGCTGTAACCATTGCTCACAGAAACTGCTAGATTGTTTCCTCTAAAAGGAAGAAATTGCACAACAAATAAAACCCATAGAATTGCTGTTAACACTATGGATGCAAATCTGCATTTATATACATAATTGGCCAAATGGAGCAGAGCAGAGCTGCAAAACAACTCTTATATAGCACCTAGGAGTGAGGAGGACCTTGTTCCCCACCATCTGTATATATTTAGAGTAATGTGCCCATTTTCTCCTTTCGTGGTGTGTGCATGCATGCATGCATGTGTACATGCATGTGTTCATGTGTGTGAATCAGGATTGAAGAAAGAACAAAAGAGAAAGAAATACTTTCTGGATGAAGATTTTCACCCAGAAAACCTTCAGCTAGGCTTCCTTTCAGTTTACATCAATTTAGTGCTTAGGAAACTGGTTTATGTGAATCATTAATGTACAGTCTGACTGGTATAACATCACAAACTTAAGCAGAAATGATGTTAAAATATTACACGACAGCTTAGTATAACTTTCCTTTAACCATCACCAACTGCAATTCTGAAAAGAAGGGAGCTAAAAGAACAGATCAGATTGCCAGTTGCTTTTACTACCAGTTTTAACTGTTTTCTAACTGTTTACCCATCTGAGAAGTTAGAAGGGCAAACAGTAATTCGAAACCCTAAAGCACACAGTATAAGCAGTCCCCAAACAAACCCGTTGAATCAATACACATGTCTCTCTCTGCCACCCCCCCCCCCCCCCCCCCCCCCCCCACACACACACACACACACACACACACACACACACACACACCCCCCCCCCCCGCCCCTCCGTGCACCCAGGGAATAAATACTTTGTGCACATCCTGCTAAACTTTGTAGGGTATACAAAGGTGGCAGAAAGGGAGCTGCTGGTGACTTAGCAACTTGGAGAGCTTTTTTTTTTTTTTTTAAAACCTGGGTTGGCTTAGACTAACCTCTCCTACTTGGGCCTCCTGATATGACAGGTGCTCACCACCACATCCAGAATGGCTTTGAACCATGATCTTCTCAATCTCTTCCTCTTAAATATTTGGAATCACAGATATGAGCTACTATGCCCAGCTCTACTACTGGACAAATTTTGATTGACCTTGTATACAAAGAGAATTCCTATCAGATGCTCAGCATTTGCAGTTAGTCCCTGTTTATACCTTCTGTGGACCTGACTAGACGAAATTGAAGAGGATGTGTTGGGACTAAAGCAAAAACTTCTCTTTCCTCTTCTCTCCTAGCTTGCTAACTTACCAGAAAAAAAAAAAAAAGAGTGCTCTGCATTTAGTCAGAGAAAGGTGGTATTAAACCCTAGAAACTGTTGTTTTTAAGTAGATGGGAAAGTTTCTCTCACACTCATAAATCCATTTAATCTAGTGTATTGCTGCACATAAGATGGACTTTTGTATGTTAGACACTAAAGAGTGTGCTAGGTAATAAAGTTTATCTGTACAATGTAGCAATTGCTCATGACTAGGTTAGAAAAAAGAGCAAATAATATTGTTCTGGAAGTGATGCTGATTTCCAAGCAACTTCAAGCTACTGACCCATTCCCCTATTCCCCCATTTCCCCACTTCTTTTTCTTTCTTTCTCCCTTCCTTCCTCCCTCCCTTCCTTTCTTCCTTCTCCTTTCTCCTTCCTTCCTTCCTTCCTTCCTTTCTTTCCTTTTTTTTTTTTTTTGGTTGTGAGGCTTGAACTCTGGGCCTGGGTGCTGTATCTGAGCTCTTCAGCTCAAGGCTAGTGCTCTACCACTTGAACCACAGCTCCATTTCCAGTTTTCTAGTGGTTTATTCGACATAAGAATTTCATGGACTTTCCTGTCTGGTCTGGCTTTGAACCATGATCCTCAGATCTCAGCCTCCTGAGTAGCTAGGATTACAAGTGTGAGCCACTGGCACCCGGCTCTTATAGGTAAAATTGAATGAATTTCTGAATCTGGGGACCTTATGTCATGCTTTCTGTGGATGGCTGGTATGTCACTTGATGTATGTTTTAAATGTAGGGGAACTCAGGGGGAGTGCATGGCATGCACATAAACATAAGACATGTCAATACTGTGCAAATTTTATGCTGCAGATGGACACACACACACACACAATGAAATATCACTTTCTAGGAACATTGAAAATCTCACCACAGATTCTTATCTACCCTAAATTTGGGATCACAAAGATACCCCACATTTGCTATGTATCAATGTGTGTACACATTGTCATCCCTGTCTACATGCTTCCTTTTACGAGGATTTGTCTGGCTTTATATTCTTTTATAAGTATGCCTTCTATATAGTTTTGCTCAATAAGAAACTAAGCCTCCTAGGGCAGCCATTTGCTTGCTGGCGTAATCAGGTTCATCTTAATCTCTGGATAGAGCTCATAAGAAGTGGGAGGGCTTGTGATCTCCATGCTATGGTACAGGGTCTACAGAAGTCACTTGATGGGTCAAGGCCTTTGTTCTGTATGGAGGCTGGGGACAGGTATCCTAAAGGAATCAGAGAAGGCTGGAGAAGTCTTGAGGGAGACAGGGGGTCATGGAGATTATGACTCAACCTCCATCTCCTCTCCAATAGCATACAGAATTTTTAACAAAAGTCACATGCTTTTAGCCAAAGCTCTTGAGAAAACAAGGATTTTAAAAAATGTGTTCTCTTGTCATGCCAATTTCTTCTGCATTAAGCTCCAAAATTGATAGTGCAAAAGGACTTACCAGCCAGAACTGTTTTCAAGTTTCATGAAGACATCCCTATAGATTCTAAGATTCCCCCAGGTGGTCCTGACAGAGTCAGGCACTGTTGTCCTCATGTGCCTATAGCTAGCATCCAAAGACTTAAAAATAATGGGTAGCTATTAACTTCTTTTCTTTTTAGAATATGCTAACATTTAGGTTGACCTAAAGGATAGAACTAAATCACTATAAGAAAGAGTCATACAGTAGATGGCTAAATCTAACCTAGAGTTCTCCTGACTCCTTTAGGAAGTTTAGGTGAATTCTGTCACTTGGCCTGCCCAGCTACGTCTTGGTACCACCAGGTAAATAGGAACCAAACATGTAAACATTCCATGTTGGATTGGCTTGTGGAGGATTAAGTGTTAAGACTGAAACTCTAAAAAGAAATGATACTTCAGTCTGTTTAAGATTTGATTAATGTACCACCTAGCTGAGCAGCACAGATGGAGGACCATTTTTACTGACCAAGCAAACACACACACACACACACATACACGCACACCAACCACCAACAGTATATTCTCCACACTGGTTCCTGTGTCACCAGAACCATTCTATGATTTGGGTAGACTTTCTCCTTATTCGACCTAAACATGTGAGGGCAGAGCTGTCTTCCTCATCTTCATCCAAGCAGATTCTGCCAGTGGTTAGAGTCCATGGGTCTACCATGAAGACTTGTGATCCTCATTACCAGCAAATGACAACTTTGGGTCTCAAGTCAGTCAAGGCCAAGGTGAATTATCGTCGAGAACACTGAGTGCAGGCTGGGAATGTGGCTCAGTGGTAGAGTGTTTGCCTCGCATGCATGAGGCCCTGGGTTGGATTCCTCAGCACCATATAAGCAGAAAAAACCAGAAGTGGTGCTGTGGCTCAAGTGGTAGGGCTCTAGCCTTGAGCTGAAGAGCTGAGGGACAGAGCCTAAGCCCAGAGTTCAGGTCTCACGACCGAACAAGGCAAAACAAAACAAAACAGAAAACAAAAACACTGAGTGCTTTTGATGCTTAAGACATGAGGAAAGCTAGAAAATGCTCTAAATGGTATTGTTCTTTCACAGACTAATATGGTTCAGAAGGAAACACACCAGATAAAGTTCTTGAAGCAGGGTATAAGACCACGAAGACAACAGCCAGGTGTCCTAACATGTTATGGTGAACTGAAGAACTATGGGCTTGCACAGGCCAGTTAATATTTCAGAAGACATGCTGCTGCTTGACTCCAAGCAATGCAGACTGGTGTGGGACTGAAAAACAGCCCCAGATCTCACATGGTTTGGGAAGAAGAGGAATGAGGAACGATTTTGTTGTTCTCGTTTTGGACTCTAATCTGAAACCTGAGAAAATGATAGGCTATAAGGATTTGAGATTCTAAAAGCAAGAAATGTTTCTTTTTCTTTTTCTGTTTCTCCCTGCTTTCCCCTGTTATACTAAGATAAATCCTTGCGAAAACTTAAACAACATAAAACATGTAGTTTGGATCATCCACTTTTTTAGGGCTATGTGAGAGATGGGACTGGACTCTTGATTTCAATCAAGGAGAAACCAAGCAGGCCCTTTGGTAAGACAGTGGTCTGCCTGTCTTACTGCTGGTTACACTACTTCTACAAGTGAAGTATATATGAGTCCGAAGAAGCCAACATGGGGGAAAACACCAGATTAATAATGAAAAGTCAGCAAATTAAAGGTTAATCACACTTAAGTTTTTCCTTAATTAATCGGGCAAATCCAGTTTACTACTAGTGAACAAGAATTCACATAAAAATGAGCTGAATGGGCTAAAAAGACCCAATGGGCAGAGTTCTACCTAGAAGGGATAAATCAAGGTCAGTGTAGAGGTCACTGGCAAGAAAGTTTGGAGGGGCTTGGACTGAGGCAACTTGTATTGTGGGGGAAAAGGCTTGTTTTAATCCCTCTGGTCATGGGCACAAATAGTGGCTCCCAAAGCCTGAAAACCTGAAGACAGCACACCACCTTCTTATTATGTCATTGCGGGTTTTTTTTTGAAAAAAGAGGTAAGGTAAAACCAAAGCTTGTTATGAAGCTTTAATGCTTTACTTACTCTTCCTTTGTGAGTTCAAATAAGATCTCTAATATTAAAAAACAAAAAGTTTTCTTTTGCCAGACTAGTAAGCTGTCTGTTTGCATTTTCTAACTAATTTCTCTTGCTTTATGGCTGGCATAATTGGAGGGAAATTTACCTAAGTATCATGAAGAAAATAGTTTTTTTAGAGAAGAAAATTGAAAAATAAAACTATTTAGAGGATGATTCTATTGTTGTGGTATTGGGGATTTAACTCAGGGCCTTACAAATACAGGCAAGCACTACATTAAGCCACCCTCCCCACAAACCCTTATTATTTTTTAAAAGACACATACCAAAGCAAATACTGATAATGGATTCAAGGTCTGCTCTGGTGGTCAACTCCATTCCAAGGAGAACTTGCTGGTACTCACCTTCAAGATCAGCTGGGCCTCTTTAACATTTTAGAATCAGGTGATGAAAGTCAACATGGTAGCTGACTAGTCATACAGCAAATACTTAAAGGCTCAAACTTACACACTTAAAAAACAACAGAAAAGCCTCCCTTGATAACTGGTGATTATACAGTAACTATTGCCATGGTTCAAACTCATTCTCAAAACATTGCCCAGCTTTGTTATTTCTATTATGGATATTAACTAGTTGGGACATTTGAAATCATATGTCCCTTATTCGTCTCTGAGACAGTGGGATAGAGTGAGGAAAAAGAATACTGTAAACAGTTATTACTTCTTTGGGTTTAAAGAGTTAAGCTCTTAAGAAGTCTGAATTAGGGAAAAAAACTTGGCTGTCATTAAATATTCTTTTAGATTAAAAATTAGTTATAAAAATTACCAACAAATATAATTTAAGAAGACTTACATTGTTAAGAGTAAATGAGGCCATAGTAAAAGCAGGTAAGTCCTTATGACATCTAGATCCTAATAGGATACATTGATAGTATATGCTTATTTATGAGAATAGGGCAAAGGATTGAGACAGAAGAAACCATCCTAATAAAGCTAAAATAAAATTGGTATTTTGTTTCGGCCTTAACTTCTCATTCATATAGCAACCAAGAAACAAACTTAGGAGGACAAGTGGGGGGGGGTGTAATTCTAGTTTAGTGAATACATGATTTCCAACATGGAATTTATCCTTTTGTCCTGAATCTTGAACTATTTCTTCTTCTCTGCTGAGTTTCAGTAATCTTTCCTAGCAAACAGAAGACTGTCCAAGTCTGTACTTCCTAACATAAACCTAGCTTATTTCATGTGCTTGAGGGGGGATTCTGGGAGGAGGAGGAGGAGGAGGAGGGAGAGGAGGAGGGGGAGGGGGAGGGGGGAAGAGGAAGAGGAGGAGGAAAGTTAATTGCCACCTTTGTGGAAAATGAGATACGGCAGATTCCTACCTACTCTCTGAACCCATGAGCTTCTATAGATCTTCCCTCCTGCTTCAGTAATAATATCTTGCATTATTTAAAACAGCTTTCCTAGCCAGGCACCCATGGCTCATGCCTGTAATCCTAGCTACTCAGGAGGCTGAGAGCTGAGGATCACGGTTCAAAGACAGCCCTGGCAGGAAAGTCCGTGAAACTCTTATCTCCAATAAACCACCAGAAAACAGGAAGTGGCGCTGTGGCTCATGTGGTAGAGTGCTAGTCTTGAACTGAAGACCTGAGGGACAGCACCCAGGCCCAGAGTTCAAGCCTCAAGACCGAAAAACAAAAAACAAAACAAAAAAACCAAACAGCTTTCTACCATACATGTGAGTAAGCATGAATGTTCTGGTGCTAACCTGATGAAAAGTTACAGAACCTATGGTCTCCCTTTTGCCTTGAATGCGTTCACACACATTTCCTAGTGATGCCAGTCCCTTATATCACAATATAGTCATCATGGCCGCTAAAAAGCGGATGCAAGTGGGGCAGTGGCTCAAGCCTGTAATCCTAAAGCTGAGATATGGAATGCAGTTTGAAGCCAGCCTAGGCAGGAAAGTTTGTGAGACTCTTATCTCCAATTAACAACCAAAAAGCCACAAGTGGAGCTTTGGCTCCAATGGTAGAGTGCTAGTCTTCAGCACAAAAACTAAGGGTTCAAGTCCTAGGACTGACATAAAATAAATATAATAAATAAAAACTAATGCAAAGTCCCTTGAGTATCAACACGTACTTTAATTATTCAGTTGTTCCTATTTTTTTTAAACTATGATCTAAAGATACAGAGTAAAAAGCATCATACACTGCCTTTTTCAGCCAAATGTCTAGTCAGAGTAAGTATATACTCCTCAGAGAATGAATTATAATTATCCACATATGTTTTCATAAGAACTTCCTTAATGTAGACTACATCAGAAATCATTTAGAGGGAAACAAATGTAAATTAGCATATACAAATAATTTATCTAGGGTGCATTATTCCAAAATCTGTTTTAGAAGAGCAACAGGATTAAACTTACCTTCCATCTCCCCTCCACCTTTTTTTACAGGGAGAGTTTGCTCTTCTTTTAGTGGAACGCCAGTAATCAAAGCTTGAAGACAGGAAGTTTACATGATGACAGTTTTCTTTCATTGGGCCCTATGCCAGTTAGGTGTACACTCCCCCGCTATACCAAAAGCAAAAAAAATGAGAGAAAAGTCTCATCTGAGAAAAGTTAACTCTTAAGAAAAACAAAATGGTATCTGATTTTGCTTATACCTTTCTGTATGTCAGGAAATCATAGATAAACCACAGCTGCACAAAGTTTTTGACAGACCATGCTCATGGACAGCCTCGCTTGGCTCACCCCAGCTCCCAAATTGTGCTCTTGGTTTTTGAGGTACAGTTTTGTCAGACTGTCATTGGCATTCCCAGCTGTGACATCACGAGTGAATTAACTGCACACACATTAAAGCTCACAGACTGGGACTAATTCCTCTTTCCTTTTTGATAGTCTCCCTTGGATTAACAGAATAACAAGTAGCTCTCATTTAATATGGATAAACTTTCAGAACCACCCTTGTGGCTCACACAAATAAAGCTGAACTTCAGTTTCCTGTACATTTAGAAGGATCTCTTGGCAACTTATCATAAAGAGCCATTTATGCCAGGAAACCTGTTGAGCAGGAAACCTTCAAGTGGGAACACAGAACAGAATTTCATCAAAGTTCTCAGAGGAAAGTTGTTTGCGTTGTTCTATTTTAATAGGTCTTGTTATATTGTAAAAATATACAAGGACCCTTGGCCTTGGAGAAGCTTTGAATAAGTACAAAATTTTCCTAGCTTTTTGAGAAGGAAACAGTCTACTTATAGATGGATAGTCTTTACTGATATAACATTTTCTCCTTCTAGGAGAATCAGGTATTTTTAATGCCTAAATTTGGTTAGAACTGAGTGAAAAAGGTAGTCTCAACTCTCCTGGCAACTAAGTGGATCACAAAAGAAGCTACTGAACAGGCACTGGTGGCTCATGCCTATAATCCCAACTACTCAGGAGGCTGAGATCTGAGGATTGCAGTTTGAAGCCAGCTGCAATAGAAAATCCATGCGACTTTTATCTCCAAGTAGCCTCCAAAAAGCTAGCAATGGAGCTATGACTCAAGGTGGTAATGTGCCAAAATGTAGTTAGGGATTATTACAAAATGTAGATATTCTACGTAGTTTAACAGTAGTAGCAAAAATTACATACAAGTGTTGCACTAGCAACTGAATTTGCTTTTATTTTTCACACCTACAGTCATCTGCAAGGAAAATTAAAGGAGACAGCACATTTTGAGGTAGGTATATTATTCTTCAAATCAATAGTCACATGATGAAATGAAACTTCTCTTTCACTTTTTTCCCCAATGTACTTATTTTACTTTTCCATGACACTTTTCTCTCTTACATCATTTCTTATTTGCAGTTAAAAATTACAAGTCAATGGAAAGAACAAATATCTTCCATACTTTGCACTGCATATCATATGAATTCATTGGTGAATGTTTTTTTAACTTTTTAACCTGGGAAGATAGTTTTTATACAGATACATGTGTGTGTGTATGTATATATATTTATATATATATATATTTGTACTCACCTATAGAAGGAAATTGATATAACCTATTATTACACAGTTGAAATAGCAGGATTTAAAGAGGAATTATGGCCGGGCGCTGGTGGCTCACGCCTGTAATCCTAGCTACTCAGGAGGCTGAGATCTGAGGATCACGGTTCAAAGCCAGCCGGGGCAGGATAGACCGTGAGACGCCTATCTCCAATAAACCACCAGAAAACCGGAAGTGGCGCTGTAGCTCAAGTGGTAGAGTGCTAGCCTTGAGCTGAAGAGCTGAGGGACAGCACCCAGGCCCAGAGTTCAAGCCCCACCACCGACAAAAAAAAAAAAAGAGCAATTATGTATTTAGTTTCAAACACTCATTTGGTTTATATTTGAAGATGGTGGGTCAGCTAATTAGTTTAATATATTTTGTGTGCTTGGTTTCTTCAACTGGTAAAAGTGTTTAAATAATCTCTAGGGAACCTTCAGATCTCGTGTTCAGGATATGTTTTGAATATGGAAAAAAATGGTTAAGGTCTATGTTCAGCTAAATTACTTCTATTAGCCCAGGAATTTCTCAGACCTTAAGATTTGATAGTATGGGATGAAGAGATTAGTTTCTTTGGTGTAATTTTTTTTTTTCTGGAGTAACTGGTATTTGAATGAGAGAAATGCCAATTGTTTCTATTCATCTCCTGCCCTTTCATTCCATATCTCAAACTCCCTAAATCTCATAGTTCAGCCTTCATGAGTTTTCCCATTCACGTAAAACATTTACATGTAGTAGTCTCCTGCTGATTCTATGCATCATTTCATTTTTTGTGAATTGGTTTACAAATCCGCAAAATAAGTCGCCTATGTGTGCTTTTGGGGCTGTTATCTGAAAATCAAGTACAAAGTTCTCTAGGAATACAGCTGAGGGAAGTAACCACACAAAAGTACAAGATGAATGCAAGCCTGTTACAGAATATAAATGCGAGGGATACTATAAAAATTGGTAAGGGAGCTGTGTGCCAGTGGCTTACACTTATAATCCTACCTTCTCAGGAGGCTGAGATCTGAGGACCTCTGTTCAAAGGCAGTCTGGGTAGGAAAGTCTGTGAGACTCTTATCTCCAATAAACTACTCAGAAAAAGCCAGAAGTGGATCTGTGGTGCAAGTGGTAGTGTGTTAGCCTTCAGCACAAGGAGGCTCAGGGACAGGCCCTGAGTTCAAGCCCCAGGACTGGGGGTAGGGAAGTGGGGAATGGTAACTGAAATATCTAACTTCAGGAGAGTTAAGTGTTTCCACACAGTATTTGTTCTCTTGGGAAGTTTTATGATCTTTTCTTCTTTTTTTACAAAGGATATGAGTTACTTTCCTAGGAAAGCAAATGTGTCATTCGACAGTATTTGAATTTACTTATTTCTCTCATACATTTTTAATTTGTTTTCAAATGAGCAGTGACATGATGAACAAAATTTATCTTTTCATTTCCTTTTTTCATTCATCCATGGAACTACCTAGCTTGGCTGCTACTACAACTGTTTCTTGAGATGTGCTGAGAGTGGACATGTTTAGCTCCCAAGAGATGCAGACCTGGGGAGAAGAACCAGTTTCAGCATGACAGTTGTAAGTAACATAAGCACATTTTGTAGTTGTTGCTATTAGAGTTCAGAAAAATGAAATACCCTGTATCCTCAGAATTTCTAAACAGTGACTTCTGATTTAAAACTATGAGGGCCAGAGACACAAAGTACCGTAGCAAACACTTTTAATAAGAATACAAAGTTCACACCAGAGGCACATTCTGGGGAATGTAAGAGAATAATCACGAGTAGTTATTCTGTTGGAAGAATCCAATAAGGCTCTCAGAGTACAAATATACACGGGGGAATGATTTCAAATACGTTTATGATTTACAATCACATTACACTGTAGTAAGCACTCAAAACAGGCATATTAATTAAAAAGCCAGCTAAAAGGCATTTGGACATATATAACAAATCTTACAATCCACAAAGTTCACGTATAACAGTAATTTTAAGTACTTCATTTCAATACAATAGAAATGAACAGGAGAAGAGATATCTTTTAAAATACTAATTTATATTTATGACAAAAAAATTAAAGGAACTTTACATTTAAAGAGGATTAGATTGCTGAAGAACAGCAGACAGGTCAAACACTGAACACAAAACCTGCAGTGCCACACACCAGAATAGCACTGTCTTTCTGTCACCTTTTCCACCCCATACCACCACAGTTCCACAAGACCTTTTCATTACCCAAAAGAAAAATGTCCTTCCATGTTCTCATTCCTCCAAAGGAATCAAGAGAAACCAAAACAGTAAACTCGAAGGCTGATTTTTACCATAAACCTCAAGTATGGTTTAATAAGAACAAAGAAATCCAACATTTACATATGGTGCTCCTTTCTAAGGATCAGACACATCAACATTATCTAAAGAGGTTTCTTTATGGATTATGTACATTGGTTGAACAAGAATTACTGTATCTGAGAAGGCACATATCTGTGATTTAAGGCTTAATTGGTATAGCTATATAAGGAAGTCAATGAAAGCTGTCTAGGAATTCACTTCTATCAAAATGAAATTTACCCAGAAACAAGCTTTCTAAGTACAGATTTCTACCTTAGAAACTATCAAGAATTTCCATTCCCAAGTCTTCAGGTTAAAAAAAAAAAGTATCTCATAGCAGGTTTCATTATAAATCAAAATAAACTGCTAATATAACCACTAGTGACTTTGGATGATACAAATTCATAAGCTTACACACCTCACAAAATGGACAGTGTGATTCCTGCATTTTTCAAAAAATGTCTAAACAAAATTACAATGGTAGATTTATTGTTCACAACTCCACGAGCCAATTATTCATTCATCACAGCTGCTACCTGGGTGTATGCTGCATGAACACCATATAATTTACTCTGCAAAATAGTTTCCTTTTAAGACAATACACGAAAACGAATCTCTTAAAGATGTTTAATATATATTCATATATAAAATATCTGATGTTGATACAAATCATGTAAACCTCCCTTTGGAAAAGTTACAATTGGTCCTCATCTCCAGGACCAAAAACCTTGAAATTTTATCTCATCAGTGCAAATCTATATTAGATGTTTTTAAACTACAGAAATAGCCATCAACCCTCACAATACAAAAGGATTTCTCAAAAAGGAAGATTACTGTGTTCAGATTATAGAAATTACATTTACATGAACACCACTCACCTGCTCATCGAATGAAGGGTGCAATTGTTAAGGTATGAAAAAGGGAACATACTAAGTTACGTGCAAGAATCACCACCCTGGCTGTCCCTTCACCACTAACTCTTACTAGGCTTGTTTACGAATACAACAGTTAAGACGTGCTTTTTCTGCCAGGTGACATTTTACTGTTCTTCAAGCCAAGATGGGGCATCCACTCCAGGGGTTTTCAATTTGATATGGAACTGTTTAAGTGTCTGTTCAAGCTGCTTCTGATTCCCAGCAAAGTAGGCAGCGATGGCATTGTGGAAAAGGACCAGCTGATTGTGCAACACTTTAACCTGTGGATGAGCAGAGTGACAAGACAAGACCCAGCATTAGCAGCTAGAGACAATGAAATGGAAGGTGACGAATTACATCCCCTAATTAAAGTCTCTCCTTAAGAAAAGCATTTAAATAATGACACAGTATTCACACCCAGCAAGTATATACCGCTTTGTGGGGTCACTGGGCCTTTGATGACTTCTTAATTACCCTAACAGGAAGAGGTCAGTTAAAAATGTTACACATATGCTCTGTAACCGTTTTCTCCTCCAGTGCTGGGAATAGAACCTGGAGCCACATGTATTCTATTACTCAACTAATTCTCAGCCCAGTTGATCACAAATATTATTGAGAGCATTTAAAATATTATGAAATTCTCCTCAAGATAAATATATTCAAAATTATGGGAGACAATGAGATAGGAAAAATTACATGTTATTACTATGCTATACCTATCACATAGCTATCAGTAAGGCTAAGCCTTTTGTAGAACTGTAACGGCTGAATACTTTGAAATACTGCATTTCCTTGTAAAGAATTAAGTAACAGCAGAGAGTGCTGTCCAGAAGTCAATGTGTTTAAAGTTCATATAACTCGTGGTTATTTTCAATTTCTTTTTTTGATGCTGAATGCATTTCAGCCAAGCGACACTACCTCTATGAATTTTTCTTGACAAAATAAAGCAAGCCATCACAAATATTTACAAATAAGCTGTGTCCTAAGGTCTTGTTTATAACTGCAACTATTTGATAAATATATGTGAAATATATTCGTTGGAACTGACTTTTGTTTGATTGATGAAAAAATACCTGAAATATGATGCTAAGTACAAAAGTAGTCATCTAACATGTGTATTTACCCTGTGTCTCTCTCACCATTTCCAAAGACGTTTTCTATCTGAACTGCCTCAGCTACCTCTGCTGTTGGGCCTGAGTTTCTCTTTGGAGGAATGAGCTGTCAGGGGGCTGGTCAAAGGAGGTCATTCACTCACTTTAGCACGGGTGCATGACCTTACACATGAAAGAATTTCTTTTTTAAAATCACAAATTATAGCTGGGTGCCGGTGGCCCATGCCTGTAATCCTAGCTATTCAAGAAGCTGAGATCTGAGAACAGTAGTTTGAAGCAACCTGGGCAGGAAAGTCTGTGAGATTTTTACCTCTAATTAACCACCAAACAAGCCAGAAATGGAGTTGTGGCATAAGTGGTAGAGCACTACCTTTAAACAAAAAAGCTCAGGAACAGTGACCAGGTCCTGCATTTAAGCCGCAGCACCAGAAAAACACAAAAAAACAAACAAAAAGAAAAATCCCTCAAATTATGAAGGAAAAGGTCAATAAATTATGTTGAACTTTTTATTTTCTGTTCACTACAAGAGAGTGAAAAGCCAACCTACAAATTAAGAATGTATATTATACGTAACGGACAAAGACTTTAACAATTACTGGCAATAATGGGATGACAAGTGACACATTTTCAACACCTAATACCAGAAATGATTACTGTAAATCAGAATTACATGAAATCATGTGAGCTCAATTACAAATAATTTTCATAAAGTTCTGCCTAATAGTGGGAAACCCAGATCAAATAGAAGCAAAACCACTGTAGCAACATCAACCAAGTGACTCAAACATACCATACAATAATGTAGCTATTACAGGAGAAAGCAAACTCTACGCTGATTCTCAAGGTGGAGAGAAGCAGAAGTCTCCCCCCTCCCCCCAGCCCCCGCCCTTTGCTATGTTTTTGCTTGTTTGGTGCCAGTCCTGGGGCTTGAACTCAGGACTTAGGTGCTGTCCTTGAGCTTCTTTTGCTCAAAGCTAGTACTATACAACTTGAGCCACAGTACTACCTTTGGCTTTTTCACAGTAGTTTACTGGAGATGAGAGTATCATGGATTTTCTTGCCCAACTGGCTTTGAATGGAGATCCTCATATCTCAGCCTCTGAGATACTCTAAAGTATCTAGATTATTGATGTGAGGCACCAATGCCTCTCACAGAAGCAGAAGGTTTAAACAGAAATGAGTGCCAGCATGCGGCACTACCAGATGTAGCTTATAGTGACTGGAAAACTTGAAGGTGAACCCATAAAGCAGGAACTCTTGTTTTAAAGCGAAGTTAGATGATGTATACCTTCTTATTCAGAGAGTTTATTTCAAAACAAGCATTTTCCAGTTAAGGTAAGTTAAAGTTAGTCTAAATATAATCATAATTGTTAAGTTCTTCAAAGTAATTAATTACTGGCTCTCCCAATAAGTCTAGGAAACAGAGCTTTTAATAAGTGCAGCAAATTATGGACCAGTAGCTTGGGTTAAAGTATGAGAAAAAGTAGAACAAAACTATTCTTTTTTTTTTTTAGTCGGTAGTGGGGCTTGAATTCGGCCTGGGCACTGTCCCTCAGTTCTTCAGCTCAAGGCAAGTGCTCTACCACTTGAGCTACTGTGGCACTTCTGGTTTTCTGGTGGTTAAATGGAGATGAGTCTCATGGACTTTCCTGCCTGGGCTGGCTTTGAACCGTGATCCTCAGATCTCAGCCTCCTGAGTAGCTAGGATGACAGATGTGAGCCGCGGGGCCCCAGCCCCAAAACTATTCTGTAGGGAGAAGTCCCATATCCTTTCTTTGTGCAAGACTACTTCAAAATGGTCAAATACTCTTCCTCTTGCCCATCCTCGATTTTTCCCAGTTAGCAAGGCACCAGGACAACAGCAGGAGCGTAGAATATAATTTTATTAGTTCTTAACAGCCTTGGAAATGCCTGTCATGTTAAAGCAACTACCGGTTGAGAAAGAGAAGCATTATCAAAAATATGGGTGTGGGCACTGGAAAGGGAGGAGGGAAGGAAAGACAAATATGAGCTCTAAGTGGGGGTGGAAGAATAGATTTTATTTTTCTGACTCACTGGGATAGGTTTCAACAAATCACTGACAAGCAGAAGGTTAAAAAAAAGTAGTTCTAAGCAAGAACTACTTTCTGTGTTTTGTAAAGAAAACTAAAACAGCTTATAAGGTCATGTCAACAGCTCATGGGATTTCAATAATGTCCTAGTTTTTAAAATATACAGTAGCACCTTAAAATTCTGAATAGTTTGATTTCTAGCCCTTAGGGGAATGCTAGCCAGGTATGAGGCTGTGTGCCTGCTACTCAGGAGGCTGAGACACGAGCATCATTTAGGCCCAGGAGTTTGTGGCAGGCTGGGAACATAGCACAACATTGTCTCAAGGAGAAACAACAAAACAAAACACAGAGATTTTCTCATCCTTAGCCAAAATTGTCTGGTGTGTTGTCATTTCTATTCTATGATTTTTCACTGTTAGTTCTCTTTGCTCACTTATTCCTTCTCTTCTGATTGCTGGTGGTTTAGGTATGATCAATATGGCTTCTGTTTGCCAAGGTTATATGTATTCCCATCTTTTCTCTCTGCTATTTTAAGAGCCTTACCTTGAGCAACATTAGCATTCTACTTATTAAAAGCTGAGTTCTGGAGTCAAAGAAACCTATGTTTAAAAACCTCGTCTGACTGTGAGACTTTGGGCAAGGTACTTAGCCTCAGTAGCAGCATCAGTATTCTGGGTATATGACCATCTAGATCACGGATTATAAAGATAGAGATATTACAATATACAAAATCCTTACAGCAAGCACTCTCTACAGATTAGTTAAAGGTCAGTTTAATGGTTTCTCTAGGGGGAAATCAGACTAGTAAGAAAGTACAGCTTTATCTGAAGAAAGCCTGGGCACCACAGTAATACATAGGGAAAAGAAAGAAGAAAAGGAAAAGAAAAGGAAGAGGTTTCCCCACTTCATTCTTTTCTTGACCTATCCTACAAGTTCTCTTATCCCATTTTTGGTTTCAAGTTTAGATTAGTCCCTGTTCCTTTAGATACTCATGAAATCCAGAAGAAAGAGAGAAGTATGTAAGCAGGGATTATGTGCATGCTAAATTCCTTATGAGATAAAAGATCAAATGGAGCTATGTGAGAGCGGCAAAATGAGGCCATGAGTAGACAGGTTCACTAAGGAAGCAGTAGATTCTGTGCTCACTGGCCTCTGGACACTTACTAGTCAGTAAGAACTCAGTGAAACCAATGGTTAGGCTACACTCACTTTTATCCACAAAAATATACATACACATAATATACATGCAAAATATATGTATAATTTACTTTATAAGTATGGCAGTAGAAAAACTATATTTTTGAGAAAAGCCCAATCTTACATAACATATAAAAATATAATTCTATTCACTTATTAACTATAAGCTTAATAGAAAAAGCTCTATCAAAATTTAAGGCACCACTATTAGTACTTAAAAATCTATGAGCAGTAATACTATGCTAGGCTTTAAGCTTTAAGCAAGGAGCAGAAGGACTGGGGCTGGATCTCAGTAGCTCGCTCGCTTAGCGTGTGTAAGACCCTAGGAAAGAAAGAAGACAACTGAAAATTCAATACGTTTATAAATCATTAACACATTTGATCTGGAGACTTTTTCCTGACCTTTTACACCTATCTAGTACTTATTTTCACAGTCTTGCTCATCAAAATGCCATCTAGCGTAGACACTTCAGGCTATCACGGACATTTCTCTTCATCTAACTCTATCTCTTCTTTTTCAGGCTTCACTTAGCATGCTGTATGTAACAGATTTTGTGACTGATCTTCATCACAGAGAGCTGGTCATAATGCCTTTATTGGCTATTTAGTGCCACTAAATAGCCACTAAAGTGCCACTATAGCCCAAGCACCTTAAAAAATTAGGAATTTTTTTATAAATGTAATTTTATTGTTATTATTAAGGTGTTTCACAGAGGGTTTATCATTTCATAATAAGGAAATTTTTAAAGAGTATCTTTTGAAAAGTTAAAGGATGGCATAAAAAGATAAAAGAATCAAAACAGTATTACACTGAAGAGGGAAAATTCCTCTTTATCAATGACTTTTTAAAATCAAACAAAGCAACGTGCAGCTGAGTCATACAAGGAGCCGGGGTCAACACGCAGTACTGAGTCATGGCTGAGGGTTTCCAGGTCAGGTTTAAAGGCACAGTGCAAGGTCAAATTATTAAACACTGCTCTGACATTTTACTCAAAAGGTTCTACTTTTAAGCTGCAAAGGCTATAACTAACATCTAAAAAGAACACACGGTACTCCGGCAGTTAATAAGCATTAGTGATGCATTGTTCTTAATGCAATCAATATGCCCAACACAGACTGATTTTGCCAACTGCATGCTTAAGGCACAGGACAAACTGAGAATGCAGACAGCTTGGAGATATTTCTCTGAAAGTCTAGGGGCAATACTTCATTTTTGGAATAAAAGCCACTGGACACAATGTTAAGCCTGGCTAGGACAATACTCCATATATGTAGCCTCTACTTATTATTGTAGAGTGAGATTTCCCAGCATTAGCTTCCTCAGGGCACAGGTTTTTCTCTCCGCTTTGTGATTGGACAACAAACCTCATGGACATGGTAGATGCTCTTCCCCAGTCATGTCCATCACATCACCTGTGATAGCAAAAAGAAGCAGAAGGCTCTCATTTTCCTGAGTGCAGATCTCTAGCATTTGTTTCTGCACAGCACAACATGTTAAGCATTGTGGCCGCCAACCGTTTTCTCAGGACCTCTTCACCAAACCTTATCTGGCACTCCAGCAGTGCCTGAAAGTTATGAGGAAGAAAGGTACCTTCTGGGATTTCATCAGCCTCATGCCCATACACAGTTTCTAATAAAGTTTCTAATAAAGACAATAGGTACCCTGTGTTTTCCTTCTTTTCAGGGTTTAAGTCTTTTTTATTTTATTTTATTTTGGTATTAATCTTGGGACTTGAACATAGGACCTGAGCACTGTCCCTTAGTTATTGCTCAAGGCTGGCACTCTGCCACTATAGCCATGCCTCCAGGTCTCCAGTCCAGCTTTTTGCTGGGTAATTGGAGATAATTTTCTCAGACATTTTCTGCCCAGGCTGGCTTAGATCTCAAGTCTTCTGAATAGATAGACCTATAGGCCCGAGCTATAGGTGCTTGGCTCATTCTACATTTTCTATTGTCTTATGTATTCTCTTCTTTTTTTTTTTTATTGTGAAAATACTGAACAGAGGGGTTACAATTACATGGGCAAGATAACGAGTACATTTCTTATCAAGCACTGTAGCCTCCTCCTTTGTTTCCCCTTTATGTAATCTCTTCTTTCTCCTGTCCTTTAAGTCACTAAAATAAAAATAATGCAACTATGACCTAGTCCAACAGTGGCACACAAAAAGAAATTCATGAATATTTGCTGAATAAAGGAATAGAATGTAAAAAAATTCCAATTTTACACACCAATTCAATTAATCCATGCATATTTACTAATTTACATATCTTTTTCTTTTACTGTTCAAGTATCTCTTGAACTCTGCTCTTACATATATTTTTCTGCTCTTCACATATATTTTTCTTTTTTTTGTCGGTCGTGGGGCTTGAACTCTGGGCCTGGGCGCTGTCCCTCAGCTCTTCAGCTCAAGGCGAGCACTCTACCACTTGAGCTACAGCGCCACTTCCGGTTTTCTGGTGGTTTATTGGAGATAGGAGTCTCA
>NW_012267338.1:1719716-1753053 GCF_000151885.1 Dipodomys ordii | reverse complement strand
TGTCCCTCAGCTCTTCAGCTCAAGGCGAGCACTCTACCACTTGAGCTACAGCGCCACTTCCGGTTTTCTGGTGGTTTATTGGAGATAGGAGTCTCATGGTCTCTCCTGCCCGGGCTGGCTTTGAACAGCGATCCTCAGATCTCAGCCTCCTGAGTAGCTAGGATTACAGGCGTAAGCCACAGCGCCCGGCTACATATATTTTTCTTTTACTGTTTAAGTATCTCCTGAACTCTGTTTTAATGGTTATAGAAATTAACACTGCCTTAGTGAAAGACTTGATATTTTATCCTTCTTTTTTTTTTGTTGGTCGTGAGACTTGAACTCTAAGCCTGAGCACTGTCCCTCAGCTCTTCAGCTCAAGGCAAGCACGCTACCTACCACTTGAGACACAATACCACTTCTGGTTTTCTGATGGTTTATTGGAGATAAGAATCTCATGGACTTTTCCTGCCTGAGCTGGCTTTGAGCCATGATCCTCAGATCTCAGCCTTCTGAATAGCTAGGATTATAGGCATGAGCCACCAGCGCCTGGCTTATGTTAGCCTTCTTAAGAACACAAAATCTGGGCTGGGAAGGTGGCTCAGTGGTAGAGTGCTTGCCTTGCATGCCTGAGGCCCTGGGTTTGATTCCTCAGCACCACATAAGCAAAAAGAAAAAAGCCGAAAGTGGCGCTGTGGCTCAAGCAGTAGAGTGCTAGCCTTGAGCTGAAGAGCTGAGGGACAGCACCCAGGCCGAGTTCAGGCTCCACAACCGGACCCAAAAACAAAAAAACACAAAATCTTCACTTTTTAATATTTATATCTAATATAATATTTATATCTAATAAAGCATTTATTAGATCTAATAAAGTTTTATTAGATCTTTTGATAAATCTATCTCTTCCTTGGTAGATTCACAGCCCTAAAAAAAGACATAATCCTCAAGTTAAATTATAGTCATATTAAGGAAAAAACTATTCTTTTCTTTCTTTTTTTCGAGGTGCTGGGTTTTAGAATGCAGGGCCTCAGTCTATGCTAGAGAGAGTACATTGAACTGTTATTACTAGCCTGAAAAATTAATTCTGAGCAAAATTTTCCCACATCTGATATAGTTCTAAGTCATAGAGAATTGTTAAAAGAGTTGCAGCTGGGCACTGGTGGCTCACGCCTATAATCCTAGCTACTCAGGAGGCTGAGATCTGAAGATCATGGTTCAAAGCCAGCCTGGGCAGGAAACTCTGTGGACTCTGATCTCCAAGAAAAACCACTAGAAAACTGGAAGTGGCACTGTGACTCAAGCGGTAGAGTGCTCACCTTGAGCTGAAGAGCGCAGGGACAGTGCCCAAGCCCAGAGTTCAAGCCCCACGGCCAACAACAAAAAAAAGAGTTGCTTATTCTGATCTGCAAATTCTTCTGTACCTATTTCTGTACGTCTAATTCTGGAAAGAAAATACGCATGCATTTGCTGAATGACTTCTATATACTTAGCATTATGTATGCGTCATGAGTGTTGAAAAAGAATGCAGGGAACCTCTCACAGTCTATAATAACATCACAAATGTTGTTTTTTTTCCCTCTTCACTAAAGTAGCTGTGATTTTTTTGAGCCTTGAAAGGAACAATAACAGGTCAACAAACTGCTTTAAGTCACAAAACAGCTCAAGTTGCATCATTTAAAGGTCTTCAAAAAGAGAAATACACATGAAAGGAGAAAGATGAGAAGAGCCCTTACTGCTATGCAACTTAATGTTGTTTAGTAAACAAGAAGAGTATCAGAAACAGAAACTGGTAAGGACTTTTTAGGTAAAAGGCAAATACAATTATATCAAGAGATAGAGAGGTAGGAAGGTTTCTCATTAAGGACAAATAATACATCCATATACATGATTTAACACTCAGTGCATACATATATAGCACACACACACATATATAAAGATATATATTACATATATAAAAGTGCATATTTTATACACTCACCTCTCTTTGTTTGGCCAAAGAGAAGGCTGGACTAAGTACATAGTATAAACATCTTAATTTTTAAACTAGAGTTCAGAACCAGACACTTCTTTTGTTATTACTAAGGAGTTATACAAAGGGATTACAATTCCATAAATTAGGTGAGTACAATGCTTCTTGGACAATAACACCCCTTCCTTTGCTTTCCCCCATCCCTCCATCCCTGCCCACAAGTTGCATTTTTTTTTTTTTTTTTGGTCCTTTGTGAGGCCTGAACTGAGCCTTGGCACTGTCCCTCAGCTCTTCAGCTCAAGGCTAGAGCTCTACCACTTGAGCTACAGTGCCATTTCTGGCAGTTTCTGCTTATGTGGTACTGAGGAATTGAACCCAGGGCCTCATGCATGCAAGGCAAGCGCTCTACTACTGCGCCACCTTCCCAGCCCCTGCACAGTTCATTTTTTACATAGTGTATATTAAACACTACGAATACATTTGCAGAACCTAACTCTTGACATGTCTCAAAATGTAAAAAGGAGTTAAGCACTGAACACTAAAACTTACTATGATAGTCACAAGATTGGCTTTTATTAAACTATTTTAGTCCCTTATAAACTACTTTAGTTCTTTGTTATCTGGTCTTGCATTTTAGAAAGTTGGCCTAGCAATGTAGCTCAGTGGTAGAGTGTAACCATGCTAAGAGCATTACGAAGAGCCACGAGAGAACCGTGACAGACCCTCCCTCTGCAACAGGCTACCAACAAGTATAAAACAAGGTCTTTCAGGCATTATCAAAGTACAAAAGTGTATATTTCATGACAAGTTAGTTTGCATATTTAAAAAATCAATCTGCAATATTTAAGAAATAGGAAAGTCTATTATATTTCATTAAAACTCAAGTATTAAGTGGATTATGTGACATCTGTACATAAGAGAGAAGTTAAGGTACAAATTTAGCTGTGGTTTAACAACAGATCAGCAAAAATCCCCACATCTGAGGCAATTCAAATTGCCAAGGAAGCAAACAAGTATTATTGACAGTTTCTAGGCCTACATGCTTGTTTTACTTTTTTTTTTTTTTTAGCTATTAGAATAAGAGTGAAAGTTACTCAATAATAACAAAAACAAAAGAAAGTTCTCTCACAGGTATTTCTTTGTCCAAATTATAGTTACTATGTGATATAACAGATTGACAATATCTCCTCAGTTTTGAAGGATTACATTAAAAAAAAATAAGCCAGGCATCAGTGGCTCACACCTGTAATCTTAGCTCCTAAGACATTTCAAGCTAGCCCAGGCAGAAGTATTTAAGATTTCATCTCTAACATTAAGAGGGCTAGATGTGTGGTTCAAGTGACAGAGTGCCACCTGTGATTGAAAAGAAAAACCCAAACGAGAGTGTGAGGCCCTGAGTTCAAGCCCTATTACCAGCAACAAAAGCCCCAAACAACAACAAAAAGATACCTATAAGAACTTACCAGTGGACCAGTGCTTGCCTAGCATACTGAGCAACATTGTTTGATAGCTGTTATACAGTAAAAACTGGGAAAGCAGTTAGTAATTTACATGACAGAAAGGCAAATAAATGCTCTTCATGTACCTCTAAAAACTCAAACTGATTAATAGTGGAATTCCTTCTTGTAACTGTCATGAAAGAGAGTTAGTAGGGGGAAAAAACCCTTTCTATTAATTTTTCTCTTGTGTGACTTTAAAGTCCCCAGAAAGGTGTCAAAAAGTTAAGAATAAATTTACCTTATTTTCTTCTAAAAATTTCAATTTGATAGACACATCACTGCGCATTTTATCATATTTTTCTTTATGTGCTTGGAACAGATGCTGTGACTGCTCAATTTTTGGCAAAGTGTTTGCATCACGTGGTCCAAGATTCAGTTCTTCCAAGTCAGTTCTATATGCATCATATTCAATCCTAGGAAGAAGAGATTAAGTGTTATGTACTACAAAGAAATGCATTCAAATGGGCTGGAAACAAGAATTAAGTTAATCTATCCCATATGTTTGTGAAATCAATATTTCTTTAAAAACAAAGAGCTACTAATGTAAGAATAGGGTGGAGATTGAAGATGTAATTCAGTGGTAGAGTGCTTGTTAGCAAGTGTGAGGCCCAGGATATGATACCCACCACGACAAAATACACACATACATACACAAAAAGAAAGTATGGTATAAGAATGAGCCAGGTGCTGGTGGCAAAATCAGAATCATAAAGTTTATATTCTAAAACTAAAGGTATTCAGATATCTATAGGGTGATATCTCCTAGTCTGGGAATACTTTACCACAAAAAGTAGAGGTGTGTGGGTGGTAAAGAATAATGGCAATCAGGGGAATAATTAACTAATTAGATATCTGAAAAAGCATCACAGAGTGGAATTAAAAAACTGTAATTAAATTTTAGAATTGTAAAAACTTACTGCATCGACTAGAGTAAGATTGGTAGAACACTGCAGAATGTAAACAGCAATGGGCCAATCAGAGAGGTGTAAGATAGCATGACCCATGAGGGAATTAATTCAGTATGTTGTAATCTGAAGTGATAACACAATAATTGGCAGAATTAAACAGTGACTTAACAGACAGGCGGACTGAGGTTGGGCAATACTATGCCCTGTTTAGCAGTGCAGATTTAACTGCGTTGTATGGGAAGCCACTGAAGAACTGTGATATATCAAGAAGCCAGCATAGATAGCTCTGTTCTGGAGAGAAAGGTGACCCTCGTAGCAGTGCAAGGAACGAGACTGGAGAAGTCTAACAAAGCACAAGAAATCAAACTACTTAGAACACCATAGACATGAGAAATCAGTCACTGAAGAAGGACAAAAAGACAGTGGTGCCAGGAAGACAGACACAAAAGACTTCTAGGGCAAGACTAAATTGGTACCAGGAATGAGCTAGTTAATTCATGAGTTCAGTAGTCAAACTCCACCGACCAGTGGCTCCAATGTCTTTAGCTAGTATTATCCTCTTTGTCATATGTAAATGGGAAGAATCTCCAGAAAACTTATGTGCTGTGTGCATGCACACATTTTAGAAACTAGACAGTGAAGAAAACCTTTAGAATGCTTATTATTACAGTTCAGTTAGAAGAGTTGCTAGAAGCAAATATACTAAAACTAAGAAAAAGAAAAAAGGTAGAACAAAGGCAGGATCCCACATCTCATGCCTGTAATTCCAGCTACTTGAGAGACAGAGGTAGAAGAATCACCATCTGAGGCCAGCTTGGGCAAAATACAAGACCCTTTCTGAAATATGACTACTAGCAAAAGGGGCTAGAGGAATGGTTCAGATGGCAGAGTGTGGCTCATAAATGCAATGCTATGTGTAAAAAACCCCAGTACTACATTAGGAGGGGGAAAAAAAAACTAAACCAAACTAAATTTAAAATTGCCCTTACAATAAATCACCACATGCTACTATTTTAAATATCCTTCAATGCTCTGGAGAACATTTAAACAGTAGCTAATGATTTCAGCATAGTTGAAGTTGTAATTCTGAGTTTATGCTCTTTAACTTTTTTTTCATTAAGTTTGTAGATGTGTCCAAATAAACTTCCCAAAGTGCTCAGTACTACCAAGGGCAGTGTGTACTAAGTTTTCCAAATGCAAGTCCTTCAAGACTGCATACATTAACAAAGTTAGTGAGGGTTACTTTAAGATTTATGTAAAACTTCTAGAAAACAGGTGTCCACATCTGAAACGTCTTCTACACAATTGACTCCCTTGTTGCTGCTGCTGAGTGTGGCTGTCAGAAGATCTGCGACACACAAAGCACACAAAGCGCCACAGGACTAGGAAATCCTTGTATACAATGCATAATAGGGAGCTTTAAAAGGCCACCCAGGCATTTGCCTAAATTGCCACTTTTTGTACTGATCAAATACATGACCTTTGCCCTAAAAGTCAGTAAGTTCTGGTTTTGATGGAGAAGAAAGTCAGTTCCTGAAACACTTCTAGATTCTTTTAGAATATTATTTCTCAGTAGGCAGTATTTCAGTGTTACAGCTTACCTAATCTGTAGCTACTATATTAACAGGAATCCAACCTTGTACCAAGCTTAAAGAATAAGATCATATGTTGTAATTTGAATAAAAGGATAAATGATGGGCTGGGATTGTTGTTAGTTTGTCAAGCATATACAGAAATTGTCTAAAGGTTTCCTTTAAGTAACCAGCTACCAAGCACATACAACTTGATTTATAGCTTTATAAATGCTCCAAATGAATTTATATGTTATATAAACTGAGATACCATCTTTTCAGTTAGGTTTCTCATTACAAGATGTGAACACTTTTTAAAAAAAAATATGACATGGGCTGGGAATGTGGCTCAGTGGTAGAGTCCCTGCCTCGTATGCATGAAGCCCTAGGTTGGATTCCTCAGTATTACACACAAAAAGCTGGAAGTAGTGCTCAAATGGTAGAATGTTAGCCTTGAGCCAAAAATATATGTTAAAATATATATTAAAAAACATGACATGATCATTGTTTTCTGGTGCTGGTGATTGAATCCTAGGTCCCTGCGCATGTTGGCCAAATATTCTATTACTGAGATGAAACTCCATTCTCCCAATTTTTATTTATTTTATATTTTATTTGTGCCAGTCCTGGGGCTTGAACTTAGTGCTGCCTTTGAGGTTTATCTCATCACTACCATAGCTCCACTTCCAGCTTTTCTTGGTGGTTAACTGAAAATGAGTCTCTCCACCACCAGGCACTGTCTCATGTCTGTAATTCTAGCTACTCAGGAAGATGAGATCTGAATCACACACACAGTTCAAAGCTAGCCCAGGCAGGAAAGTCTCAGAGTCTTATCTCCAATGAACTACTAGAAAGCTGGAAGTGGCGCTGTGGCTCAAAGTGGTAGAATACTAGCCTTGAGCAAAAGAGCTCAGGAACAGTGTCCATGCCCTGAGTTCAAGCCCTACAGCTGACAAAAAGGAAGAAAAAAAAGTCTCAAACTTTCCTGCCTGGGCTGGTTTTGAATCACTACTCTCAGATCTCAGCTTCCTGAGCAGCTAGGATAGGCATGAGCCACCAGCATCTAACCCTCCTCCCAGTTTTAAATTAATCCATATCAAGTATAAAAGTAGGAGCACATGGGCTCTAGTCTTGGCTTTGAAACCGACTATATGTGAGGGGAAGAGCCTTAATATTTGTCCCCTGTAAATAAAATATAAAATGTTTTATGTTTGCGACTTTATTAAAGTCATTGTCCTTCAATATGTGTCAATTTAAAAAGCTATTGTAGGAATAAAGACTGAAGGGAAAGACAGTATATGCTAAACAATTAAACTATATTTCTAATATAGGTAAATAAATTATTTTTTTATCTACCTATGAACTGGAGAAACAAAACAGATTCACATGTTTCTTAATTGGGAGTTGGGGGTGTATTTTTTTGGGGGGTCCGGTAGTGGGGCCTGAACTCTGGGCCTGGGCACTGTCCCTCAGCTCTTCAGCTCAAGGCTAGCGCTCTACCACTTGAGCCACAGCGCCACTTCCAACTTTTTTTTCTTTTTGCTTTTGTGGTGCTGAGGAATCGAACCCAGGGCATCATGCATGCAAGGCAAGTGCTCTACCACCTTCCCAGCCTGGGGGTGAATTTTTGAAACAAAAGCATTCTTATCTTCATGGGGCTGGGAAGGTGGCTTAGTGGTAGAGTGCTTCCCTTGCATGCATAAGGACCTGGGCTCGATTCCTCAGCATCACATAAGCAACAAAAGCCAGAAGTGGTGCTGTGGCTCAAGTGGTAGAGAGCTAGCCTTGAGCTGAAGAGCTGGGGGACAGTGCCCAGGCCCAGAGTTCAGGCCCCACAACTGGCAAAAAAAAAAAAAAAGAAAAAAAAAAATTCTCATCTTCAAAACTCACAAATATTAGAATTGAAAAGACTGGAAAATAAAGAGGCTTCAGATGGGGCTGGGAAGGTGGCTCAGTGGTAGAGCGCTTGCTTGCCTTGCATGCCTGAGGCCCTGGGTTTAAGCAAAAAAAAAAAAGCCGGAAGTGGCGCTGTGGCTCAAGTGGTAGGACGCTAGCCTTGAGCTGAAGAGCTGAGGGACAGTGCCTAGGCCCAGAGTCTCAGGCCCCACAACTGGACCAAAAAAAAAAAAAAAAGAGGCTTCAGATGATTAAAGACAAAAAAGGAAGAGTATCAAGTATGTACAAATTAGGAGATTATAAAGAATATTTGATATTTAGAAAAGAATCATGTAAAACTTATACAAATAAAATGCTTCATTCATACTGAATATGTATATAATGAATCCTTTGAAAAACATACTGTCCATGAAAGGAGTTAAACAGACTGGAAAACAATTCACTAGGAGTATTATCAAAGGCAAAATCATTAGAAGATTTTTTTACAGACAGATTCCTTCAATGTAAGTGAAGGAGATACTATTGAAAGATTCCTCTTGATTCTTTTCTCCCCCATTTTCTAGTTTTAATACTATGTTAATGATTCAAACAATAAATAGAAAAAAAAACATAAGACCTAGACCTGCACACACATACAAAAGCACTTAAACTGGGTATGGTGGTACATGCATTAAACTCCAGCACTCATAAAGATAATGTAGGAGAATTTTAACTTTGAGGTCAACCTGGACTACATAGCAAGACCTTATCTCAAACAACAACAAGAACAAGAGTATAAATATGTAACAATAAGAAGACTAGGTTTGTCACCTGTAGAGCAAAAGGTCAAAAAAGTCATGCTTCTAAAAGGTGAAGTTTGCATCCATCTTTAGCTACGGTATCAAATTTCACAGAAAAATATAATCGGAACCTCTAAGAGAACTGGACTGAAAAGTAAGGGGACTGAAAAGCCAGGGCATATGGTGGAAAAACTAGGCCTAGAATCAAAGCAGAATTTTTTTTTTTTTGCCAGTCATGGGGCCTGAACTCTGGGCCTGGGCACTGTCCCTCAGCTCTTCAGCTCAAGGCTAGCGCTCTACCACTGGAGCCAAGCACCACTTCCAGCTTTTTCTGCTTATGTTGTGCTGGGGAATCGAACCCAGGGCCTCAGGCATGCAAGGCAAGCACTCTACCACTGAGCCACCTTTCCAGCCCCAAAGCAGAAAAAATTTTATCATGGGTTTATCTCTTTTTAGACATTTGTAAGTATTTATAATATATATTTTATTCACATATCAAAATGGTTGTGATAGGGTATATGTATGAAATAAAGCATATGGAATACTTGCATTATAACAACTTCAACATATAAGGCAAATACTGAAAAGGCATGGTGGTGGATACTTGTAATCTCAGCACTCAGGAGGCAGAAGGAGAATCATGAATTCAAAGCCAGCTTAGGCTATATAATAAGACCCTGTCTAAAAAGACCAACAACAAACTACAAATACTTCTACAAAAGGTAAACTGGCACATGTTTGAAGGCTAGTTATACCTGGACAAAAGAAAACTGGAAGTTGGGGCTGGGAAGGTGGCTCAGTGGTAGAGCGCTTGCCTTGCATGCATGAGGCCCTGGGTTCGATTCTTCAGCACCACATAAGCAGAAAAAGCCGGAAGTGGCGCTGTGGCTCAAGTGGTAGAGCGCTAGCCTTGAGCTGAAGAGCTGAGGGACAGCACCCAGGTCCAGAATTCAAGCCCCACAACCGACAAAAAAAAAAAAAAAAAAAGAAGAAGAAGAAAACTGGAAGTTGGTGTCCACGGTTCAAACTTGGCTGTGGAGACAGAAATGAGCTCCTGTATCAGGAGCAGACAGTGCGATCAGTGCGCTGTGAGGGCAGTGAGCTGCTTTTGTCAGGAAATACCAAGTAACAGGGGTGACAAGTACATTGGTCCACATTATTGAGGACCATCTACTTGCTGGTCGTCTTTCTGGTAGGACAGAGGGCCCTGTGCTTTTCCAGGGAAGCTCAAGCAGGGAGGTTCTCCATTTCTTTGCTTCTTAGCAGGCAAGGTTTGGACACCTAACAACGCTCAAATGTACCTTCCCAAGGCTGAAGCAAATACTCAAGGCCTTTAGAAACTTCTGTGGGAGCTATGGCAGCATCAAGCACTAGAGGCACTTAGATCAGAGTCCTAATTATGTATTTCTGAGGTTTTATTTGGCTTTGGCTCTTGTGTATTTCTAGAATTATGTTCTCCTCTCTCTTAGTTCTGTGGATTTTCTATATTTTTGTATATTTTTTTCCTCTGTCAATATTGGACAAAGTTCTTTCTGCAATTAAATTTATAGGTGAGTACGTGCCACCTGAAAAATGGGCAATCTAGCAGGAATTGGTACCTACCTGGCACTCTCGTACTGTTTCACCGTCATTAATGTATCTTCAATTGTTTTGTTCACCAAAGTGTTCACGCTGGCAATGAAAAAATTAATGGCCCCAAGAAGGGTTTCTCCATTTTTAGCCAGCAGCTTCTGAGTATCTGCATTGTAGCCAAATTCTTCCTAAAACAAAGCACCACCGTTATTTAACCAGTAAAACAATTAGTAGAAATGACTTCGAAATTTCAACCATATCTCTAATGGGAAAACATCTGATTTAGAAATCTAGCAATGGAAAATTTACTTTTTCTTTAGATCTTTAAATATTTAAAACTCTAAATCACAGCTAGCTATATAATTATCAAAAAGTTTAGTAAACCAAAATAGTCATCAGCTCAGATGCATAGCTAAACCTAGTTTTTAAAAGTAAAACTACTTTGTACTAGCGAAAGAATATTTTAGTTTCTACATTCTGTTTGTATTATATTATAAGCACAGCTGTTAGGGAAAACTATAGCAGATTATTAATCAGAGAAACTATAACTTTCACAACCAAATTAGGTAATAATTGGCTAAAACTATGAGACATAAAATAGATTGTAATTTTTTTGTGTTTTGACTGAATCTCCTCAAAGTATAAATATTAACAAGACACATTTCTTTGTAGACTTAGTGACTAGCTGACTTCCAAGCTCAGGTCTATCTATACTCACAGCTAAGGAAGGATCATTTGATGCCAGATTTAATTCATTTTCTTTGAATGAACTATGTTTTAGCTCAGCAAACATTACAAATGACTCCTCTAGAGATAGCCAGTATAAACACCAAATGTTCAGCAGTGAAAGCTTGCCAGTCTGTTTGGTTAATTATAGATTAATTAGGAGCATATGTGATCAAATAATAATAAATGCTAATATTTTATTGCAAGATATATCACTGAACTTGTTAGAAGCTCTTCAATTTCAGTTGAAAAAGTAATTATTTTTGGTCAGTCGTGGGGCTTGAACTCAGGGCCTGGGCGCTGTCCCTAGAGTTCTTTTTGCTCAAGACTAGCACAGCAGCTAGGATTACAGGTGTGTGCCACCTGTGCCTGATGAAAAATGTAATATTAAATCAACTAGATGCTCAGATGAAAATTTAATGCTACTTTATTATAATCAAATTTCTAGGTGGTAAATTATCTAATAATTCAATAAAGAGCAGGAAGGTAAAATTCTGTATTTAAAAGAGATCCATGTAAATCTTTCCTAAAGATTTAGTCTTCGGCATTGTGTAGAATTAAATGACAACTACTGGTACACAAAAGATTACATAAAAAGAGATCTGAGGTTAGCAGTTCAAAGTTAACTTGGGCAGGAGCCTCCATAAGATTTTTATCTCCTTGGGGCTGGGAAGGTGGCTCAGTGGTAGAGCGCTTGCCTTGCATGCTCAAGGCCCTGGGTTCGATTCCTCAGCACCACATAAGCAAAAAGAAAAAAGCCGGAAGTGGTGTTGTGGCTCAAGTGGTAGAGTGCTAGCCTTGAGCTGAAGAGCTGAGGGACAGTGCCCAGGCCCAGAGTTCAGGCCCCACGACTGGACCAAAAAAAAAATTAAAAAAAAAAAAAAAGATTTTTATCTCCAATTAACTACCACAAAGCTAGAAGGGGAGCTGTGGTTCAGTTTGCATAGAGCAAAACAGTTCAGGGACAGCACATAGGCCTTGAGTTCAAGCCTAAGGGCTGGCACCAAAAAAAAAAAAAAAAAAAAGTAAGACGTGATATATTGCAGTCACTGATATAAAATAATTAGAATATTAGTAAGTAAATACACATATGTATATGCTTTGTTTATTAATAAGTTAAATTTTCTTGTCAGTTACAAATGAAACTAAAACATCAAAGAATATTCACATCATGAATAAGGTTTAAATTCTAATTTGCCACTAGAAAAATGGAAGACTAGTACAATTTCCAGAGTTAAAAATCTAGTTGCTGGGCTCAGTGGTAGAGCGCTTGCCTTGCATGCATGAGCCCCTGGGTTCAATTCCTCAGCACCACATAAGCAGAAAAAGCTGGAAGTGGTGCTATGGCTCAAGTGGTAGAGCTCTAGCATTGAGCTGAAGAGCTGAGGGACAGCACCCAGGCCCACAACCGACAAAAAAACAAAAAACAAAAAAAACCTAGTTGCTAAAACATCATACTATTGGCATAAAAACCAATACAGAGACCAAAGGAATATAACAAAGAAGCAGAAATAAATCCATGCACCTATATAGCCAATTAATCTTTAATGAAGACATCAAAAACCTACACTGGAAAAAAGACAGACTCTTGAATAAATGATGCCAAAACTGTACAGAAGCTACCCTTACTCCTCACAAGCTAAAAAAAACCCATTCCAAATGTACCAAAGATCTAAACACAGGGCCTGAAATTGAAACTACTAGCAACAAACTGAAGGAATACACTTCAAGATACTGGTATAGGAAATGATCTTTGGCTAATATACCAAAAGCATGCCAACAAAAGCACAACTAAACAAATAGAATGGGAGATTATACTGTATTTGCAAACAACTCCTCTGATAAGAGATTAATATTCAGCATGTATAAGGGACTCAACAACAAATGAACCGATTAGAAATAGGCCAATAATCTGAATAAGCATTTCTCAGAAGAGAATAAACAAATGGTCAACATGACTCACTAATCAAGGAAATGCAAATCAAAATCACAATGGAAGCTCAATGCTCTCAGTTCAACCCCAGTTCTGCTCCCCTAAACAAAACAAAAAACTCACATGAGTTAGCATTGCAACTCAGTTAAACTAGCAAGAAGCAAAGAATAACAATAACAAAAACACAGGTGAGAATGTGGAGAAAGGGGAGCTTTTATGCCATCCTAAAATATTATACGGACCTGGTTCCTGGAAAAATTTTAAAAAACCAGAAATTGCACTACTGGCTATATTTTCAAAGGAAATAAAACCAGAAAGTCAGACACAAAAGCCAACTATATCCTTTTTGTCTATCAAATGACTCAATTAAAATTGAATTTCTTCATTTTTCATTGTTATGATATTAAAATTCTTCATAGCAAACAATTCTTTGTCCCAAGTTTTAGGATAAAGTGATTTAATCTTCTACTTTATCTAATTCTTCAAGTTAGAAGTCTATAGGCCAAGAACATCTATCTGTAACTTTTGGTTCTAGGCAACGAACAAGAAAAAGAGGGTCACAAGATAGTTAAAAAAAAATCCTAAGAATTTTGTTGAATACTTAGAGATAAATCTTGAGAAATAATTTCATGCTAAACTTCATAATTCATTTTATTTTATTGTTGCAGTGTCTTGTATGTGCTAAGTATGCACATTACACCTGAATTCTATCCCTATCCCTAAACTTCATAATTTAGTGATTTCAATAAAAGTGTATCACAAATCCATTTGAGAAAGTTACCATTTGTTTGCACACTTGATTGGTAAGAGATTTCCAATAAGTGACTAATTGTTTTTTAACCTACACCAAAGAATTATACAGAGCTAAGATTCTTTGTAGGCTTAGTCACTGGCTAACCATTTTCCTACTTTCTAACCCAATTGTTTTCTCCCAAAGTTTCCATTAACATCTATTCTAAGGTATAAAAATATCACTATATTGACAGAAGTCAGTTGGTCCTTCTTAAGTATATTAAAAGAAAACACCTCAAAATTTTCATTACGTAGGTTTAAAGCCATGTGCTGGGCTGCATCCAAACACAGTATTTCAAATTGTATTAAAGAGTTCAACAAATCATAAAAATTACCTCTTAGAACCCTTATTCCCACCTCTCACCCTCCTAATAGTTTTAAACATAATCTTACATGGAGCTCTAGGGACTTCAAACTCAAGTCAGCAAATGCATCTCCAAGTTGTCTTTGTGTATGCACCATCTGGAAAAGCTGGGTCGACAACGTCTGAGCCAGTCTTAGAATATTTTCATATTTTTTCTTATTATCTCTTAATATATCAATCTGAGCTTCAAGTTCAAGGTCCACAGTTCTTGAGCCACGGCCTAGTTTCTCAGAGATAATTTGTCGAGTACACTAAAAGAAGAAAGATATACTTAATTAGGGAAGAAAAATAAAGAACAAAGTAACAGAGAAACCACAAACATAAACCCTAGGGCATATCACATCTACCAGTTGTTTTTCTTCCATGAGCTAGTCTAACAAACCGAAAATTGATGCTGCTTTATAAGCTTATCAGGATTCAGAAAAAAATCAATATATCAGGGATCAGGTATGTCTAATAACTATTACTAACCAAAGGACGTTTTAAAATGTATCTAGCTCATTTATATACTGCCAAATAAATTCTCTCATATAATCCAATTTCAAGTTTACTGTATTTGGATAAATGACTTCAATATCTGACATTGTTTGAAAAGTACATATTAAGACTGTTAATATAAGAATAACTATCAAAATTCTAACTTCTTATTGGTTTAAATTTTTTTCTCTTCTATCTTTCCCTAAAATAGTTTATGTGTATGTATATGTGTAAAGGCGGAATGGCAGGAAAAAAAGGAAGGAAAAGAGAAAGAGGGAGAAAGTAGATAGGTAGAGATTTGATAGTCTTGAATTCTCCTTTTACTTTTGCCCAGATGGCATAGTGTTAAATTACATTCTTCTACATTACATAATGTAGTAGAAACTTATACATGTTTAATGTATTGAATTTCAAAGCCCTTGGAAATAAGTTTCTTAGTAATAATGTGATAAAAATTTAAAAATGCATTTATTTCACCATTCACTAATATATTTCAAAGTCAACTGCATATGGAATCCATATATTCTTCATAATATGCTCTTTATTAGGTTTCACAATTTTGGTTGAAGGATTAATTTTGCCATCAAGTAATACAGGGAAAAAATAGTGAATTCCCTCTTTCTTTCTTTAATCTTAGCAAACAATAGAAAACTGAAACTATTAACAGTCTCATGGATGTTCTAAACTCTCTTAAACACACAATCAAGTATATGCTATTTTCAGAGTAAGTATGAGATTGTGTTATACATAGTATATCCTAAACTTTTTTTTTTTTTGGTCCGGTCGTGGGGCCTAAACTCTGGGCCTGGGTGCTGTCCCTCAGCTCTTCAGCTCAAGGCTAACACTCTACCACTTGAGCCACAGCGCCACTTCCGGCTTTTTTCTTTTTCTTATGTGGTGCTGAGGAATCGAACCCAGGGCCTCATGCAAGCAAGGCAAGCACTCTACCACTGAGCCACCTTCCCAGCACCTAAACATTTCTTTTCTATGAACAAAATATCTTGAACCTTTTCGCCAATATAGATAAAGCGCCATATCTTGAACCTTTTCATCAATATAAAGTGCCTGGCTTTTTTTCTTTCTTTTAAGAGAGTCTTGCTGGGCACCAGAGGGTGAGCCTGTAATCCTAGCTACTCAGGAGGCTAAGATATGAGGATAGCAGTTCAAAGCCAGCCCAGGCAGGAACATTAGTGAGACTCTTATCTCTAATCTCCAACTAACCATCAAAAAGCAGAAGGTGAAGGTCAAGAATAGAGCGCTAACTAGCCTTGAGCAAAAAAGCTCAGGGACAGCAACCAGTTCAGAGCCCCAGGACTGGCATACACAGAGAAACAAAAACATCTTAGCAATTACCATGGAAAGCATAGAAACATTTCTGGAAGATAAAATCACACCAGGTGAAAAGTTTAACTGGAAACACTGTGATTTTTAAGCAGATAAACTTTAGCAAGAAGTATCTGAAATAGTAACAAGATAAAGGAGATGAGTCACTCATCCGTTCACCTTTTTTAAAAAATTTACTTTATTGTATTATAAAGACTAAGATTTCTCCTGCCAGAGACATTTATTTATTTGTAAGCTAAGACATGTAGTATCTTCCATAGAATAATCTGTTGATAGGCAAGAAGTCAGACTTATTGGAGGTTTGTAGACTGGCAAAATGAAAGAGATGTCTACTGTTGTCTGAGTGGCCATATTTTCACAAAAATAGCAGCTACAAGCAGGCAAAGATTTAATAAGAAATGCTGTATATTTCCCGGAAGGAAGACAGTGACCAGAATAAGGTCACTGTGATGCAAATTAAGATAAAACTGGACATCTGAAACAAGTTTTGAAACTGAATTTACACAGCCTATACTCTTAACACAGGCTATTTATACACCCTTAAGAAAAAGGCTAAGGGCTGGGATGTAGCTCAGTGGCAAAGCGCTTCCCTAGCAAGTGCAACATCCTGGATTCGATCCCCAGTACCAAAAAAGACCAAAAAAAAAAAAAATACAGTTTAAAAAAAAGAAAAAAGCTAAATCTGGAAATGAGATCATTAGAAGTTGTCCACCTAGTTTTGCAAAGAAATAAGTTTTGCCACTCATCAGGGTCTCAGAGGAAGTTTTTTACATAATCCTTGAAGACTGGATTTTTTATTTAAATTTATTTCTAGTGTATACTAAACTTAAAATGCAAAATTGAAGACCAAGATGTATTACAGAGCAAGTTTAAGATAAAAGGGAATGAAGATTAAATGTTCTACCTTTCCTCAAAGTCTGTGAAAATGGAAACCACTTATAATGAGCTGGGAAAGTTTCTCATATAAATTAAGAATTAATTTTGAGAACAATAGCTGCTACATGAAACTAAATTAAAAGGACAGAAGGAAGCTACAGTAAATTATTGACTTACATAGAGGTTTTTCTATTTGGAGAAGGGCGGATGAAACAAAATTAACACATACTGTGCAGAAAACTATGAGTCACCACTGTATTGGCTCATGAATTTATAGAATAGTCACTGTGTACTTAAATAGAAGCAAGAGATTTCTCTGTAATGTCAAATAATAAAGACATTTCAGTATAAAACACTTAAATTCATAACAACAACTGAACAATTTTTAAAAGGATGATTAAGAGCCAGGCACTGGTGGCTCATCATGCCTGTAATCTTAGTTATTCGAATGCTGAGACCTGAGGATCACAGGTTAAAGCCAGCCCTAGCAGGAAAGAATGTGAGACTCTTCTCTCCACTAAACTACTAAGAAGCCAGAAGTAAAGCTGTGGCTCAAGTGGTAAAGCACTAGCCTTGAGCAAAAAAGCTCAGGGATAGCACTCAGACCTTGAGTTCAAGACCTAGTGTGTACACATGGCATGTGAGCGTGAACACATACATACATACATGCACGCATGCGCGCACGCACACACACACACACACACACACACAAACTCACACACAAAGAGTGATTAAGGTGATAGATAGAGAAATGAATGGATAGAGTAGGTCAACCAATAAATAAATAAGCAAGATGACAAGAAACTCAGTTATGAATTTAAAAGGTATCACTTTAGTAAGAGTGTGATTGCTGGGCTGGGAAGGTAGCTCAGTGGTAGAGTGCTTGCCTCACATGCATGAGGCCCTGGGTTTGATTCCTTAGCACCACATAAACAGAAAAAGCCAGATGTGGCACTGTGGCTCAAGTGGCAGAGCGCTAGCCTTGAGCTGAAGAGCTGAGGGGCAGTGCCCAGGCCCAGAGTTCAAGCCCCATGACAAAGAAAAAGAAAAAAAGAAAAAGTGATTCCTAATGGAAAATCAAAAAAAAGTATTTTGCATTTAAGAAAGTTGAACTGAGATGACTATTTAAAAAAAGCTGAGATGAATATTTAAAAAGACTTCAAACTGGGCATTACAGCACAACCTTACCTTTTAAAAAAGATTTTAAGCTAGCTGGGCGTTGGTGGCTCATGCCTATAATCTACTTAGGAGGCTGGGAATGTGGCTTAGTGGTAGAGTACTTGCCTTGAGCACAAAGAGGCTCAGGGAGAGCATATAGGTCCTGAGTTCAAGTCCCACAAATGCACCCCCCCACACAAATCCTTATATTTGTTTTTAATTATATATTATATAAATGGAATTAAGTATTTTCTCTGAATAAAATCCTCAACGTATTTGCTAGAATAGAAACAAGAGGAATTAAAGGCATAAATCACAAAGGAGGGAGGATCAAAGTCAGAGCCAGAATCAAGTTAGTCAAGAGTAATATGAATTCAAGCAGTCTTAAATCAAGCAACTCAGAATAAGAACTTGAAGCATTATCCAAGGACAACAAATACCCAACACTGGCTCTAATTTGGACCCAAATAGTTGAAAAAAGAAAGTCATGTAGACTCACTAGAATTCTTACAGTGAGCTTCTTTTGGTTCAGAGATTTATCTCAGCCTAAACACACAGGATACAATGCTCCATTAAATTATTTAAGTCCAATTTTTTTCTTCTTTTGTGACCTAGACTGGAATATCCAAATTAAGTTCTGATTTTTCATGTAAAAATAAAGTGATCACAGTAAGGGAAATGATCCTTCCTTCAAATGGCATTATACCATGCATGCAATATCTTATGTAAGCCATTTTCATTAACATTCATTTTAAAACAAGCTTCAGATGGTGTGCTAGTACTGTAAAACAGATTACTACAGAGGTAAGAAACAGGTGAAAGGAAATGATAACACAGATACAGACAGGAACAACTAGATAAGGAACAAGAAAAACAAGTAAACGACAGCAGAGGAAGACAAATAAACAAAAGTCTCAACTTGAAAACAAAACAAAACATAGAATTGGTATTTATTAGCTTCAAAAATAATACCTGTTTTCTTAAAGTTCAAAATGTGTGGATACACAATATTTATAGAGGCAGATTTCCTGAACAAATGAAGAAAAAATGGCTAAGTTTGAAGAATGAATGAATTAAACTCTGTGTGGTATGAAAGATAAACAAGCAAAGCTAAGGGGAATTCCAAACAGTTGGTGGATCCAGCTCATGAACAAAGTGCAGAAGTGTGAGAAAGCGCAGGCTGCTTAAGGGGATCACTGTGGAATCTGGCACACACAGATCCACAGGCAAGAGAGAGTAGCAGAAGACAGAGCTGGCAAGGTGGGCAGAGGTCCGATTCAGGCCACCTAGAGACAAGGTGGATCTCCTGAGGGATTTTAAAGCAACAATGACCACATTAGCTGAACATGATCTAAGAGAATCTGCTGAGAAACTATTAACAACACTGAGAAAGAGAAAGACTGAAAAGACAGAGACACAAGGACAGAGAGACAGAAACAGGGACAGAGAGAAATAGACATTAACTCTGGCTTTAAGGCGGCTGGAGGACAGGAAGACGGCAGAACCCATAAGGTACACCGAGTGCATATGTGAGCTCAGGAAGAAGACAGCAGCCATTGATGAATTCTCCGGTTAGCAGCTGTGATACATAAGAAGATTCATAGAATCCCCACCTTTGACAACAGAAGGGACATTGATTTACAAGAATGGCCTACAGGAAAACAGCTTAAGCAGTGTCTTTTCTTTTTTCCATTTTAATTAGCTTATCATCTCATTTACGTGGAGGGGGACACCTTGCTGCATCTCCACGTGTTTACACTGCATTCCACTCAATTTCGCCACTTCTATCACAAACAGCATCTTACCATTGGCATTTCTCGGGTCTGTTCTAACATGGGGTATTTTGAAAAAAATTCACATAGCACATTTAAAAACACTTTTCAATCTGAAGAAAACTTGTACTTTTGTAGATGATCTTAATTTAAAAATACTAACTAAAAGAGCAAATTTACTCTAACACTTCAGAAGACAAGAGAAATCCACTCTGTACAAAAATGTAGACAATTTTTTTTTTTCAGTCATGGGGCTTGAACTCTGGGCCTGGGTGCTGTCCCTCAGCTCTTCAGCTCAAGGCTATTGCTCTGCCAGTTGAGCCACAGCACACTTCCAGTTTCCTGGTGGTGAATTGGAGGTAAGAGTCTCACGGTCTTTCCTACCCACGGTAGCTTGGAATTGTGATCCTCAGATCTCAGCCTCCTGAGTAGTCAAGATTACAGGCATTAACCACCGGGCCAGCTTTGACAATTCTTAATACACTAGATCCTCAACCAATCAACTCCTGTCACAAAGTTGTGTACTGCTGGCACTTTCAGCTATTTAACTACTCCAGGAATTCTACTGCCTTATCCTTGCTAAGATTCCAACAGATTCCAAGTGGATTTGTGGCCTGAGCTGTTTGTAATATATCCAATACCTTGTAGGTTAAATAGTTAAATGAATTTTACAGAGAATAAAGAAAAATAATAAATTTCTCTGGAACAATGAAAATAACAATATTTAAAACTCAGAATCTAATTATTTTGCAGTTAGATGCTGCCTGTACAGTTATTACTTAGTTATTACAAAAGATCAGAGAATTTCAAGTATGAATATACTTTTATGCATGAATATACTAGTGTTGTATGTCTATAATCTTAGCTCTACAGGAGGCTATGACAGGAGGATCACCTGACACCACGAGTTCAAGACCAGTCTGTGCAACACAGTGAGATATCATCTCTTAAAATTAAAAACAAGTGAAGTGCCGAAGCTGGTGGCTCATTCTTGTAATTCTAGCTACTCAAGTGGCTGAGATCTGAGGATTGTGGTTCAAAACCAGCCAGGACAGGAAAGTCTGTGGAGTCTTATCTCCAATTAACAGCTAGAAAACCAGAAGTGGAACTGTGACTCAATGTGGTAGAGGGCTAGCCTTGAACAAAAGAAGCTCAATGACAGCACCCAGGCCCTGAGTTCAAGCTGTACAAACGACCCCCCCCCCCAAAAAAAAGTGAAGTATCAAAGAAAAGGGGAAAATATACCTATAGCAACTCTTAAGCTAAATGTATTTCAAGGCTGATGAGAATTTTAGTACCTTTTTACACTCTGTATTGACTTTTTTTTTTAGGTCAGTCATGGGGCTTGAACTATGAGCCTAGGAGCTGTCCTTGAGCTCTTCAGCTCAAGGTGAGCACTCTACTACTTGAGCCACAGCACCACTTCTGGTTTTCTGGGAGTTAATTGGAGATAAGAGTCTCATAAACTTTTCTGCCGGGGCTGGCTTTGAACCGTGATGCTCAGATCTCAGCTTATGGAGTAGCTAAGATTACAGGTGTGAGCCACTGGCTCCAAGCTTGTACTGACTTTTAAAGTATATGTAAAGATCAACAATGAAAAAAAATGAAACAAACATTTCATTTTTCTAATTGTATTACCATGTTTCCATGAAAATGTAATTCCTATTCATATAAATGAAAAAAAAAGAATCTAAATAACATACAAATGAAAATTCTTAGAAAATAGTTTAAAAAATACAAACCTTATATGTGTTTAGACTCCATTTTCTAACAAGTTCTAACTTTTCCATTGCAGGACTTTTAATTTCATCTGCTAGAACTACTGGTCCACTTTTTGTCTGAGTTCTTTGGCCACCTGCATGATCATAACAAAAGACAAAAATAATCCACATAAAGACAAAGGGGAGAAAGAAAAGGAAATACTGATGCTGTTCACACTAAATTACTTTTGCACTTAAAAAACTAAAAAGGCTCCCACAAAGTGAAGAATTTTAAACTTCCTGGAAGCATGGAAGGTAATAAATTTCCTAGTCACTTAAAAAATGAATGTTTTTGATATAAAGAAATGATAAATGATTAACTTTGTTTAACTTGATTTAAATATAATATATATGTATGTATCAAAATAACTTCACTGTTAATGTTCAGTTTTTGTTTTGTCCATTGTGGGGCTTCAACTCTGGGCTTGGGTACTGTCCCTTAGCTCTTCAGCTCAAGGCTGAGTCGCAGTGACACTTCTGGTTTTCTGAGTGGTTTACTGGAGATAAGAGTCTCATGGACTTTCCTGCCTGGGCTGGCTTTGAACCACAATCCTCAGATCTCAGCCTCCTGAGTAGCTAGGATTAAAGGCGTGAGCCACCAGGGCCTGGCTACTTTTTGTTTTTATATATCAGTTAGAACATTAAAAAAAAAAGCGCTACTATCATTACAGCAAAATGTGTTAAAACAGTGTACATTTTTCTAAGTAGCCCCTCACCCCCAAATTTAAAAAGCAAGGCAATGTAAAGTCCTACCAATCAATAGACTGCTCCAACAACTAAGAAAGAAAACCAACTTTCCTGTTTTTATAGTCCAACCATATGAGTTTCTATAGAAACTACAGGGTTACTATTGAAACTAATTTGAGCATGGCTGTATATTCCTTTAATCCTCCCTACCTTGTAAGATCAAGATTCCAGGTCAGCCTGGACAAAGAAGTTAGTGAGAGTTCATCTCAATGAAAACGCAGGATACAGTGATATATGTTTACAACCTCAGCTATGAGGGAGGTATAAATGAGAGCATCATAGTCCAAGGATGGTCAGGTAAAAATACAAGATTTTAGCTTAAAAATAACAGGAGCAAAAGGGCTAAGGGCATAGCTCAAGTGGTAGAGTACTTGTCTGAAAGCAAGAAGGCCCTGAGTTCAATTTCTAGTATTAGAAAGAGGTGGGGGAAGGGCAGAGAAATACATTCCATAGTTTGTAATAAAATATTTCTAGTAAAGTATTTTCCACAGCAGAAAGATTTTCATAAATGTTTATGAGAATTATGGGAGAGTGATTCCTGTGGTAGTTGGAAAAACAGGTGTAGGAGAAATAGTAGGACAGGGTGCCCTGGGACCCGGCTGCAGCGCCAGGTGAGCCTGCAGTACCTTCCTAACATCATCAGGCCCCTGGGGACACTGCTTGCCTGGGCCAGTGAGGATTATAGCAGGTGAAGTGGGGCTGGGGCATCTGGGGAAGGAAATGGAGGTGGGGTGGGGGGCAGCGGGGTGGAAGGCAGGCTGGGGGGAGGTGTAGGAGATCCCTGCCCTGCACATGGTATGACTACTGTGCCATGTGCGTTCTGGAGCCAGGCAATACAGAGTACCAACACACTGAGGCGGGGGGAGTGTGGTGGTAGAAAGTTTATGATATCAATGACCTGGGATGGAAATTGTCTAAAAATTAATTTAAAAACAGTAAAATAAGGAGAAAAAAAGGTTTAAAAATGTCTTTTTCACCTTATTCTTATAGCCAGACCAACCTTAAACATAACTTCACTACAAAGATTGAGCATGGTTTATAAAATCAAACACATCTGAGAATTTACAAAATCCTCACAGTAATAAAATAAAAAAGAAGTGTGGAGTTCCTTTTTCCTATTTTGTTTCTTAGAGGTGGAGTCTCACTATACAGCCCAGGCTGTCTCATGATCTTCATGCCTCAGTCTTCCAAGTACTGGGGCTTTAGATGTGTGCCATCGCAATGAGCTTCTTTTTCTGTTTTTATAGTCCAACAACATTAAAGTGCAGCCACACTGGTATTTTCCAAGTGTTTTTCAGTGGGTATAACTGGTAAATTAGGTGGTATTTTGTTTTACTCTACAAACTACTTGTAAGTTGAGACTAAAATAAGAAAGCAAACTTATCCAATAATAAACAGCTTAGTTGTTGAAGCTTCCGCTCCCCCCCACCCCTTTTTTTAAACTGAAAACAGGACAGAGGTGACAAGCTGAGATTGTTAGAATGAAATAAATGAACCTGCAATGCCCAGAGCAAAGAAAGAATGTTTGAAACAAACCACATTTCAATATATTTTTAACTTAAAAAAGATTGAATTTCAGCTTTGAGATGTAATTACTCTGAAAAGAAAGATAGGCTGTGTCTAGAAAAATTATTTTCCTTATTGTTAAGAAATAAAGAAGCAGTCACCGAAAAGGCCAGAAAAACACACACCTAAGAATACAAAGCAAGTGAGTATGAAACTGAGTTAGTTTAGCTTCAGCAGTAGCAAGAGGACTTTATCCAATCAGTGCAGTGAATACCTGCAGGAACTATTAAATCACTTCCTTGTTGAGCCAGTCGGCTAGCTGCAACCCTGCTAGGAGACAGAACAGATGGCAAAGGTGGTGCTGGGGAACCTGGAAAGGGCAGATATTTGACTGTGAAAATCCTTTTCCTCTTCCACAAGCTGCACATTTTGAATACAGGTTTAATGACATTTCCTTTAAATATTCAAACACTGAGATTAAAGACTGGATATGTTCACTTTCCTGTAGGATTAAATGCACGACCAGGTTGTGCTCTTATACAAACTGCATCAAAATGAAGCTATCAAAGTGAAACTAAGCATCTTTTGGATTAGGGTTTAATCTTTGAATAAGTGTGACTAGCATTTTAATGTTCATGTACTAAAATTACAATTGTCAGGAGACCCTAATTCTGCAATATTGTTTCAGTTATGGGGAAAAAGAGATTTAATTAAATGTGAGCTACATAATTTCACTGTAATACTTAAAAATATCTGAATATTAAATTCATTTTTGTTCTATGTTGACATTTAAATTTTGAAAATTGGGCTGGGGTTTGCCTAGTACATATGAGGATCTGGGCCTGATTCCCAGTACGTAAATAAGTAAAAATAAAATGTGAAGATGGAGGTCAACAAAAATGATGTCAAATAAGGTAAAGTAACTCTTATTCATTCAATCCTGTCAAATTAAAAGTCATCCCCTAGTGACAATGTTGTCAGACACCTTGTATTCTTACACTGTTTTGTAGAATGGGAACTTCTTTATATAACTACTTAAGGATAATAATAATTTTCAAAAAAAGTCATCCCCTATACAGAATGATTCAGAATAAATGAATAAATGAATACAGTGCCCATAGGGCTTATACTGTATGCTGCTAAGATATGACATGCTTTCTTCTTTTTTATAGCTTTGCTTTTCTAAACATAAAAAAAATGATGTTACTACAAGGTCCATTCACTTCACAGCCTAGAGAGGAGAATATGATACTGGATTATTCTTAATGCCTATTCCAGCAAAGAATATGTACCAAAATCTAAGTTGTCCTAAACAGTTGGACAATTCTACAATAAAAATATATATTACTATTATCTGCAACCTCTTGCAGATAATAATAATAGTGGATCTTTCCACTTGTGGAATTACAAGACAGCACTAAAATTAATATAATTCACTGGTCATCAACTGTAACTACTTAACTATAGGTCTACCAAAAAAAATGATCAATGTAAACATAGATGTGTTTACAGGTTTTTCTTTTACTCCTAAAAATGAGCACTAGAAAAGTTATTCTAGGTAAGAACATTAAAACAGGAGGCAATTTTTCATTTCTATTGAACACACAAACACACACATATCATACAGGATGTGTGCAGAAAAGCTAACTCAGCTTATACATCTGGCTCTTGACTGGTGACTGGGAACCTGAACTTAGGAGGGATTGTCTCCTTCCCACAGGGATGGGCTCACTGGGCCTACAGTGTTTATATAAACAATGTGGTTTATGCTGAGTCTGTATTCCTTCTCAAAATCTAGACGCTTGATACTGCTAGACAGGATGATTTGTGAGTAATCTTAATTAAAAACCCTGGGGAATGAAGACACCTCTGTGCAACTTTGTTAGAAGACTCTTGGAAGCTTACGCCTAATTTTACTTTTTTTTTTTGTCGGTCGTGGGGCTTGAACTCTGGGCCTGGGTCCCTCAGCTCTTCAGCTCAAGGTGAGCGCTCTACCACTTGAGCTACAGCGCCACTTCCGGTTTTCTGGTGGTTTATTGGAGATAGGAGTCTCACGGTCTCTCCTGCCCGGGCTGGCTTTGAACAGCGATCCTCAGATCTCAGCCTCCTGAGTAGCTAGGATTACAGGCGTGAGCCACCAGCGCCCGGCGCCTAATTTTACTTTTTGTCTCATACAGTTTCTGACTTTACTGAATATGCCTGGTAGTCTTCCACTATAATAAAGTATAGCCATGAGTGGGGCTTTACACTGATTCCTGCAAGTTCTCTTAGCAAATTACTGAACTTGCAGATGGCCTTGAAGATCTCCTCTATAGCATGAAAGTAGGAAAAACAGTAATTCATTTTCTTATCTCTTTTGAAATAAGAAATATGTATTTATACAAGTAAGTATAGCCATAAATTTTTTGTTACAAACTAACCAACATAACCTAAATTTATGTTATGATACAAGTTCTGAGTTTCCATTTCAGTACTTCACAGGCTGGGGATATACGCTGTGGTAGAGTTGTACCCAGCATTGCAGATGCCCTGGTCCCAACCCCAGATGATAATGAGTAAAATTACACTCACTAATCTAAAAAGAAAATTATTACAACAATTTCTAAATTGTGTAAGTTCAAGAGGATAATTATTACGTTTGTGACCAATTTTTTGTAATTTTATTAATAAGTATGTATATAAAGAGGTTACAATTCCACACAAGTCAGGTTGTAAGTACAATGCATCTTGATCAAAGCCGTATGTATATTCCAGCATTCCCCCTCTATCCCTACCCTTAAGTTACACTGTTAAATCTGTGACTTGTTTTATCAATAAAGTTAGAGGCTCAGCTCTTGTGCTGTCTTCATAATGGTGGCATAGGTGAACTTCCCCCCTCCCCCACGCAATCATATTTACAAGCACATGGCTCTTACCTTGATATGCTCCTGCTTCAATAACCCTTTCTTTGGTACTGTCAAAGCCATGAGATGTAATTTGAGATTCTGAGAGACCCAGTCCAGATGGTAATGAACGCTTCAAATCCTTAGTAATGTATGGATAAAAGAAAAAAGTTATAAATTCCACAGCACATAACAGTTCAGAATAATTGTGTTATTTTAATCTCATACTATTTTTCTCTTTTCCTTTATATTGTTACGGTTTTCTATAATGATATATAATCAGCAGCAAATATGGCAAGATGTACTATTAAGTGTCACAGCATATGTCAAATATAACAGGTTTTCATTATTTTAGAACTAAGCAGCAGACAGAAATTAAAATTTAATTTAATTTTGTGTATGCTGATGTTGAGCTTGAACTCAGGGCTGTGCTGTCTCTGAGCTTTGTTGCTCAAGTTTAGCATTCTACGACTTGAGACATAGCTCTACTTTTAGCTTTTTGGTGGTTAACTGAAGATAACAGTCTCACAGGTATTCCTGCCTGGGCTGGCTTTGAACTGCAATCCTCAGATGTCAGCCTCTTGAGTAGCTAGGATTATAGGCATAAGCCACTGGTGCCTGACCGAATTAAAAATTTTAATCTACTAATAAATCAGAAAAATCATAATTAAGATCACTAAAATGCTGTGTCTAATATTTAGAAGTTGACTGATGTCTAATACAATGATGAACCTATACCAGTGGCCAATGTAAACAAATTATTGACTTGCAGTATTAATTTATCTTCAGCTTCAAGGTGAGCTGGGTAAATTGGGTTTCTCCAACTTCAGAAAAGGAGAGGCAGCTCAGAGCAAAAGGGTAATAGGGAAAAGCAGGGCTGAAGGTGTGGCTCAAGTGGTAGAATGTTAATCTATCAAGCTCGAGGTTCTGAGTTCAAACCTCAACAACACACACACACACACACAAAGATACTATGCTATAAAGTAGTGTTATATATTTTACTAATCCATCGTACCTTGTGTAATTTAATGCTAAAGTCTACAGCCTACAGTAGGGATCCAGGATATTTTTTTCCACAGGGAGGATTATACTCATTTAATATATCTTAATCAGTTGAAGACAAGTTATAATCAAGCAGGAAAGTATGCAACAATCTGTGATGTAGTTAAAATATTCAGAAGAATAACTACTGTGAGTTAAATGGAAGTAAAGTCTTAAAAGATGGCATCTGTGTGTATAAGCTACCAAGGTGGAGGATACAGAAGGCTGGAGAGATGGAATGACGATAAACCAGGATGCATTCTCAACATAATAAAAACATTTGTCGGGGAGAAGGCAGGAAGGCCAGTCAAAAGCATGTTATTGGCACAGGCTAGCAATTAGGTGCCATGGCAGGTATAGTGAAAGTCTATGTTGAGATATGGGGGCACAGAATGGCAGAAAAATTTGGGAGACATGTGTGAATAACAATCAGTCACAAGATGCACCTACATCTAGCCCAAGACCAGAGGAGGAGCCAAGGAAATGTGGAGAAAAGATGAAATTAGGAATTAAGAATACTTTAAATACAGACTTCTAATGATAGTTTATGGTATAGCCACATGTTAATAAAATGGAATAGCTAAGATTTTATACACACACACACACACACACACACACACACACGCACACACACACACACACACACAACCAACATAAGTTGCCCTTATACAAGTTAATTTCCATAGACAAACCAGGATATTATTTAAACCACTCATCAAGATATAATTCAATTTAAACAACTGTTTCTACTCTGCAAAGGAAGAAATGCAATAAAAACCAGCTAGGTTTATTTTATATATGGTTCTGGGAAAAGGTATGTGCTGCAAATGGAAGTAGGTATCTAATCTGAGAACTGAAGCAAAACCCTTAGAAGGTGAGCAGGCATGGGCTGATGCTTTTCTCTACCTTAAGGTTACCTTTGGAGGACGCCTGATAATCAGACTGGGTATCTAGGTCCAGACATGTTGATTCTCTACCACTAAATTCTTTAGTTAAAACCACAAACATTTAAAAAGACACATGACTTACATACATAGAAATTAAAATAATCTACACTTTAGGACATCAGTTAGTTTTAATATTGCTTAAAACTATTCTTAAGTACTCGTATTAAAGCACTTTAATAATAATTTTCTCCAGTTCCTAACTCCTGTATATTGATCTCCTGCTGTCTTTCTTGTATTTTTAGGCTGTATATCAAATTAGTAAAATTACTGTATTAATAAATGATCATGCAACATCATCTTTTAAAGCACTTTGGTTTAGTTTTGGAAATTTGTTTCATTTATTCAATCTTAAATCTCCAAATCTGTAGCTTGATTTCCCAAATAATCCAGTTACTGAGTGATTATTGGGAATAAACTAAATGAACTTGGAATTTTGTCTGGGAATGGCCCCTTTATCCTACTGTTTAATTAGGACTGGAATTTCATCTTATCTTCACTTGTAGCAAAGTGTGTATCAAGTGATTTGCTACTAACATAGTTGGAAATAAAGCAGTTATCATTAGTGTGTAAAATGCTTTTCATATGGTAGGTCACAGTGAGCACTGTTACTTATTTTCAATTGCAGTTCCAATATGCTTTCTGGATTGAGAGATTCAGGGTAAACTTTCAGAAGGCAACAAGATTGGACAGCACTGACTGGATATCAGTGAACATTTGAGAAATAGCTCGTATTTTAAGTGTATGGTTATTTTATAAAAGAACAGTGGGGCTTGGAGGAGTGACTCTGGTCCTAGAGCACCAGTCAATGAGCAACAGCAAGCCTCAGATACCGAGTTTGAGTCCCAGTCTCCAACAACAGCAACAAAAAATAGCAAGTAATCATTTGATGAGGCAGTTTAATGTAATGGTTGCAATGTTTGCTCTGAAGTCAGGTCAGATGAACCTGAATTGGAACTCTGGCTCAGTAATTTAGTAGCTATGTGATACCAGGCAGGTTCTCTGAATATCTGAGTTTCTTTAGTTCTTACCTCATTAACAATATGTAACAAGTACACAGGATAACACCTGGCACTTCAAATATTAGTATCTGTCTCCTTTGCCCATCTCCAACAGAAATCTTTGGGAGACTTGAAGTTGGAACCAGTAAGATTGTTTTCTTATCACTAAAACTGGGCAGCTGTACATGGTGGTACATGACTGTAATTCCAACTACTTGAAGATTTCGAGCTTGAGGCCAGTCCAGGCAAAGTTAGCCAAGAACTTATTTTAAAAACAAAATAAAAACAAAAGGGCAGGAGGCGGTTCAAGTGGTGGGGTGCATGCCTAGCATCCTCAAGGCCCAAGGTTCAATCCCTGATACCAAAAAAACCCCCAAACAAACAGATCACCCCTCCTTCCCCCCAAAAACCCAAATAACAACAACAAAAAACTCAACCCTGGGCATTAAACGTGTTTTCATATAATTTAGAGTGAGTAATTTTATTTTTTGAATAATGAAGACAGTAGAATCTACCAAGGTCCTTAATGTACCTCCTTATCATCCCAGAAACATAGGATTAAAAGTATCCTCAGCCTTATTATTATACTTACAATGTCATCTTAATTATATTAGGGCATGCCTATATATGAAAACAGCCATATAATTAACTCAATAGAGCAACTACACAGAGGTTACTGAGAGACATGGATTTAAAATGTCCACCAGCTAGTTGCAGCAGTGGCACTTGTCTAGTCTCATCTGCTTGGGAGGATCACATGAGCCCAGGAGCTCAAAGCCAGCCTGGGCATCAGAGTGAGTCTTCATTTCAAAATAAATAACCAGATAGATGGACAGATAATGAAATATACAACTTAATGTATACAACAATAATAGCTTTTATAGAAACTACCTTGAGAACAGATGGAGATGGAGAAAAATACAGGAAAGATATACTTTAAAGAGACAGGATGAGTTTGATACAAAAATAAGCACTATCTAGGAAACACAGAAATAGGGCCAAAAGAGACATCTGGGAAATCATGAACTTCAAAAATAAAGTAATAAAGAAAGAAACAAAGGCAACTCAACAGAATGGATTGGGCTTTCAGTCAATGGAGCACTTCTTAAAATCCTAAAGGCAAGAAGTCCGTGTGTTCCTAAGAATGAAGGAAGGCTACTCTACATCCAGTAAGTCATGCATCTAAGGAATTCAAGGCCCTGAACCTTATGATCACTCACCAACTGTATACCAAATACAACTCAAGCTCCTTCTTTAGAGAGGTAACAAAGTTTCTTGGACAGGAAAAGAAAATGCTGGTCTTGGATCTCAAATGGGTTTCCTGATGCATTATATTTTCATTTAAAATTTCCTTTTGTCCTCTGTTGTACATATGAGGGATGACTTCATTTTCATGAGCAGAGTCAATAGATCCTATGGGTTTTCCACAATAATAACAAGTTAGTGATGTACAGCCTCCTCTTTTAGAGTGCTGGGGATAGAATCCAGATCCTCAAACACACTAGACAAACAATCTACCACTGAGGTATACTCCATACCTTTCCTAATACTCTCACTTACCCCATAAAATACATGCTTGAGCATGTGTATTATTTACTGAATCAACACCTAGTGAGAACCAACTTCATGACACTTGCTGCTCTGCCACCACAGAGAACAGGAAGGAATCAGTCCCTGTCCATGTAGACTTGAGTTCTAGGGGCAGGAAGGCAGGAGATGAACAGTGAACAAACCTATGTCAGGTAGTAATAAATGAAAACAAACAATGTAATCAATAAGTAATAAATAATGAAAAAGTCACAGAGATTTTGGCTTTATATTTCAAGATAAGGCAAGAGGGATAGAGAGTGGCAGGTCATCGCTGCAACTGTGCATGAGTTCTATGGGGAAGGTCTCTGAGGAGAGCAACACACACAGTATACAGGTCTGGGATGGGTATGTTTACTTTTTCTTGCAATCCATCTGAAAGAATACTAGGCACTGAGCCATTTTCCATTCTGAGAATATTGTGGAAATTCTTAGGAAAGCAATATGACAGCAGCTGTATTAGGGAGGAGGGAGCTAATCAGAAGTTAAACAATAGAATACATATTATAAAAACATATACATGAACTGATGCAAAATTTTCAAGGTTATGGGATCACCTTTTACCCTATATCTCAAGGCCTCTAGGCAAGGTAACTTTAGTGCTGAGAGGGTGTTTCACCTCACTCAAAACCCTCTCCATGGTTTCCAGAGTTCCATTACGTAACAAACTCAAGACTAGAGACAAATGTTCTTTCCTTGATGTAAAGCAGTTGGAGCAGTGCTAATGCCTTCCTGTGCCTAACTAATAGTAGCAGAGAAGCCTGATCAAAGTGGTGCCAACGGGCTGCTCCAATTCTCAACCTAAAGAGAATGATACTAAACAGAACACAAAATGACGTGGGCTATGTGAGAATCGGGAAAAGCTTCACCTCAGCTATGTCTAAAAAAGAAATTTCTATAAATCTGACAACTATAACTTGATTCACAAGTGACATTGATCAAGATGTACTGTACTTATTACCTGACTTATGGAATTGAAAACTTTTTGTACAACATATTAATAATAATGACAAGGATTGAATTATGCATATTGAATATGGATGGGATGGGTAAAAAAATGGTGAGAATGAAACCGGGTGCCGCTGGCTCATGCCTGTAATCCTAGCTACTTGGGAGGCTGATACATGAGGATCATGGTTCAAAGTCAGCCCGGTCAGGAAAGTCCATGAGACTCATCTCCAAGTAACCACCAGAAAACCAGAAGTGGCACTGTGGCTCAAGTGATAGAATGCTAGAATGCTCGGACAGCACCCAGGCCCAGAGTTCAAGACCCACAACTAAAAAAAAAAAAAGTGAGAATAATGGAAGGGGTGATATTGGTCAAGATGCACTGTACTCCTAATCTACATGTGGAACTGAAAACGCCTTTGTACAACTACTTAAAAAGAACTAAGAAATAAAGAAGTTTCAATCATACAGCTGGGCAATGAGAATCAGAATGAAAAATGGACAATTGCATTTTCTGTACCACAATGACACCATGTGGCCAACCAAGTTATGACAACTCAATAAGCCACCACAGACATATTCTAAGACTTTGCATTAAATACCAGTCATTTTAAGTTTACACAGCAAATACATATAAAAGGAAGAGGCTTATATGTAAAGTATGTCAAAAAGCTGTGGTTATGATTTACTGCTCTACACAGATCTCTTGACTAATCTCTAAGTATCCATAATCGAATGCTAAGCAATATGTTTGATACTTTGTGGAACTTTATTAAAACAAAAATGGACCTGAAGTTAAAAACAATTTCCTGTTTATTTTTCAGGAGGATAGAGTAGGCAAAGTGAACATTTAGGCAATATATGTCTAATAGATCTTGAGTTTAAAACATTGAAAATATGCTTATGAAATGTTTCACTCACAAAAAAAAGTGGTAGAGCACTAGCCTTGAATGAAAAAGATCAGGGGCAGTGCTTAGGCCCGAAGTTCAAACCCCATGACTGACAAAAAAAAGAAAACAAAAAGAAAACAAAAAACCCCAAAGCATTTGGTTGCACTGTCCCCTAATTTCATAGACACGTATTCATTTACCATTCCATCATGTGATGTCATCTGTCTTATTATAATGCAGTGGGAGGTCTTCAAGAGATACCGCTACCTGATCTTGAACTTCCTGTCTATACAACTGAGTTAAACTATTTTATTTTATTTATTTATTTTTTTGGTCCGGTCGTGGGGCCTGAACTCTGGGCCTGGGCGCTGTCCCTCAGCTCTTCAGCTCAAGGCTAGCGCTCTACCACTTGAGCCACA
>NW_012267338.1:1663435-1717381 GCF_000151885.1 Dipodomys ordii | reverse complement strand
CCCAAAAAAACTTCATGAAGATCTATCTGTCAGATCTTCACGGTGCAATACATGTGTAATTGAAAAAGGAGAGGAGGGAGAAAGGGACACAGAAAAAATATTGGAAGAATCAATGATGGTTCTTGCCTGTAATCTTAGCTACTCAGGAGGTTGAGATCTGGGGATTATGGTTTGGAGCTAGGCTGGATAGAAAAGCCCCTGAGATTCATATCTTCAATTAACCAACAAAGGCCAGAAGTGGAGCTGTGGCTCAAGTGGTAGTCAGCCTTGAGTGAAAAAGCCAAGCAAGAGCATGCAGCCCTGAGTTCAAGTTCCAGTTACAGGAAGGCACACAGGCACAGGCATATGCATGAATTTACACACACATGCGTGCGTGCACGCGCACACACACACACGAATTGATGGAGCCAGGCACAGTGGGTACACCTAAAATCCCAGTATTCTAGAGGGTGGTTAGGTTGGCAAGTTGATGGCCAGCCTGAGCTAACAGTGATATCCCAAGGGGGAAAAAAGTATAAGGAATTAAAAGCCAACATGTCCTCAGATTTACTAAGATTAAAAAGGCTCAAAAAGCAAGGCAAAAGAAACTAAAGAAGTCCACCTTAAGCATATGATGGTCAAACTATAATTATGAACTGCTCAACATTGTGAGAAATGATTCTGGCAGTTCTGTCTTAGGAACATCACATTACCTGAACCAGTGAGCAAAACATTATAAAGAGCTAATTTTGCGTTCAGCAAGAGAAAAGTAAACACTACTATCAAGGAACACAATGTAATTAATAGCTAACTTCTCAACATAATTTATAAAAGTCAGAAGAGAATACAACATTTTTATAAAATCAAAACTTAAGCATGGAACTGACCTAGTAAATTAACCTACTGCATAACCTAAGAAGTGGAAGACAGGAGCTTCAGCGGGTCACACTTAGGGATGAATTAACAGGACTCATGATGAGTCAAGATTTTATGATACGTTGTTCTGAAGTGAACAGCAAGGCCTCAGTAGGTAACGGACTGCTTCATTTATTTACATCAATGATTCTTAAGGTTCTGCACTTACAATCACCACAGGAGCTTTTTAGCTAGTCTACAGAGACTGTGATTTAATGATGGGCCCCAGGGAGCTCCCATATAAATAGCCAGAAAGCTTTTATCCTATTTTACAAAGGTCACTCAATGTGTAGCCAAGTAAGAATCATTGCTATCGGTATGACCTAGACAAGACAGGAAACCGAATACAGCAAAATTAGCTGTACAATTAAATATCTATTGTATTTATTTTTAAAAAATACCCATGATTACTTAAGGGCCTTTGCTGCACTTTCACAATAACCCTTGCCACTCAAAAAATACAGAAAATCCTAGTATTGAGAAGGACCTACAAAGTCAATTGGCTCAACTTCTAGTGGAGATCAAAACCTCGAGATACCATCATATACCTATTAGAAGGGCCAAAATTAGGACAAAACTAAGTGTTAATAAGAATGGGAAATAACTAGACTCTATATTGCTTGTGCCAACAAAAGCTAATAAAATCTCCATAGAAAACTACTTAGCAGTATTAAAGTTAAATACATTCCTACTCGATAACACAGTGATTCTACTCCTGGAAATCTATCAGAGAAAAATAATGTCCATCAAGAGACAAGTATAAGAATTTTCTGCCAGGTGCCGGTGGCTCATACTTGTAATCTTCTTAGCTACTCAGGAAGCTAAGATCTAAGGTTCATGGTTCAAAGCCAGCCCGGGCAGGAAAGTCCATGAGACTCTTATCTCCAAGTAACCACCAGAAAACTAGAAGAGGCATTGTAGCTCTAGCTGTAGCAGTTCAAGGGACAGTGCCCAGGCCCAGAGTTCAAGCTTCATGACCAACCGAATAAAAAAAAAATTTCCAAGCAATCTGGGAGTAAGGGCTCATGCATCTTATCCCAGCTACTTAGGGAGCAAAGATTGGGAGAATTGAAAGATTTTATTACTTTAACAAAATAAGCAAGGCATGAGAGAGCACACTTGTAACCCCATCTATGAGAAGGCATAGATAGGAGGATTGTAGCTCAAGGGCTGTCCTGAGCAAAAATGAAAGAACATACAAATTTTTCAAAAAGGCTCAGGCCATCATTCAAGTGGTAGAGCACCTATCTAGCAGCAAGCAAAGCCTCTGCCTCTTAGTTCTAACCCCAGTACAACTTGTATATCAGAGGAGCTTTTATTTAACATTGCTAAGAATTGGAAACAACCCAATGTTGATCAAATAAATTGTGGTTGTCAAGCACACTTGTAATACCAGATACTCAGGAGATGGGAGCAGGATGATCATGAGTTAAGGCCAGCCCAGGTTCTATCTCAAACAATACAAACAAAACAGCTAGGTCATGGTTCAAGTGATAGAGTACTTGTCTAGCATGCATGAGACACTGGTTCAATCATTAGTATTAAAAGATAAGTAGTATAGTCATACAATGTAATACCATACGGGAATAAAATAGAAGTATTGCTATTAGAATAAATACTGTATGATTTAATCCAAAGAAAAACCGGTAAGTGATCTTTTCACAGGCAGAAGAACACTTTTTTTCAGGTGAAGAGTACATCATGTCCCTGGAGTAGGCAAACATGTCTTAGACACAGAAAGTAAAAACAAGAGAAACTTTTTTTTTTTTGGTCAGTTGTGGGGTTTGAATGCTGGGCCTGGCGCTGCCCCTCAGCTCTTCAGCTCAAGGCTTTTGCTCTACCACTTGAGCCACAGTGCTACTTCTGGGTTTCTGGTGGTTAATTGGAGATGAGTCTCATTGACTTTCCTACCCGGGCTGGCTTTGAACCATGATCCTCAGATCTCAGCCTCCTGAGTAGCTAGGCTCACATGTGTGAGCCATCAGTGCCTAGCTAGAAAAAGTAAAAAACACTGATAACTGGACTTCATTAAAACTAAAACTTCTCAATGATATAACTGCCACAGACTGAGAACAAACAGTAAAAGTATAGATGACAAATGATTGATACTCAAAACATATAACTAACTCATGAAATTCAAATATAAAATGGTAAAGATTTTAACACATTTCACAGAAGAAAACTACCAACTGCATAAAACTTGGCTAAAGCAAACCAGCTGTTCCTCTGTTGCTGTTATTAAAAGATCTAGAAGAACCAGGCACTGGTGGCTCACGCCTGTAATCCTAGCTACTCAGGAGGCTGAGATCTGAAGATCACGGTTCACAGCCAGCCAGGGGCAGGAAAGTCTGTGAGACTCTTATCTCCAAATAAACCACTAGAAAACCAGAAGTGGTGCTTTGGCTCAAGCAGTAGAGCGCTCGCCTTGAGCTGAAGAGCTGAGGGATAGCGCCCAAGCCCTGAGTTCAAGCCCCACAGCCGACAAAATAATAATAATAATAATAAAATAAAAGATCTAGAAGAGTAACAGAGGAGTTTCTTTTTTCTTCCTGGCTGACTCCATTTCATGCTCTGCCATTTTTCAGCTATTTGCCATTGTTTAGATATTCTCCTCAGATGCAGTACTCAGTACTCAGTATGCAGTTTTCAGACTAGATCAAAGAGTATGTTTGTCAATGACACTGATAGTTATTTCCACAATGACAAAATACTAGTGTGTGTATTTGTATATGGGTACATGTATGTATGTATACATACATACACACACACACACACACACACACACACACACATATATATATATATATATGTATGTATATGAGAATGATAAACTTCATTTGCTGCTGGGTTATGGAAAAACCAGTCAGACTCCCCTACAGGGATTTACTATGTCATACTCCCCCACAAGACTGGTACAGGTGATCTGTACATGGATTTTGGGCAGGGAAAAATAAGCCTTGCTGTTGGAGATGCTAAAATAGAATTCTACTGCTTTTCAAAATAAGCCAACAACAACAACAACAAAAGCCACCCCAAATAAGCCAACAGTTTATTAAGGAAAAAATTAAATACAATAAAAATGTACCTATTTTAAATGTACAGACCAAATGTATAGGAAGGAAGCAAGAAAAAGACCTACCTGAAAAACAAACTAAAGGCAAAAGGATCCAGGATGTGACTCAGCTGGTGACCCTAAATTCAATCCGTAGTATCACAAAACAACAATACCAGCACCATTACCAACAAAACACATACACATTATACACAGAAAAACCACAGCAGGGTCCAGAGGAACTTACTTAAGGACAGCAACGGCTGTAACAGGATCAAATGTAGCACTAGAGCAACAGGCACTGGGCCTACCACCATAGCTCCTGGTGGGGCAAGCTGCTCTACCTGGTGCTAAGCAATGGCAGGTTGTCCTCAATGGACCACTGCAGAACCATGTATTGGAGTGGCCTGGATTCTATTCTCCCAGCTCATTTGACTTCGTATCCTTGTGCTAAATACCTTTTCTGAGAAAATGAGCTTCAACTTAAAGATGCAGGCATCAGACGTATAATCAAGACTTGGAAAAGTGAAGAGACCTTCTAATAACTTTATGAATGTTTTTGAGTATTAAATGACAACTGCAATGGTCTAGCCACTTTTTCCAGAATATCAAGTGCTATGAAACTGTTTGACAGTTTCACTATTCCCTACTGTAATACTAACATTAATCTCTAAACAACTCATCTTTACTGAGTGTCCACACTAGGCTAGGCACTACACTAAGTACATCAAAATTAATTTAGCTCCTACACTGTGAGATAAGCATGCCTTCCTCAATTTTACTCAGAAAAAAACTAAGGCCTACAAAGGCTAGGGAATTTAATAATGCATCCTCCTGCAGATGAAACCCTACAGGAATAAGACCTAAAACTTCATGAGTACTTAACATGTGCCAGCCACCATTCTATGCGTTTCTAACCTATTAACAGATTTAATTTGATTGGCTTCGATGTGTATTAGTTCATATAACCTCATAACCAGCCCCTTAATTTTTAGATGTATGAGTTGAACCTTCTATTTCTTTCTTTTTCTCTTTTATTTTTTCTCTTTGAATTTGGGGCTTAATGCTTACTAGACAGCGGCGTATGACTTAAGCCATGCCCCTCGTCAGCTTTCATTACTTTTTAGATAGGTATTAGTTATGCCCAGGCTAGCCTCAGCCTGGGATCCTCCCACTTCTTTTTCCTGTGTAGTTGAGATTACAGGGCTTCATGTGTATACTCCACCTGGTTTGTTCTTTGAGATAGGGTCTTGCTATCTTTTTTTTTTTTTGCTGGGGCTAGCCTCAACCACAATCCTATTTCTGCCTTCCAAGTAGCTGTGATTACAGATCTAAGAACCAGGCCTCCAAATGCACCACGTTCTTGTTGGGAGCTTGTACTGTTGTTCCTTTTGCTTTCATAGTATCATGTACAATTAAGGAGCACCTCCTGTTTAATTATTCTGGTATTTAGCAACTTAGAACTGAGGCACCAGTCTATATATTACTAGTCCTGTCTTCCACCAATACTAGAGCTTTTAAGATGGCTGCATCCTGAAAACTTCTAATCTAGATGTTGACAATTGGAGAATTAAACTAGGACTCTTGGGAATCAGACATTCCAGACACTCAGTGTGGCTGAAAATGACATCACCTGCCAGAAAATATGCATATGCTCTCACTGCTCCTGATGGCTCAGTGGTTCTCAAAAGGGGAGGGCATAGAATTTTCATGTCTGACTGACCCAGCTGGGGAAGGTATGGTGTTAGCACTTTAAAAGGTAAAAGCCAGGGATACCACTCAACGTTCTATAGTGCTGCACAGGACAACCCACCACATTAGAAAATTATCTAGCTAAATACGTTATCCGTGTCAAGACTGAGAAACTCTGCCAAAGAGACTGATGTTACAAATGCTTTTACATAGGCAGGTTCCAAAGACTGTGATATTTACTCACTTTAATTCTGTAAGTATATTTCATTTGCATTAGAAAACAACAGATTCTCTAGGCCTTTCTTTGGTAGACCTAATATTTAGCATTCCAGCCCACTTTCTCAACACTAGCCTGGCTTAGAAAAGTGCTTAAAGTCTCTTCCTTCCTCACATCTCCAGCTGCTTCTTGGATAATCTCCTTCCATTCTCTTCATACTGGACAATTTGGTAACTAAATGACCACTGACTTCTTTACCCCTGGGATACAGAGTAAGTCTCCTCCTATTGTATCGCCCTGTCTATAGCTAAGGAGTTCATGTAATTTTTTTCCCTAACACTACTTACATTTTCCAAAAATTGAAAAGTATACCTTGACATTAACGCAACAAAAGGCATTTTGTGACAATTCAACGCTGGTTAAGTGGGAAGAGGAACCATTAACAAAGGTGCATCTGATGACTAAAAGCTATCTTAATAAGGAAATGAAAGGCATACTAGTAATGTTTCTTGCTATTATCAGCAAATTACATTATGTATGGAAAAGCTTAATTTCTGCACTGCTTTAGAAACAACCTAGAAACTTTACAGAAAAGATCCAAAAGAGCTACCTTAGCCTTTATCAGTTCTGTGAAATATGATGTCTTTATTTTTTTTTATTTATTTTCCTGGTCATGGGGCCTGAACTCTGGGCCTAGGCCTTGTCTCTCAGCTCTTCAGCTGTCGACTAGCGCTCTACCACTTGAACCTCAGTCTCACTTCCGGCTTTTTCTGTTTGTGTGCTGAGTAATCGAACCCAGGGCCTCATGCATGCATAGCAAGCACTCTACCATTGAGCCACCTTCTCAGACCATGTATAATGCCTTTAAAACACGTATTTAACCTTGCTGTTTAGTCCACTTTACCAGAGCAAGTAAAAATAAAATATAGTAATAATCTTAATTTTTTTGTTTGTTTCTAGTATGGCATGTTTTAAAACTGTTTGAGAGTACAATAAAAGTACTGTTAAACAGTTCCAGTGCTCAGGTCACTGCTTATGTTCCATAGGCATTTTATTCTGCTATCAAATAGTGATTTTCTTCCAATTTCAAGGACTAAATTCCTTTCAAAAATTGTTTACCGAACTCTGAAAGACAGTATAAAGGATCTAGTGCTTCTTTTTTTTTTTTACCCTTTCCATCATTCTTCATCCCATCTATTCCCTCTCCTTCCAGACTCATCTCACATTTCCCACTACCTTTATCACATACGTTCGTATGTCCATGAGTATTCTTGATGTATTTTTTTTCCTTGTTCCCTTTTCTATTCACCCCCCTCCACCACTATCCTTCTTTTACAATCTTATTTCAACTTCCTTATATTCATTTTATTAAACTTTTAGTTGCTCAAAAGGTTTACTCCATGGAATTTCACTCCTGCACATAAAGAACTAGATTCTTAATTTCAGTCAATTCTAGACAAAGATCAAAAGAAAATAGAGAGAAGGAAAAAAGAAGAGAAAGTGCAAATATTCAGCCCTAAGTGTTCCAGTTACGGCTTCATACAATGAAGGCTGTAGTGCTCAGTGAACTAAATTATACATTTCAACAGAGACTATAGTTTGTTCTAATACCCAAAAGCACAAATGCTTTCTGTGTCAGATGAAATTATTCAGATTTTTGTTTGCCTACCAAGGGAGAAAGCAATTCTATTAAATTCATATTTCAAATACTCTTTGAGATTTCCTTGTCAAAACCTGACCTTTTAAAAATGGTTAATGGACTTACTGCAAAGTGTTAATTTAGCACGGTACAAAAGTACTTAGTGACAAATCCTGGTGCATGCATTGTAGGGCTAGTCAAGCTATTAGACAACATGAACTTAAAAGTCCATGGGTGTTGGTGGCTCACAGTTATAATCCTAGTTACATAGGAGGTGAAGATCTATGGATCCTGGTTTGAAACCAGCCTGAGTAAAAGTCCATGAGAATCTTACCTTCAACTAACCATCAAAATGTTGAAGTGGAACTTCAACGAACAATCCTGAGCAAAAAAGCTCAAGGACAGTACCCATGCCCTGAGTTCAAGCCCCAGGAGCATCACAAGAAAAAATAAAATAAAAAGGTATTACTAGAGTCATACATTTGAAACACATCTCTACTGACATAAATTCAATATAAAATTGGCTATTTGATCTTTCTCCTTAGTCTCATGAACTAAAACAGGTAACATATATCTGGTACCTACATATTTACCTGATATGTAGTAGTATAGATAGTATACATCAGAATCACCCTTAAAGCTTTCAAAAAGAAACAAAAATATACAAAGTCCAGTGTCTATCATTGCAGGTGATACATGAAATGTGAAATATAAATCCAGTAGTTTTGTAATTATCTTGCCCTGAATTCTGAGGCACACCAACCCAGAGAGAATGATGACAGAGAAACGTGAGCCTAATGGTACTATTAGTTCCACAGAAACTTGTAGCTATTGTCATATTTCATATTTAAACAAATAAATAAAATAAAGCTTTTATGTGCATTTTCAGATAACAAGCAAAACAATTCTCAAAAATTTCATAGCCAGGCACCAGTGGTACATTCCTATAATCCTAGCTATTCAGGAAGTTGAGATCTGAGGATCACAGTTTGAAGCCAGCCTGGGCAGCAAAGTCTGTGAGACTCTAATCTCCAATTAACCACCAAAAAGCTGAAAGTGAAGCTGTACCTCAAACACCAGACTTCAGCAAAAAAACTATGGGAAAGTGCCTAGGCCTTGAATCCAAGCCCTAGTACCACGACCAAAAAAAGAAGAAAGAAAAAAATATCCAAACCGATGTTAGTAGCTTACACCTATAATCCTAACTATTCAGAAGACCTGAGCAATGTAGTTTGGAGCCAGCCATGGCAGGAAAGTCTGTGAGACTCTGAACTCCAATTAACCACTAAAAAACTGGAAGTGGAGCTGTGGCTCAAGTGGTAGAACAATAGCCTTCAGCAAAAACAAGTTCAGGGACAGTGTCCAGGCCCTGAGTTCAATACTTAGTTAATATGGATAGTCTGAACCTTGATTGAGATGGGCTGACTTTACAAAACAATAGAAAGACCACCCAATCACCTCAGAATTAGACTTGACATCTTCAGTGGCTGGCTTAGATGCACCCAGAGCTGTAGTATCATTGCTGCAGTCAGACATACCTAAAAGTAAAATGTGTTGGACACATATTAAATAACTTAGTTAAAAGAGCTGTGTCATCCCATAGGTACTCTTTAAAATGTTCCATAGCACAACTTATTTGTAGTCACAATTTGTTCTTCACAACTATCTATGAGGATGGAAGTAGAGCAAATTATTTTGAGCGACGTAAGCCAAGGACAAAGTGATAAACGGCATATGGTCTCCCTGATATGTGGATGCTAAAGCCAAAATCCAAGAATATGACAAAGAAAACAGGACTCAAGAAACAAAGGACAGCCACTTATTCTATCGTATCATTACTAAATGACTCCATGTTCTTGACCATATAGATGGAAGATATATGCACACAACAGAGGGAAGACAGGTTGAGGACACAGAATAAGTGGGAAATGGAACAACATATAACAAAAGGGTCCATCAGGTGCCCTGGACATAGAAGAAAAAGAACTAAGCAACCCAAAGACAGCAATAGGAAGGGAGGAATGAAAGGGAAAGAGCGAACAGTCTACACTAAGCAAAAGGAAAGAAATGTAAACATCACCGGATGTAGAGGAAATACTTTGTATTGTCAAAGCTCATAGATTTCACAAACTTTATAGACCATGATCGTGACAATTTGCCTTGAGAAGATTAAAATATGTTTGTGATGTTAAGTATCACTATCCCACAATACTGTGAAATATGTGAAATTTATGTAATCACCTAATCTCAATTAAAAAGAAAAAAACAGTGAGAGAAGTTAGGAGTGATGGGTGGCAATGTTGTCAGACACGCTGTATTCATACACTATTTTGTAGAATGGGAACTTCTTTGTACAACTACTTACAGATAATAATAATAAAAAAAAGTTTAAAAAAACTATATATAAGTAATTATATTGGGCTCCAATGGCTCATGCCTAAACCTAACGCTCATGTCTGATATTTTGAGTACTATATAGTTCAAGGGCAGCCCAGGCAGAAAAGTTTGCTAGGTTCCATCTTCAAAATAAGCAGGAAAAAGTAGGGCTAGAAGTGTGGCTAATGTAGTAAAATGACAAGAAGTGTGAGGTCCTAAGTTCAAGTCCTAGTCCTGCTCCCCTGCTCCCCAAAATTCTATAATTGTATGAATATCTGTTGGCTACATCAGGCAAACATTCTAAAAACAAAAAAGTTCAGAAAAGGCGCTCATGGGAAATGACTGAAAATAATTTCATAACCAGCCATGGAGACACAGGCTTTTAATCCCAGCACTTGGGTGCTTGGGGTTGGAGGCAGGACGATTGTAAATCCAATGCTAACCTAGGCTATAAAACATGACTTTATAATTGCTCCCTGTTTAAGTGATATACAACACTTGGATTTTACCATAAAACTTTAATGAGCTAATTTTCTTTTAACTTATTCAACAATACTCTGAGAATGTCAACTATATATGAGCAACAATCCAATTAGATAATATAAATCAATTAAAGGAAAAATAAAGAAAACTATCTCTATTTGCAGATAATATAACAGTGTGCCTGAAAACCCCCAAGGAGTTAATGATATATGCAAGAATTCATTGAAGTACAAAAATGCAAAATAAGAGACCTTCTAAAAACTAAATGGTCAGTATTCTTCAAAGGGATCATGGTGGGGGCCAGACATAACAGCTTATGACAATAATCCTAGCTACTTAGTAGGTACTGGTAGGAGCATCATGGTCCAAGGCTGGCCTGATCAAATGCACAAGACCCTACCTGAAAAGAACTTAAAGAAAAAGAGATAGAGTATGCCAAGAGGCAGAGCATATGTTTATCAAGTGAGAGACTCTGAGTTCCAACTTTAGTATCATCAAGTAAGAAGGTTCATCATTATGAAAGGTGAAAAGTATGAGAAATGTACAGATTAGCAGAGATTATAGAATATAACTAAATTCAATTAAGATCCAAGATAGGATCTGGGAACAGAGAAAGGACAGTTGAAAATCTGGGTTAATTCAAGTGAGGTCTGTAGTTTAATTAAAATTATATACTTCCAATATTAATTTCCTACTCTTGATAATTATGGCTATATAAGTTGTTAGCATCAGGGGATCCCAGGTGAAGAATAAAAGGAAATTCTCTGTACTATTTTTTCCACTGCTCTCTAAATCTAAAGTTAGATTGAATGTTTTTAATAATAGTAAGTAAGTAGAGGAATTATCTTTAGAAGGAAGAGATTGCTTTCAGTATAACAGGAATGGAAAAAGCAATCATCAGACAGTGAAGAATGTACTGGAAAATGAAAAGGTTAAGGCCATTCACTTTTGCTGTCTTTTACTTTCTTGTGAAATAGGAATTAGCATCTATAGCACTGTGTTTGTTACACAGTAGTACCAGTTAAGAAAATATATCATTACTGTCAGTTCTAGAAAAGACCAATAATCTGAGACAGATAAAGAAACACAGAAACATTTTCTGAGAATTGGAGTGAGAGATAAGTACTAAATCTGTTATTTGTACTTTTCAGTGTTTTAGTCTACTTCATATTTATTTTATAAAGTTATACTTATTCACAACTTTGATGACTAACATATAGGGGTGATAATATTAAAAATTAATGATGTGTTATCAGGTACCAGTGGCTCATGCCTATAATCCTGGCTACTCGGGAGGCTGAGATCTAAGGGTTGTAGTCTGAAGCCAGCCCAAAGCTCAGGTCCTAAATTCAAGCCCCAGGACTGGGAGAGGAAAAAAAGAGCTAATGACTTGCAATTTGTGCTGTTTAAGATACAGATTTTCTGCTGGAAGTACTATTGCTCAGTGATAGAACATGTACTTAATATTAGTGAGGTCCTAGATTCAATCCTCAGTACCCCTTCTCAAAAGATACACATTTTCTGATTTTAATACAAATATAGTTATTTTAAAAGATTACCTTCAAAACAGAATGATAAAGCTGGGAGCCAGTGGTTCACAGTTGTAATCCTAGTTTCTTAGGAGGCTGAGATCTGAGGATCAAGTTGAAAGCCAGTCCAGGCAGGAAATTTCTTGAGACTCTTATCTTCAATTAACTACCCAAAAAGCTAGAAGTGGAGGTATGACTCAAGTGGGAAAGCATCAGCCTTGAGCAGAAAAGCTAAGGAATGATACCCAGGTTCCGAGTTCAAGCCCTAGTATCAGCACAAAAACAAAAACAAAAAACAGAATGATAAATTACTAAAGTACAATTAATGTTTAGACCAATTATACTGGAGGCCAAAAATGCCATAAATAATTTCTATGGTTTATTTTTTATGATTAGTCAGAAGTATTCATTAACTAATGAGTATAAAGGTCAAAAAGCCTACAAAGTGAGTTACTAATTAGCATTTGTAAAAACATAATATAATCTTATATTTATAAATTTCTTAACTATCTAGAGTTATTTTGACTTAAATTACTTTTTGATCTCTCAAACTGAATGGAGCTATCCAAAAGGATATCACATGTGAGAATTTTTAATATGGGAGAATTTTTAAATTGTTATTATAAAGGTGATATACAGAGGGGTTGTAGTTACATAAGTCAGGTAATTAATACATTTCTTTTTGGACAATGTCATCTTCCCTCACTCTCTCCCAGTTTTCCCCTCCTATCCCCACTAATATGGAAGAATTTAAAAATTTAAACCCAGGCCAGTTAGAGCATTAAAAAAAAGTAAAAAGAGGTTGGAGGTATGGCTCATGTAGTATATTGCTGCTTTCCTAGCAAGCACAAGCTCAGAGTTCAATCTGCAATACTGACAAAAAGGAGTAGTCTTTCCATTTTCCCTTTCAGATTTTATTACAGAGAAACCAATGAGAATTAAAATGATAAGATTCTCCAAAAGAAATTACTAGCTGGCACTGGTGGCTCACACCTTAATCCTAGCTAGGCTGAGATCTGAGGATCATAGTTCAAAACCAGCCTGGGCAGAAAAAAAACTATGAGAAGCTTATTTGCAATTAACCACCAGAAAATTGGAAGTGGAGCTGTGGCTCAAAGTGGTTGAGCACTAGCCTTGAGCAAAAGAGCTCAGGGACAGTTCCCAAGGCCCTGCATTGAGCCCATGACCAACAAAACAAAAACAAAAACAAAATTATTCTAGGGCTAGAAAACTATCAGTAAATAAACTCCAAATTAATCAGGTACTGAGGCCCCATTCTTCATAGATGGCTAGCTCAGTTCCAGAACATTAGCAGAGAAACCAACTCAGAAACAAAAAGACCCACTGGGGTCAAGATTTGCTATAACTGATTACATTCCAAGATCATATACATCTTGATTTATGTATAAGCTGTTTTTCTCCCTTAGTGATAGACAATTAGAGATTTACTTTGTTACTAAATTCCTCAAACCATATAAATTATTTCCCTCAAAACTCACAGGTAATTTCTTTCAGTAGAAAAAGCTCATAATCTAAGAGTACATCTTACCAAATAAACATCTGTTGATATTTTAGATGTTAAGCTTAAAAATACATTTCCTTGCTCTCTTAGTGGAGGGTTTCTACAAGCAATTTTACTCCAATAATACTGAGGACACACAGAGCCCAGATACTGGGCTTTTCCAATAAAAGGAACCTGGATTCCTTGGAGAAATGGCTAATCTTAGGAATGGAGCTAGTAATACATAAATGAGACTAGAGCATTTTATAGTGCCAGGAAGTGAAAAGAAATGGAAAAAAGTATTCAAGTTGGCTGTGTTGGTGCATGCCTGCAATCCCAGCCCAGTTCAAGACCAGCCTGGGGTACAGAGTAAGATCCTAACTAGAAAGAAAAAAAAAGAGAGAAAGACAGAAAGGGGGGAAAGAGAGAAAGAAAGAAAGCAAGAGAGAGAAAAAGAGAAAGAGAACAGAGAAAGAGAAAGGAAGGGCAGATGGACTATTGGATTATAACCCCAAATATAAAATAGGTATTCACAAGTCAATATTGATTTAAATGACTAAATAAATCAATAAACGAAGAGACAAATCTCCCTTACAAAATATTTTCAAAAACTTTGTGTAAATATTTTACCATTAAGGAAGTAGAGCAAATTTCTTTTCCTATATAAAGTCAATATTCAAAGGAATGGGGGAAAGAGCTACTTCGCTGTTAACAAACCTGATAAAACCTCATGGCAGGTTTACCTTAATCAAGGTTTACACCGACATTGCTAGGCCATACTGACAGTATGAACTCTCCATATGACATGATAGGAAAAAATTTCTGTGGTCTTCCTCCCCAAAGCATGTCTAATCATGAGAAAAACATCAGACAATTCTCAATTGAAAGATGGCCTACAAAATACTAAAGGAGCCCAATAAAGTAGAAAGAAGTTTCACGAACATGATGATGACGAGTTTGGAGAAGTATGCATTGTTAAGGGGCTATATTTTTACTCTAGAAGGAATGGAAAGCAATCAAAGGACTTAGGAGAGGAGCAAAGAGAGTGACAATCAAATGTTTTCAAAATAAATCATGGTGCCTTCTTCAGGATGGATAATGTATTGGAAGAGGCAAAAAGTACACAAGAATGGAGGCTTCCAAAGAGCATTCAGGCAAGAAGACAGAAACTGAAGTGGTGATAGTGACATAGGAAGAAATAGAATCAAGAACCATTACAAAGTAAAATTAATAAAGTCTGTTGACACATTTATCAAGGAGAGGGATGCTAAGCACAACTACTTCTCTGGATTTTAGAATGAAAAGATAACGGCATCATTCACTGAAAAAAATGAGAGAGGATCAATGTTTCAGGGGTTTGGAAGAGAATGAAGGGAAATAAGATTAGTGTTAAACATACCAGTCAGTAAGGTATCTAGAATGACAAGGAGATAGAGAACACATGCCCTTGGAAAAACTGACATCTTCATCCCAGAGAAGGAGCTAGCAATAATCCCCAAGATTTCAAGAAAAACATTAGACTTAGACTTTGACCCTCTGTATTTAGTTAAAAAGCTAAGAGAGAATAACAACAATAATATTTTATTAGTTAAGATAAAACTGCAGGCACTGTGGGGAACAAAGATTTTTAATATCTTGGTTCAGTTATATACTGATCATGACACCAAACATATAGCATTTTAAAGTTTTGGCAGGCCTGGTGAATGTTGAAATGTCCTAAATCTGCACAGTCCAATAAAGTAGCCACTAGCCACTTGGCGACTAAACACTGAAACATGGTGACACAACAGAGGAATTTATTTTATTTTTTAGCTAAATTTAACAGCTCCAGTTCCATATGGCCAGTGGCTAAGGTATTAGAACAGGTTCAGAGCATCCTTATATATTTTTATTTGATCTTCAGCAACTACTTTTTGGATTAACTGGGAGAGGGCATGAATAGAGGAAACGTTCATCCCATCCACTTATTATATTATGTCTAAGGGCCTGGGTTCACTTTTGAAACAAAAAAAAAAAAGGGAAAGGAAAAAAATCTGTAAGTAATCTTTAGACATAGATGAAAAAGTTCTATAGTATTAACTCTTTTGTTAGAAGTACCTGTAGCATCAATGGCAAAATTTATTTCCTTTGAGTTTTATCACATTTTTCTTCTAATCCACCTCTATCCCCAAAAACTTTGGAAACTCTACTAGACAGCCATCATATCTCTAGAACTGTTGAAGATCAATAATCAATAATAGTACACTTGACAATCTCCCATGGCAGCACAATTTAACTGGAATTTGATCTCTTTTTCAATGTCGTAGACTCACTTAGAACTACATGAAAGGAGTACAGACTTTGGAGTTGAACATTTATTAGTCCTGATATTCTTTCCTTTACTACTTGAATGACCTAGACTAATAATTTCTTCTAATTTCTGTATTAGTTTCTCCTTTTGTTGATAAAAATTAAGATTGCCTAAAACACAGTGCCTACCCAGAGTATCAAGTAAAGGATGCAAACCACTACGGGGCTCTATGTGCCTGGCACTGTCCCAGAGTCTAGAAACAGCACTCAAAGCAGAGAGTCCTAGCCTCCTAGACACTGAAGACACTCCTGAACCCCCAAGGACTCTTGCAACCTGAAGTCTCAATTCTTGATCCATCCTTTTTACTTGTTCAAAGCACTTATTTCAACCTTACCAACTTCATTTCTAAGAAATGAAAGTTATTCAATGTTCAATAGGAAGTGTACTCATTACCTCACTCATGTCACTGCAACTCTCTGTATAGTATCTTTACAATAAAAATAAAATAAAATGCAGTAATCATCTTAAAAAAATGAATGTTATTGTTCTACCTATTATGCCTGGAGTAAAAACAAAATGAAAATATATGTGAAAGTGCTTAGTAAACCATTACATGCTAAACAAACATAAGGGATTAAACCAAAAGTAACATTTTCTTCCCTAGGGTAAAACATTCCAACCAACTGCCTAGAATGGATCACAGATGTGCTGAAAGGCTGACATCCCTCCAACCTCCCACCCCATCACCTTTTTAAAGAGCTTGAAGGGCCTAGATACAGACACAAACATAAGTGTTTTTATGTGTATTTACAACACTATGTCACTAGGAGAAACCAGAGCTGGCCAAGTCCCTCCTCTAGGTAATTTTAGGCCTCATCCCCAATTCTGCTACTTTTATGATCCTGCTCCAAAAGTAGTCTATCACTCCACAGAATGAAGAGGATCCAGCCTGAATATCAAGGAGCTGCTAAGTCCAGTGATATCATAGGACAAAAATAAAACAAAAAGCTATTTAGTAAAAAGATGGCAAAGATAAAATCACATTTCTGCACACCACTGGAGCAATTATTAGTTTTACAACTACTTACAGAGTCCAAAATATTCTAAAGTATTTGGGAAATTTTATTTATTTTTTGTGTGATAGTTAAGAACTCATGGCTTTGTGCTTGTGATTGTAAGCACTCTACCAGTTGAGTCACACCTTCCGCCCCTTTTTGCACTGGTTATTGTCAAAGGTAGTTTCATTTTATGCCTTGTCTGTGATCCTCCTACTAGTCACTGGGGATGATAGATGTGTACCACTGTGCCCAGTCATTGTGCTTCCTCTGTAACTGGGATAACAGGCATGGAACTGCACCTACCTATTAGTTGAAAAGAAGTCTCATGAATTTCTTTTTGTACTAACTGGCCTCAAATCATAATCCCCAGATCTCTGCCTCTCCAGTAAGCTAGGATTACAGGCTTGAGTCATTGTACCCGCTTGTCAAGGATTTAACTTTTGTATGTCTCAATATGAATTCACGATAGTTCTAGAACTGGATGTCAAAGCAGACTGTCTACTCAGAATACTGTATTCATTTAAATAAGTATGCTTGTTAAAGAGGGAAAAAAGTAGTTAATAAAAAATCCACATATTCATTTTGCTAGAAATTAATTGCAGAGGGAAATAAGCAATATCTGCCTATGTCCATCTTAAGACAAATTGTCTAAAAGAAATGGATGAGAACAGAGGAATAAAAATTGAGTAATGGAAATAGAGAATGTGTATGAGAAAGAGAAAAATAAAGAGTACTTTTGTCCTAAAGAGAATAGCTGAGAATCTGAAAGTGATAGGCTTCTGTGGCTGCCTATAGATAGTAGAAAACAAGAATAAAATTATTTTCAGATCCTTTTGTTTTATAGCTTCATAGATGCTAGAAGAGACACCGGTACATACCCCATTTTTAAAGACTGTCATGGTACTTAAGTTGTCATCTTCCACATTATGTGGAACAACTCATTCTTCAATGTACAAATACTGTTAGTTTTCTACACAGATGAATTCAAATCCTAGTTCCACAAGTGCTACTCTATGCAGATTATTTTAGACTCAGCCACTTGGTTTTAGTCTCTTCATCTATAAAAATGGCAAGTGATGCTGGGCACTGGTGGCTCACACCTGTAATCCTAGCTACTCAGGAGGCTGAGATCTGAAGATCACAGTTCAAAGCCAGCCGGGGCAGGAATGCCTGTGAGACTCATCTCCAATTAACAACCAGAAAACTAGAAGTGGCACTGTGGCTTCGAGTGGTAAGGGTGCTAATAGTGTTGAGCTGAAGAGCTCAAGGACAGTGCCCAGTCCCAGAGTTCAAGCCCCACAACCGACTTGTCGGGGGGGAGGGAAGAGGCTTCCCTATAAAGTTATTAGGAGGATCACAGGAGATAATCATGTAAAGCACTCAGCACATAATGTCTGGCACCTAGTAAGCAAACAAATGCCATTACAGTGTGAGATGTAATTTATCTTGTGGACAGTGAAACTAATTTAGCCTAACTTATTCTTTACCAAGTTATGTTACCTGCACTCCTAAGGTTGATGGCAACACTGAAGAAATCTATTTTGTTGTGTGAGCAGAAGAAACTGATTAATGTAGACAGATTATGCGTAATGAGCTGTACAGGTTCCCTCAAGTTCTAATATTCTATGAAATAAGTTTCAGACCTTTAGAACTTTATCTATCAACAAACAATTCACAACCAACTCATTAAGCACGAAAGAATTCTAAATTTCAGCAGGGCACCAGTAGCTCACGCCTGTAATCCTAGCTACTCAGGAGCCTGAGATCTCAGGATCTCCGTTCAAAGCCAGCCTGGGCAGGAAAGTCTGTGAGACTCTTATCTCCAATAAACCTGAAGAGCGCAGGGACAGGGCCCAGGCCCAAAGTTCAAATCCCACGACTGACCAAAAAAAAAAAAAAAGAATTCTAAATTTCAAGGGAAAAAAATTATTCAAATACCTAATACAGAATGGAGGGAAAGAGGACGTCAAGATAAAGCAGACACATACCAAAGGCTTATGGAACCATACCACTGAAATCATCTTATCTGTCCTGCAAAGCAAAGCTAAATCCAAGTCAAAGCCCAAGGCAGCTGCCTCTAATGAAAAACAAGAAAATGAAAGCAATGTAAAACCAAAATTTAAATGTTTTATTATCAGTTGTACCTGGTGGGTACGTGACACTTAATATATAGTGAATAGTGATAAGCATTTATAAATCCATGCAATTGACAAAAAAAAAAGTGCCACCAACAGCAATCCCTAAAAAGAAATAGTAAAACCACAAATCAGGAACTAAGTGAGTAGACAGTGCTGCTTCCTTCTGTAAGTATAAGAAGCTATGTAGAAACACCAAAGTGTTGAAGTAGTCTGAGATTTCAGTGTCAAGCTAGAATCCTTGCAGTTTACTCTTCTTGGCCCCATACAATTTTTTTTTTTTTAGGGGTGGGGGACAGCTCCAAAATAAATTAGTATCTGTTTTCTACTAACTTTCAAGAAGAAACTAAGTGGTGGGTTTTTAAATTGATCTGGACATTAATTTCAGAGGTAGGGAGAAAGAAGGCTTCTGAAAGTCACTGATGCCCAGACTACAGGCTCCAACTAATAATCCAGGATTAATGCAAATCATCATCCAAGGAAACCGAATGTGTCAAATCGAAAAGGAACAAAAGACTGAGGCAGGGACTTTAGTTCAGAAAATAAAGAAAGAGTGGAACCATTCTCTATATTCCCAGATAATGAGTAATAGACTTTGGGGTTGGGTCAGGGCCTTCAGCATGCAGAGCAAGAAAAACCAACCGAGCAACAAACAAAACACAGGAAGAAAAGTATAACTAAAACCGTGGTAAAAAAAAAAAATACAGTCACCGTACTTCTTCTGAAATAGCAGCAATGAAATGGCCCACTCCTGCCGCTAACGCCGAGGGCTGGGTGCACTCACCAACTGTGTGCACTCACTGGGTCGAGGAAGTTAATTAAATGGCAAAGGTGAACACACCCTTCACAGGTGAAAGCAGAAAACTCTTCCTCTTCCTTCTTATCAAATAAGAACTGAGTAAGTGTACTTTAGGAGAAGAAGGAAAGGAAAGGAAAGGAAAAGAGAGGGAAAGAGAAGGGAAAGGGAAGAGAAAGAGAAGGGAAAGGGAAGGGAAAGGGAAGAGAAGGGAAGGGACAGAATTCCTCAAAGGGTGTCTGGCTAAAGAATCTGCAGGCAGTGTAAAGAACAACCTTTGTCCCCCCCCCCCCCTTAAATCAAAGGGATGAGAGGAAGGTAAGAACAAAGCAAAGAAAGCAATAATAATAAACTAAGGCGAGCCAAGTCTAGTGTCTAAAAAACTTTTGTTGTTGTTGTTTTCTAAACCCTGTTGTAGACACGTCAACAGGAGTTACTTAACTCCGTGGATGGGACCAGAAGGCAGGGCCGGAGTCGGCCAGCCCCAGCTGCAGCATTGCTTGGACGTCCTCACCAGCCGTGTCAGGCTGGCGGCAGTTCACGGGCAAGTCTCCTCCCAGCCCCACGGGGGGGGGGGACGACAGCTACCTCCCCTCCCCTCACAGCGGAAGAGAGGAAGGGGAGCTGCGGGCGGGGAGGGGAGAAATGCCAAACCTTAAAGGCGGCCCAACCCCGGACCCTGCAGCCCCTTCCCGGACCCTGCAGCCCCTTCCCGGACCCTGCAGCCCCCTTCCCACCCGGTGCACGCCGGGCCCGGAGGGTGCCGCCCTGCAGGCCCGGCGCTCCTCCACCCCTCGGCAGTCTCCCGGGGGACACGCAGAAGGACCGCAGGAATGTAGGCGCAGAAACCCCCGGCAGGACTCCTTGGGCGGATCCGGTGCCCAGGCAGGACACCAGTGCCCGGGGAAAGTCAGGAGCTGCGAACACAGAGGCAACGTGTCGGGCCCCCGGCCCCCCCCCAACCCGCTGGGCCCGTCTTTCCCCGCCCCTTCCCCGGCGGGCCTGCTCCGCCCTCACCTGTCTGCGGGGATCCCGGCGGCACCCGAGCCGAGGATTATCCCGGCCGCTGCTCCCCGGAATTGCCTCAACCCAGGCGAGAGGAGAGCGGAAGCGCCACCCGGACCTTTTCCTCCGTGCCCTCCCCCGCGCGCCTCGATGCTCCGGGGCGGGAGCGGTGCAGCTGTCAGGGGCGCACACTGGCCAACCGCGGAGGACACCCGGACCCGCGCCGCTCCGCCCGGCCGCCCGCACCCGCAGCCCCAGCCGCGAAACCGGAAGTGAGCAGACCGGAAGTGGCGGTGTCCCTAGCCCTGGACGGCCTCTCTCTCAGCCTCACTGAATCGAGCCCGGGGCCGCCACGTCTCGTTGGTGCCAGCACAACTCCTACGAGGTTCCCCCGCCCGTCTCCAGAGGTTGACCACGCCTCCTCGAAGGGATGGCCCCGCCCCCTCCGGAGAATGGCTCCGCCCCCCGCGGTGGCCCTAGCAACCACATCCGGGGCCCCGCCACCGCCGTTGCCCGGGTAATTTTCTAGCAGCTGCGGTGTGGGGAAGCGTGAAGGCGGCCCCGGAGGTACCGGCCTGCGCTGGGAGTTGGCGCCCGGGCTCAGGGGGTGGAGGTGGACGTAGTGCACCGCCACGCCACGACGGAAGAGCCAAAGCTGCTGGCAGCGGAGAGCACGGAAAAGGTTACTGGAGCCCGCCTCGGCCGCGCCGCCCGTGCACACCGCCCCCGGCGCCGGCCGCTCGCTCGCCGCCGCGGACCGCACGCTCTTTGCTGTCCCTCTGTCTCGCTCCACTTGACGGAGCTCTGCTTCCAAGTAGGTCCCTGTCCGGTCTGCAGAAACGCTCCGCAGTTCCTTCTCCCGGAGCCTTTCGGAGTTTCCTAAATGGAGGCCCCCGACGTGCGCTTCTTCCCCGCCCTGTCCCCCAGCCCGGACCCGAGCGCCGGTGCGCGCCACCGGGGTGGTGCGCGGGACGCACCGAAGCTCCTTCCCGGGTGCGCCCGCAGCTCGCCCAGCCACGCCCATCCGCCTGCAAACCGCGCCTCCCCCGACAGCCGGCTGGATCGCTTCTATTCGCTTTTCCTTTGTAGGAGTGCGAGGGGTGGCTGTGCCCAGGGTGGGACTTAGCCACTTTTAGACCACACTCACTCCTTCCCTTGTCACAGCAGCTGGCAACTCGTTTTTAACAACAACAAGGACTACAGGCAGAACCCGAAGTTTCAGTACATAGTGAAATATCCCTGCATAGATAGCTTGCACAGATGCCTCAGTGGTGACATTACATGTGTTTCCAGCTGACAACACAGTCTGAGATCTCCGGTGCAGAAGCAGTACTGAAATTCCCAAACATCAACCTAGTCTAACGGGCCCTTCCTCATCTTTACAGGAAAACTCACTAAACCATAGCATCTCAGTTCTGAAGCTTATAGTGGATTTTCTGTTCCAAATCATCTTAGGTTGGAGCCCCCCAGTCTTCTCAGTTATTAGGATCCCAATCTGGATTTATCACGGCTCTTATTGTGTAGGAACGGGGTAGCTACAGAACTTGCAGATGAATGCAAGTTTTGGAAGGGTGACTTAAGGGCCTGGTTAAAAAAAATGATGTGGACAACGTGTACTTAAATTGGGCAGTCTCTAAGGATTTTTGTTTCCTATCTGGAGTATAGCTTCACCAAAGTTAATCTGTTACATTGTTAAAATTAGAGGTTGTTTCTTATGTTTAGAAAGTGAACACTTGCTTTAGTTGTTATCCTTAGCTAGATAATGCCTTTGCACCTGCTGATGGTTTTGATAGAGATTCTGCCTCTTTCAGAATTGCTTGGAATTGCTGCTGCTTATTGTGCCTTGGTGAACATATTACTAATTATCAAGTACTTTCTAGTCCAGTCAGATTCTGGCACTATCTTGCTCAGGGCTGGTACTTTTTTCTGCCAGTTGGCTTTGACTTGTGATCCTCCATGTCTCAGCCTCCTGAGTTGCTAGGATAATAGGTATGATCCACTCATTTCTGGCAAGGATTTCTTTTCTTTTGGTCGGTTGTGGGCTTGAACTCTGGGCCTGGGCACTGTCCCTCAGCTCTTCAGCTCAAGGTTAGCCCTCTACCACTTGAGCCACAGCGCCACTTCCGGGTTTTCTGCTTATGTGGTGCTGAGGAATCGAACCCAGGCCTCATGCATGCAAGGCAAGCACTCTACCACTGAGCCACCTTCCCAGCCCATGGCAAGGATTTCTTAACTCATGGTTTGTGTGAGGGAGGGGGTCTAGAGCTTGAACTCAGGGCCTAGGTGTTGTCTTTGAGCTATTTTGCTTGAGGCTAGTGCTTTTCCACTTGAGCCACAACTCTACTTCTGGCTTTTGGCTTGTTAATGGAGATAAAAGTTTTCAGGACTTTCCTGAGCTAGCTTTGAATCATGATCCTCAGATCTCAGCCTCCTGAGCAGCTAGGATTATAGTCATGAGCCACCAACGCCCAGCAAACTTCTTAACATTTTGAGGCAGTTTTATAACAAGTACATGTACAACTTTATTCAGTTATGAGTAGATTATACCTGTATATGTGATTAATTAAGTGACATTATGGCTCTTATGTAGCATTTCTTTCTAAAAGCAGGTGTGTTCTCTTTTAAGCATGTGGTATGGTAACTGGAAAACTGATGTGATCTTGTCATCCTTCCCATCAAAACCTTTAAATGGCATTTGTGACATACTGATGAATTTTAATTCTTTATTCTGGCATTCAGGGTTTAACAAAGTCTGACCTCAGTCTGTTTTTCTGGTGTATATAATGCAGTTTATAGAAAACTAAACCAATACTCAGAAAAAAAGTGCTCCTTTAGCTGGGTGCCAGTGGCTCACTCCTGTAATCCTAGCTACTCAGGAGGCTGAGATTTGAGAATTGAGGTTCAAAGCCAGCCCAGGCAGGAAAAGTCCATGAGACTCTTTGATAAACCACTAGAAAACTGGAAGTGGTGCTGTGGCTCAAGCAGTAGAGTGCTTGCCTTGAGCTGAAGAGCTCAGGGATAGTGCCTAAGCCCCATGAATAACCAAAAAAAAAAAAAAAGTTCTCATTTAGCCAAGTAATATGGACATCAACACAGAAAACTTTAGTTACATGGACCTACTTACTATGCTTTTTATATTGCCCTACACTTTCCCTCCTGCATTTTTTCCCTCTTTTTCCAGTAGAAAAGTTTTCTCTCTCTTTACCTTTTATGTCCTTATCCATCCTTTACAGTTGAGTTCAGGTTCTACTTCTCATATGGACTCATTCTTCCCACAGCCCTTGACTTTGAACCCCAGCTCCTGTCATTGCATATTTACATATTTGTTTCCCATGATCCTTTTTGAGGTGCTGAACTAGGGACTCATTTTATTGTCTTATAGCACCTAGAAACTGCTTGTTAGTGAAATAAGTTTATATGCTGCACATAGGCAAATTCCAGCAACTGGTGCTATTTACAGTAATGTTGCAGACAGGATTAAGTGGGCATGGTAGCTATCTATTTGTGGAAGACAGAGAATAAATGCTTCCTTCACTTTGGAAAGTGGTTGATTGTCTTGCAGAGAACTGTGAACTACTGATTAAAAATGAGTAACTTATTACCCCTGGATACTCTGAGTGGGAACAATGCCAACTTTATGACTCTAATACTGAGATTTTTAAAAAATAACTTGGCACAAATAGGGCATTAGAATTGGAAAAATAAAATGAGTGGTTTTTTTAAGATATAAAGAGAAAAGTACTGAATTTATTTATAGTTCAATTACCTAGAGGGAATGCTGAACATTTTTGGCCAGTATCTATTTTTCTTTATGTGTATGTTTTCCTTTATTTAGCCAATAATTATTGGGAACCTAATGTTTGCCGACACTGAGCACTGAAGGACTATTTTCAGTGTGTCCTCTCTCTTATGATTTTCAGTATCTGCTGTCTCTACTTTCATATTTTGTATTTATCAGATCTTTTTCATACCATTAAAGTTGTTCTTCAGTGGCTCAGTAGCATTTCAACACAGAAATATTCCCTAATTTTCTTAACTAATCCTTTTATTGAACATATAGGTTGTTTCTAGTTTTGTCTATAATCATATTCTTTTTTTTCTGTTTTTCTTTTTTTAGGTCTGGTCGTGGGGCCTGAACTCTGGGCCTGGGCGCTGTCCCTCAGCTCTTCAGCTCAAGGCTAGCGCTCTACCACTTGAGCCACAGCACCACTTCTGGTTTTTTCTTTTTTGCTTATGTGGTGCTGAGGAATCGAACCCAGGGCCTCATGCATGAGCAAGGCAGGCACTCTCACTGAGCCACCTTCCCAGCCCTGTAATCATATTCTTGTGTGGCATGCAGAATTCTACAATGATTTCTTATATTTTCCCTCCCTTGGGGATACAATGAGAAAACATTCCTGTGATTACATTCCTATGATTATACATGCAATGGGATTTTTCAGGTAAAACTGAAGTTACTAATCTGGTGACTGAGTTTCTCAAAGGAGAGATAATCTGGATGGGCCTGACCTAATCACACGAGCCCTTTAAAAGCAGCTTTCTTCTGCCAATGACAGTAGAGGAAATCAGAGAGATTCAAAGTGCAGAAGAGATTCAACAGGAGGAATATTTTCTGTGGTAAAATGAAGAGGGCTACAGAAAAGGACCTGATAGTGGGCCCAAGGAACTCTGAGAGTGGCCCCTGGCAACAGCCAAGAAAACCACAGGGACCTCAGTCTCACAGCAAGGAAGTGAATTATGTGAACAACCTCAATGGGATTGGAAGCAAATTCTTCCTGCAGCCCTCAGATAAGACCTTAGCCTCTGAGTGATGTCACAGTTTCTGCTTTATGAGACCCTAAACAGCAATCCCAGTTGAGTGTACCTTACTTCTGACCTATAGAAGGGTATGCGGTAATAAATGGTTATTGTTTTAAGGTACTAAACATATGATAATTTGTTACATAGCAACAGAAAATTCACATACTTTGAGAAATTATTTTTACATCTATAAGTATTCCTTTGAGAGTAAAATCCGAGGATCTAGACTTGCTAGATAAAAAGTTATACAATTTTTTTTTCCTGGCACACATCTGCTATCTTGGCTGCAGTAGACCAGAGATGATAGATACTAGGAAGGTGGAAGGAAGCCCATCTGGGGCCCTCCCTGTGAGTATTCTCAGAGTACTCCTGGGCTTCTGTGCCCTGCTTCTAGCATATGTTTAATATGGGATTCTTGCTTCCATATATGTATGGAATTTCATGAAATCCCTGGATTGTAGATTCTGGAAAGACTGAAAAGACTTGAAATGACAATAAGAAGGAGGGGGCCATAACCATATATTTGTTAAATACTATGCTAAGTGCCTTATTCTCAGTCACTGGATCTCATTGAATGTGAAATCACCCTGTGAAGTGATGTGAGAGTAACCCTCTCTTATCTCAATGGTAAGAAAATAAAGTAGGATTACATTGAGTGCTAAATGGCAGAGTCTCCTCTCAATTCAGATCTGTTATTTTCCAAATCCATGTCATTCTGTAAGGTAGTAGAGGTTCTGAGAAGGTAAGATCACAACCATCCCTCGTCTTCCTGCTTAGTCTTTTTTTATTTCACTAATCCTCTTACTAAAAAAGTTTATTGCCATGCATTGTCTCAGGTATTTCTGGCCCATGTACATTCAACTAATGTGTTACACTGATGTAAAAGTTACTGGGTTTGGGGGGCTGGGAAGGTGGCTCAGTGGTGGAGCGCTTGTCTTGCATGACTGAGGCCCTGGGTTCAATTCCTCAGCACCACATAAGCAAAAAGAAAAAAGCCGGAAGTGGCGCTGTGGCTCAAGTGGTAGAGCACTAGCCTTGAGCTGAAGAGCTGAGGGACAGCGCCCAGGCCCAGAGTTCAGGCCCCATGACCAGACCCCTCCCCCCCAAAAAAGTTACTTGATTTTTAAGCTTTTATGTAGAAAGAGGCTTATATTTTTTTAAACAGAATTATCAATTGCTTGATTTGAATTTTTTTTTAGTTCAGCATTTCTTCCAGACTCCTATAAAGGGACACTGTCCCTACATGCTATTAAAAGTTGAGCCTCGTGACTATCGTCTGACTATGTTATTTCTTTTAGAAAAGTCAGAGGGTACAGTCTATGATCTCATGTAAAAGAAATAGCCCCTAAGAATATATCCAACATCATTTTTAGTTCTTTAATTTTGGTAAGTCCACATTTTCAATGCAGATTAAATTTGTCTGATTTATTTCAGAAGTATATATTCCCAAGGATTCAAAGAAACAAAAATTCAAATGCACAGTGTAGATCTACAGAGCATTCTACAGAGAGGTGCTTCTGAAAGGTAAGTTTCTCCTGAAAACTTCAGTTATATTTTCCAAAAACATCTTCCCATTCTTTTTCTTGTTTAGAGCATAATAATTGACTTAAATAATCTTTTTATATTCAATTGACCTACTGCTTAAATTTCTGCTTCCCCCTCCCAAAAGACAGAGAAGATGCACTAGCAAATTGTAGAAGCAAGCTATCATTTTCTTCTCTATCCTTGAAGAGACTTGGAAATTAATGAGTAACATTCACATGACAATTTTCAGATGTTTTGTTCTTTGAAGCCTTTGGTGGAGAATTAATAAAAGTGCACATGGATAAAATGATCATCTTAAAGGATTTCAGCTCCAAAAATATATCGGCAGGACTGGACAGGTTTGACATAATGAGATTTCTATTTTAGCTTGACTTTTGGAACTCTGAGTAAACTATAAACTGGGCTACCCAAGATCCTAGGACATAAGTTTCTCTTTTCAGCCATTCTAGTTGGATCTAACATTTTCCTTCTTCGGGTCCTTTGAAAAAGGATATTTAGTCACACATTTCCTGAGAAATAAGACTTAACTAGACACCTGCCGGTATCTAATATATGAAATAGATAGAAAGCAGCACACTGTGTCATGCTGTAAAACAAATCAAAGAAACTGATACTGTGAAGTAAGAGGAGAAATCTGTATCCCCTCTGGCTGAGATGGCAGAAGCGCCTGTGGATGCCTCAACTCTCCCTGTAACGGTGAAGAAAAAGAAAAGTCTGTCCATTGAGGAAAAGATTGACATCATAAACGCAGTGGAAAGTGGCAAGAAAAAAGCCGAGATTGCAGCTGAATATGGAATAAAGAAAAATTCACTGTCTTCTATTATGAAAAACAAAGATAAAGTTCTAGAAGCCTTTGAATCGCTGAGATTTGATCCAAAGAGGAAAAGACTGAGAACTGCTTTTTATACGGACCTAGAAGAGGCATTAATGAGATGGTATCGAATTGCTCAGTGTCTAAATGTACCAGTTAATGGTCCAATGTTGCGTCTGAAAGCTAATGATTTTGCCCAGAAACTGGGACATAATGATTTTAAATGCAGTAATGGTTGGCTGGACCGTTTTAAATCCAGGTATGGTTTAGTATTCAGAGCACAACCTGTAGAAGCCACAGGCATAGCAGTAGACCCATCATCTGTCTGGTACCAAAATATTCTACCTTACTATTTAAATGATTATCATCCTAAAAATGTTTTTAATATCAAAGAGACTGGACTCCTTTATCGTATGTTACCTACAAATACATTTGCATTTAAAGGAGAAACTTGCTCAGTTGGAAAACTGTACAAAGACAGAATAACTCTGGTGGTTGGTACAAACATGGATGGCTCAGAGAAACTTCCTTTGCTTATCATTGGGAAAAACAGAAGTCCACATTGCTTCAAAGGTCTAAAGTCATTGCCTGTGTATTATGAAGCTAACAGAATGGCATGGATGACCCCAGACATCTTTGAACAGTGGATGCAGAAGCTTGATGAGAAGTTTCAAGCTCAGCAACGAAGAGTGGTGATTTTTGTTGACTCTTTTCCTGCACATCCAGAGGTAAAGAACCTAAAGTCCATTGAGCTAGCATTCTTTCCATCCTGTTTATCTTCCAAGTTTGTAGCAATGAAACAAGGTGTTATTAAAAGTCTTAAAATCAAATATCGACACTGTCTCATCAAGAAATTTTTAAGCTCTGTTGAAGGTAGCAAAGAATTTACATTTTCACTACTCGATGCAGTTGACACACTGCATCTCTGTTGGAGGGCTGTAACCCCAGAGACAATTGTTAAAAGCTATGAAGAAGCAGGATTCAAGTCTCTGAAGGGAGAAAACGACTCAACAAGTGCAGAGAGCGATACTGGTATTGACTTGGTGGCCCATGCTCTAGGGGCAGGGGTGGAATTTCCCGAGGGTTTGTCTATAGAGGAGTATGCTGCCCTGGATGACGATCTGGAGACTTGTGAAGCAGCACCAAGCGAGGACTTGGAATGGACCAAAGACAGTAAATCTGATGAGACTGGATTTTATACTTCTGATGAAGAGGAAGATGGGGGGTCTCTAGAAACGGAATCCCCTATACCATCAAAAACTGAAGCAGTTACTGCTTTAGACACTCTTAAAAAATTTCTTAGGAGTCAAGATATGAATGATGGGCTTCATGACTCTTTAGCAGACCTTGAAAATTTTATTAACTCTTTATCATTGAAATAATTATGTATCATACATCTGAAGAATAACTTCTTGATGTATTTTATTATATATGGTATGCAAAGAAAATTACCACTTAAATAGAAATTTTTTTAAATTTGGCTTGATCACCAAAGCCTTTGATCTGACTAGCTAAGTAAATAAATGATAAATAATGATAAAGTCAGTAAAAATGTAAAATTCTACTGAGCAAGATTTCAGGGAGTAGAAAATATATTTCAGAAGTTTTGTACTTAAAAACAGTATGTATATTTAACAACTCTTCAGCTGTCTGAGTTATACACATGGAATTGGTGATATTTTCTTAGTGTTTTTTTTTGTTTAGATCATGTTCTAGAATATTTTATCTTCTTAGGCTAAGAAACAAAATCAATAGTTTAAATACTTATTTTTATAAGGTTATACATATACCATATTATTCTAACTAAACTTCTAAGTACCCAAGTCATTTTAAGTTATTTTTCTTATAGTTAATCTTCCTTATAAAATGATATAAAACATTAAAAATGAATTTGACCTATCTATGCACCAAGATGATTGAAAGTATATGTGTTATTAATTTCAAGTTTCATGCATATAAGATCAAATGTAAAACTATGACCTTATCAAGTTTTGTGTCATTGATTACCAGAAGAAATGGGTCCTTCTAAATAAACATATGTATTTGCATGTGTCTAATAGAAAAATACTTCAGTAGAATATTTATTAAACTCATATCTATTTTCATAGGATTAATCTTAAAATGTAAATGTGAAGAATCAAATGTAGTTACTATAAAAGAAACTATATGGTGCTTAAATATTTAATTGTAACAGCTCAACCTTTAAATTTATGATATTTAATTCTAATCTTGATTTTTTGCAGGAAAAACAAAATGTCCTTTTAGCATATTTTGATAGTTAAATTTTTTCTCCTAAGTTTAATATTTGGATTAAAATTGTTTGAGAATGTTTTATATACTGTATCCTTTAAGAGACTGTGTGAAATTCATTTCTATCCAAAAGAGTTTTAAAAATTATAACAATGTCAGACTTTTCTATCATTCAGTATAAGGTAGTATGCTAGTTTAATTTACACCTATTTTAGGTACCCTATGAAAAATACTTCGTAAAAATGCAAAGCATTCAGATTATTTTTATTATGAATTATTAATCTGCCAGCAGATAACACATTTGGAAGTAAATATTCATAGAAGCTATTTTTATTTGTCACTGTTGATTTGCTCTACTTTTGAGACTTAGTAAGAGCTTTAAAATATATTAACAATTTGGAAGTTTCTTTTAGAATGAAACATGGGTTATTAAAATTAAAAGCATCTTACCTCCTTCTTTCTGTCTTTCCTTTCTTTTCTTTTCTTTCCTCCCTTCTCTCTCCCCTCCTCACCACCCCTTCCCTTCTCTCCTTCCCTCCCTCCCTCTTTTCTTCCTCGCTCCCTCTCTCCTTCCTCCCTCCCTCTCTTCTTCTTTCTCCTTCCTCCCTCCCTCTCTCCTTCTCTCTCCTTCCTTCCTTCATTTCCTTCTTTCTTTTCTTATGTCTTCCTTTCTTCCTCCCTCCTTCCCTCCTTCCCTCCCTTCCCTCTCTCTCCCTTCTCTCTCTCTTCTTTCTTTCTCTTTCTTTCTTTCTTTTCTTTCTTTCTCTTTCTTTCCCTCCCTCCCTCCCTCCCTTCCTTCCTTTCTCCCTCCCTCCCTCCCTCCCTTCCTTCCTTTCTCCCTCCCTCCCTTCCTTCCTCCCACCCTTCCTTCCTTCCTTCCTTCCTTCCTTCTTCATCTTAACTTGGCCAGGTGACAGTGAGGATTGTAGTTTGAAGCCAGCCCTGTCAGGAAAGTCAGTGAGAAACTTATCTCCAATTAACCATCAAAATCTGGAAGTAGAGCTGTGACTCAAGTGGTAGAATGCTATCCTTGAGCAAAAAAGCTCAGGGACAGTGCCTAGGTCCTGAGTACAAGCCAGAGGGCAGGCACAAAAAATCCCAAAAAACTTGAGTTACAATTGGCTTTTTAAAAAATTAAATATGATATTTGTTTCTCTACTTATAAATTCCTACTGCTACAAGAATGTGTTTGATTCTTTCTCCTTTATCAAGGACAAATCTTATGTTGAATTTAGGTCATTGTTCTTCAACTTGTGACAACTGAACTCCTAGTAAAAGGTTTAGTTCAGGATAAAATAGGACAATGAGTAAATCAAAGCCCTAGGTTTTATTTTGCCTGCCTAGCTCCACATTTGAGTTCAAATCTCAAACTCTGATTTCACTCTATACAAGACTGATTGGAAAGGAGAGGGAAAGAGGGAAGATGTCAGTGAATGAGAGCTTTCTAAACACACACTACAGAGGTTGTGAAGAATCCCCTTCTATACAGGCCCAATAGGGGCTCTGCAGAGAGGATTGTATCTTAGGAAAGACAGTACCAGCACCACTGGAAGTAAAATCTCCTCCTTGATATCTTTTTTTTTTTTCTTTGTCGGTCATGGGGCTTGAACTCTGGGCCTGGGTGCTGTCCCTCAGCAGTTCAGCTCAAGGCAAGCACGCTACCACTTGAGCTACAGTGCCACTTCCGGTTTTCTGGTGGTTTATTGGAGATAAGAATTTCACGGACTTCCTTTCCCTGGGCTGGCTTTGAACTGAGATCCTTAAATCTCAGGCTCCTGAGTAGCTAGGGTAACAGGTGTGAGCCACCGGTGCCCGGCTGATGAATATCTTATGCTCATCATAAAGCTAGTAAATTCCTTGCTCAGTAAAGCATGGACTGAACTGGTGAAAAATGAGACCTACTTGTTTAATGTATTATAGGTGACATGTTTATCTTCATGTATTATGTTAAGTCCAAAGGAATTACTTCATTGATCAGACACTCATAGCCACTATGTATAGGAGAAAAAAATTGAAGATAAAGTATTCCACTTTATTCCACATTATTTATATTCTCCTAGTTGTTTGTTTCAACTCTCAACATGATTATGGTTAAGTTGGTACTATTGTATAAACTTTAAAAAAAATATATCCTCAAGAGTACCTATTAAATGAATACATAGCAAGTTGTAGGTATATTGAAATATGTGCTCCATAGAAGAACTAAGCAAAATGTTACAGATGATTTTGTTTGCTCTATTAGAAATAAAGATCAGGCTTTTGTTTTGTTTTTCCTGTACTTCCTCTTTATAAGCCATTACACTCTGCTTGGTTAATGCAAAGTCACTGTTTTGGCCTAGTACCACGCCTTATTTTCAAGATTGCAAGACAGATAACTCAGCCTAGAGATAAAAACAAATTTCATGTTATTACCCGAGCAAACTAGGATGGTTCCCCAAAGAAGGCCCAGAATTCCATCTTTCAGCTTTGAGTGCTTGGTAGAGTTATTTGACCTGTATAGACGAGTTTACTGAGTTGTTACACCCTTTCTATTTAGGGCAACTCCTGCTCCTGTGCCCAGAAGAATTCTGGGAGGGGTAGTGAATCCTACTATATCTAAATCATGACGAGAAGAAATTAAGGCTTAAGTCAAAAGATGTTATATTTAAGTGGAAAGATTAATCTTTTACAACATCTGCTTGTACTTAGGCTGTGAGATATAAGCTTTGAGCTTTTTTTTTTATTTCCAAAGCTGATGAATATCCTATAGATTTTGTAAGAGGAATGGTAGCTCTATATCCTTAAGAAGAAGTTCAGACTGATAGCCCCCCACTCCCCACTCCCGCTCTGCCCAGGGCCTGGGTACTGCACCTCTTCCACTTTTTGTTGGTTTCTTAGAGATTAGAGTCTCCTACACTTTCCTGTCTGGGATGGCTTCAAACGCTGAACCTCAGATCTCAGCTTCCTGAATAGCTAGGATTATAGATGAGCCACCAATGCCCAGCTCCATATTGATCTTAGCTAATTTATTTACTTTCTTAGGGCACTTTCACAAAATTGGTTAGTGCCTAGTAATTCTAAAAGTTGTAGTAAGAGAAATAATGTCAGATTATTCAGGAGGGTTCACGTGCTCATTATGCTAAGCAGTGAGGATTTAATGTGAAGAGTAGGGGGGAAAATCCCTTCCTGTGGCATTGGCAGGCTGGTGGGGAAAACACAATATTTAATAATGACACAAATATAATTGCAATAGCAATAAATATCCTGAAGGAGCAATACCTATTTCTACAAAACTATTTAATTGAGACTATGATCTAGTCTCAAGGTTAGAGATATGTCTGAAGCTGAGACCTGAGGTTTGAATGAGGGTTAAAGGAGACAAAGGGTAGGAGAAGAGCATTGTGGGGAGAAGGAGGGTACTGCGTCATTGAGGAACTGAAGGAAAGCATAGAGAGGGAGAGAAAGTGTGATATGGTAATACTGGCCTGGCCATGAAGACTAGCTTGTAGTTGAATAAGCATGAGTTTTTTTTTTTTGGGGGGGGGGTCCGGTCGTGAGACCTGAACTCTGGGCCTGGGTGCTGTCCCTCAGCTCTTCAGCTCAAGGCTAACTCTCTACCACTTGAGCCACAGCACCACTTCCGGCTTTTTTTCTTTTTTGCTTATGTGGTGCTGAGGAATTGAACCCAGGGCCTCAGGCATGCAAGGCAAGTGCTCTACCACTGAGCCACCTTCCCAGCCCCATGAGCTCTTTTTTATATAGTTTCCCCATTGTTAGTTTTGAAAGCTTGGACAAGAAACAGCATAGAGGGACATCTCTTCAGCCCTGTACTGGGGTCTGAGCTCAGGGCCTTGCCTGTACTAAGCAAGAGCTCTACCACTTGAGCTACACTTCCAGCAGAACAATGGGACTTGGAGCAGAAACAAAATGTTAGAGAAAAAGGGCAGTTTGAGCAAAGTGGAATTGCTTCTCAAGATTTAAAAAGATTTCCTCTAGTTGTGGGAGAGGCTAGATGGCAAGGAGATGGCGCTGAGAACAGAGAAATCAATGGGACTCATTATACACTTTAGACTCCAGCCGACTTAATACTCATTCCCATCAGGCCATTAACACACAATTTAAGACACTTACTTAAAGGTGTATTTATAAACACTTCAAACATTAATGATGTACAGTCAAGGTTACATAGAGGGACATTATGTGAAGATTGGGGTACTATAGGAGCCCAGCTTCCCTGTAATGAGCAGCATCAACTGGGCCTGGGGCATGTATCTGCGCTCCTGTCTGGGTCCCTCAGGAGGACTCTGCTTAGTGACAACCATGCAGAAATGATTAGTCTTAACCTTCAGATTTTAGCAGGTTTTGTCTACTTCCCTATGTGGGCAAACTATAACTGCCTTTAAAGAGGGGCTGTTGGACCCTGGATATCTGGTGAAATGGTGGGGATAAGGAAGGAAAACTCTCAGATCAGAACTCAGAGCCTATAATCCCTTTAACTGATCTTCACCCTGCCCCATAATGGTGAAGCCACTTCCTTTATGCTAATAGTATAAATTATAACCCAGTGGAAATGACTACATAGAACAGATACATAATTGTACGATAAAAGCCATGTATCTTTATTGAAAACAATAAAATATATGCTAATAGTCTCATTAAAATTCTTGTCCCTTTTGCCACTTATCTATGAATAGATGTGAATATAAGCATGAAGTGAATAGTAATCAGATGTGCTCCTAAAGGCTTTAGGGTATTGTTTTCATGGTACAGCTCTATGTTCGACTAGGGTTCCCAAATAGATTAGGAATTATTCTGCTTGGGAAATAAAATGTGTATAGTTAGGAGTATAGAACGTAGGGCCTGAAAAACAAAATAACAACCAAGTCTCCATTGCTACTGGAGAAGCGTTTGTAACATAATCCATCTGAAAAACAATGTTTTGTGGTCTAGTCCACAAAAATTTGTTTTCATTATTTTTTTTCAGTCATGGGTCTTGAACTCAGGGCCTGGGTGCTGTCTCCAAGCTCTTTTGCTCAAGGCTAGTGTTCTACCACTTTTGATCCACGGCTCTACTTCTGGTTTGCTGGTGATTATGGAGATAGTCTTACAGACTTTCCTGCCTGGGCTGGCTTTGAACTGTAATTCTCAGATCTGAGCCTCCTGAGTAGCTAGGATTACAGGTGTGTGCTGGCTAAGAAGGAGACTTCTTAAACACTGACTTTATTCTGCATATTGCCTCTGGTTAGAAAAGAGTTCTTTTGAATTTTTTTTTTATGAGAACTTTGACTACAAGCTTGGGTGACAGACATCTACTCTGCTGAGCAGTTTGAAAACTTTTTTGAGTCTGGGAAAGACATAGTTCTTAATTAGCTGCCTAGAGAATGGTTTCAATGTGTGCTTCTAGTGGATTTTGTGGGACCTAAGGGAGCTGATACTTCTTCTTAATCAGACAAACTGAAAAGCTAACACTTTTTAATGACTTGGCAGCCCCTCTCCTATGAGGACTCCAGATGTTCAAAGCTCTCAAGAGCAATTCTGGAAATTCTTGTCAAGTTCTGTAGGCCCATGGGATTATTAGTAAATTTTGCCTTTGAATACTACCAGTAATTTTGTTGTTGTTAGTTTTTGTGTTTTTTTTTTTTAATCTTTGAGGCTCTAAGAGGTAGAGGGCTTTTCGTTTTGTTTACTTTAAAATAAGTCAAAAATTGCTTTGAAACTTGAGACATGTTTGGAATAGAAATGATCTGGAAGTGTCCTGATCTTGCCTATTAAACTTGAAAGTAAGCAGGTGGGAAGAATGGAATGTTTCTAAAGCACTCTTTTGATTAACAGTCCCATTTGGGACTGTTAATAATAAAGCTTCAGTTTTTCTCCCATAAAAAGATATGTATTAAAATTGTAGGAGATTTGACTATGTCTGGTGCTGGGTTCAATCTCACTTCTCACACATGTTAGGCAAGTGCTCTACCACTGAGCTACAGGGCATTTGCTATTAAAGAACTACTTCATCTTTCTACCACTTATAAAGTGTTCATTATTAAAAACTAAGTAAAACATTAAGAAAAATAAAAGGCAAACATCTGCGGAGGAGATTGAGCCAATATTTCATATCTCATCTCCCTTTCTAAACACGTCAATGTTACCAGTACATATTTCAATTTTAATAAAATTATTTTCTAAACTTAGCAATTTGGGCTTGTTTTCTACATTATTTTTAACTTTGTCTTTTGACTGCCATTTTTGATAACGTTTTTTAATAGCTTGTTCGTGTATTTTTACAAGGAATTAAGTTCCTTTGCCAAATCCAATTACTAGAACTATTGAGGCTGTTTATGTTCTAGAAGCTGAACAGAGTCTGGAATTAGCATCAGGCTGGATTTCCATAATAATGACTTATTTACCAGTACACTTTCAGATATTACCTTTTAGTGAGGCATCAGAAATACATCATTTAAGACGTGCAGATTACAGATTCCCAGGCTAACCTAGGAAAGCTTTGTGTTCATTTTCAGAGCAATTCATTCATACAGGCCATACAAGAATCTATTTCAGGACCGAAAGCAAAAGACTTCAGGTCTGGCCAGTTGAAGCATAAAGTGGTAAGTGTACATTTTTAATATTTCTAAATGTGGACTGTAAAAGATGAGTCCATGGTTTCACCCAGGGCTTATGTATGTTGTAGATAAATCAGCAGTACTCTACCCTTGATCACATGAGCTCCAATGGGAAAATCTGGTGAGAAAATCCTTTTCCATTCCAACTGTGCATGGAATCTTCACAAAGGAAATATATATATATATATATATATATATATATATATATTAACAATTACTGCCAGAGATAGGAAAACTTAGGCCTGAGCTCAGGCTTTTAAAATATATCTGGGGTGGGGTTAGATGAAAGGATTAAATGGAAAATACCAGAGTCCAAAGGAGCACTGAGGTCAAAAAAATTATTTTGGGAGCTAGAAGTTTATATTAAGCATTCTAAGGGGTAGCTGAAAAGCAATGTGGGTCATGTGACTTCCTGTTCTTTGCTGCAGGTCCACCTAGAAGGAGTGAGCCTTTGTCAGGAAAGATCCTGAAGAAAGAACAAATCACCTCCCCACTCAGCTCTTCAGTTTACTTGCCAGTAATTCACTTGCACAATAACTTAAATATTAACCCTCTTAACATAGCATAAAATTTATTCTAATAATAGTCCCCAAACCCATTCTCACCCCTTAAAACCTAAGGCTTTTACTAGGGCTTACCCCCATTATTTCAAAAGAAAGAAAAAAAGAACATTAAAAAAGCGGGGGCTAGTGATGTAGCTTAGTGGTAGGTAGTGTGCTTGCCCTGCATGCTCGAGACCCTGCTTTCAATCCTTAGTACCTCAAAAAACAAACAAACCAAAACCAAACAAAAAAATACCTTAAGCCTTCACTTTAAATATACATAAGGGTTGATGTAGGTGAAAAATAAACACTAGGTTTCTGAGACATTGTGGGGGAGTCAGGACTGGCTTGTTCTTGACTGGAATACACTAGCTTTCTCATTGTCTCAAAAACATAGTAATAGCAACACTAGCCTTTATTACATGCTTATAGTGTGGCTGGCACTGGTTAAGCATTTTGTTTTTATTGTCACATATCCTAAAAGCAATAACCTTGTGAAGCTGCTAGTGTTCCTTAAAATTTTTATAACTGATATGTAATAATTATACATTTTATGTGTATAGTGTGATGTTTCAATACATAGGAATTCATTTTACAGGTATGGAAGCTAGTAAATGGTCCCAGGTCTTTAAAGGCTATTTGTCTGTATGGTCACTCCTAGAAACTCTCCATCCTCCTGGGCAAATGCCCTTCCCACTCCTCTGCTTAGATCCCATGTTCTTTGGAAAGTGCTTCTACTGCCTGTGTTGACATTTCTCATCTTAGAACCTTGAAAACATCGACTTTTTGAGCTCAGAAGAATATTAGTAAAACATGGGTTGGTGGAGATTTTGATTTTACAATCTAATCAGAGTTAAAGCATATCAAGTACTCTGAAAAAAGACTTTTCTAAGAATTATATAGATTAACCAATTCCATTCTCTTGAAGCTATGAAGTCAGAGACTGGGACAGATATAACTTTCCTAGAGGAAAGGTAAGGAGACTTTGAAGTCAGAGACTAGGATTTGAGTATAAAGAAATAAATATATGTAAAGTGGAACAGTTTTGACATGTGGAATATTTACATGTTGTCATTGCTATTTTACTTCATCCAGTTGATCTGTTGACTACTAAGAAAATGAAGTATCTTCAGTGAGCCATGTTGGGCATGACAGTTCTGTAGTTAGTTCATTCTTCTATTTCACAAATATTATTTTCTTACCATGGGCCTGATGCTGTTCTAGGCGCATATATATATATATATATAGATAGATAGATAGATAGATAGATATACATATATATGTATATCTATATATTTTTAGGGGGGTTCACAATACTGTTCTTTCCAACAACTGTGCACCGGGAGTTTACCAGCTCTATGACTACATATTAACTGAGGAACATGCAGCAGCCAGTGTGGAAACATTGGGGTTTAAATATAAATCTTTCAGAAGCACAAGTTCCAGACTTTCCCTTCCTTCAGAAGAAGTAATGCCAACCTTACTGGCGACCCACCTAGTATAACCTATTCACACTACGGGACACTACAGATTTGGAAATCAGAAAGCTGTTACATTCTGCCAATAACATCACCTTCATCCCTGAAAGTATTTATAGACTACAAATGTGCACTGTGTTGCTGGCAAAGCTGCCCATACTACCCTGTCCTACACTGTACAGCCAATGAGCTCAGGGGAAAGCAGAACAGTGCGGGGGGGGGGGAGGTGGGGGGTGTAAGAGGTGGAGCCAGAGTGGATGTGTGGTTCCCAGGAAGTCCCCACACAACTCTGCTGCCCCACAGAACACAAGGAAACCAGTGAGGCTGAGGGGAAAGGTCCGTTTATAGAAGAAAAATGGTTATTTTAATAATATTTTGATTAATCAACCAATCTCCTTATCAGTTACTCTGTGCTAAGCACAGTTTAAAGCATTTTACAAATACCCCTCTTAGATCTCAGTTTGAGTCTTAATTTGCTACTTAAAAGTTGGGAGATGGTCAGAGCTGCTCATCTGAGCCTCCATTTCCTTGCCTGCTATCTTTTATGAGAATAGAAAGATCTCACAAATGGCAAGAATCAAATAAACTGTTTACCAGTGCTTTGGGAATTGATAACAGATGTTATTGTCATTTTGGTTATTATTTTTCTACCACAGAGTTGGGCATTTTTTTCCTCCTGAGCACGGCCGATCTATGACGGGAGTTGACATGCACAAACCTGAGCTGTAGGGACTGGGCTGGAGGGCCAGAAACTGTATCCCAAGTTCAGAAAAGCATGAAACGTGAATGTACGGTTCACTGAGAATGATGAGTACAGATGGTTACTCAATAGGGTAAGGTTGACGCAGTCCTCTCTCACCATTTCTCTCTAAGTTCTATTCACCTTTGTAGTCTCAACTATGGATTCCTCTGCAGAGCTCTTCCAATCCCCAAGCCCAAGTAAGGGATGGCTTCACATGCTCACAGCATTATTCTTCCCACCCCTTATTATTAACAGCGTTCTTGTCCAGCTCCTTAACCAGCTCTGGAAGAAACTAGGCCACACCAAACCTTTTCAGCTTTGTTTCCTCAGCACTGAACAGATACACTGGCTATTAGGACTTCAAATAGTTGGAAAGCAAAAATGATTTTGTATCTGGCCTGAAGAAACAGAATTTGAAACTTTATTTAGAGAAGCCTTCCATATAGGTGCTCTACTCCGGGGCCTTTATCCCTTTTTGTAATCCCAGCTACTCAGGAGGCTTAGGTAGAAGTATTGAGGCCTGAGGATCTACCTGAGAAGTAACAACCAAAAAAGGTTTGAGGCATGGCTCAAGTAGAGCTTAAGAAAATGCCGCTGATTTCTGATTACCTTAAAGACCTCTCTGTGACTATCTCCGATAGTGGGTGTCTATAATCAGTTTAGGCTTAGTGTGGAGATGCATATAGGTAGAACAAGTAGATATTTCCTTTTTAAGAATTCAGCCTTTGAAGTGTAACTCGCTGGGAAGAGACTGGAAGGGAAGCCAAGCAGAACTGTGTTATTGAACTTGCTTGGAACACACAAATATCCCTGTCAGTTTCAGAAGGGTCAGTAAGAATCCTGCTCACTGAAAAATTTCATACATTGCAAGGAGATGAAATGGCATTGAGAATGAAATGAAATGTCATCCACGGTGAAATGAAATGTCTGGCAACAGGAAAAGGAGACGGACAAGGATGGTAGCGCTGACAGTCACAGGCAGACAGCCACTTAGCATAAGTTAATTTACTAGGCAGCTCAGTCCAAATGGATGTGGGTGTCAGGCTCTCGCTATGATATATTAGACCCAGACATGATGGGAGGAGGGCAGAAGGTGAGAGCCATTTTCAAGGACGCAATGCATTTTATGTATGAATTGCTTTAGCACAAGAAAGACCAAGAAAAACCCAACAGGTGTTTTCTCATTTTCTCTCTCCACCTTTGTTCCAATGCCAGCACTACTCTGAAAGGCAGGATCCATGCAGTTCAGATGCATTGAACTGAATGAGGTGTCTCCCTGGTGTTAGATTTTATCTGGAATCAGGGAGAGTAATGCATATGCCTGCATTCACATAAGTTAATTATGGTTAACTAGCCCTTGAGAGCCAACTACAAAGTAAGTCAGCCATATTATGCACTTGTCTTAGAATAAGACAAGTTACTCAATTTGAAATGTAGAGATGCAACCAAAAGATCCCCCTCTTTCTTTCCATATTGTGAACTCACATATACTAAGCAATACTCTACCACTGAGCTACATTGCCAGTATGACCTTGGTGTCTGAAACATGACATATTCTGAAAGATGAAAGATACATTTTGCTTTAAGTGCTTTTCCAGTATTAGCAGCTGACACATGATTTGTATTGAGGCATCAGAAGCATCTGGGGAAGGAAACCCAGAAGCAACCGTACAAAAAAAAAAAACAAAAACAAAAACACCAAGGAGGCTAGGAAGACAGTTCAACTGCAAGCCTTTCCCTTGACAACCTGTGGCACAGAGTAGATCCTCAGCTGCGTTAAACAGGAGGAGGAGAAGCTGCTACCTGAAGGAAGACTGAGGTCTCTAGACACTTGAACATGATTTCAATAATCTCCTAGTCAGTCTGCTTTTGCTTCTAGATGTAGAGAATGGTGGTCAACTGAAAAGAAGAGGGGGAAAAACCCAATGTTCTAGGCCGAGCAACCATATGCAATCTGGGTACAGCCTCCACCTGTGCAGCTGTTTGGTGCCAGCTGCAGCTTCCCTACCTGCCTGCTCTAAGTGCTGGTGCAGAGGCAGTGGGCTGCCGCAGGCAAAAATAGAAGAGGTGTAACCTGATCTGAAAAGTGTCTGTACTCTTGAAATCTTGGATTTAGATGTAAAATGGAATACTATCATACATGCACTGCAGGAGCTTATTGTATAAGGGAAATCTGTTGTATGCCTTCTCTTAAATGCAAACCTTGTTACTTCCAAGGAAAACAAAACAATTGGATTTTCACCAATATGCCCTCCAAGCTTGACTTTGAAGTGTAGCTTTTCCTATGGTGAGCTACATCCAATATTCTGAGATTTATTCTTGTAATCATCCTGTACTCCCTAGCAATAGAAAAATAAACCGCTGAAGTATAAAATACATTCAGTAGAAGTTTTTAGAAAGCATAGAGCCAACCAAAAGTTACTCTCCTTATATTTTGCCAGGAAAGAATTTATTTTTTACTGTTCTTTCACGTAAGAAAAAAAATTACCATCCACAGGTATAAGAACATGACATAAAGAACCGCTGGGCTGGCATATGATACATGCCTTTACCCCTAGGATGAATTATGAGTTCAAGGCCAGCCTAAGCACCTTATCAAGACTCCCTCACACCTCTGCCCCAAGGAAAGAAAAAGAATGATAGCTGATAGTCTTACAACAAATACAGGTGAAATATATTTTATAAATATATATATATATATGTAGTTTAGGAGAGTTACTATATAATTTTTTAAATATTACATTGTATATCACTGCTAGATACACATTTATTGGTTTATAGTTATATAAAATAAAGCATATTTATTCCCATGTTATACTTTCATTATTAAACTTAGCTTCTCAGAGATTGGTAAAGCAAACTGGGAGCAGGGACTAGAGACAGTTTAGTGGTAGAACATGTGTTTAATCCATGGGATACTGAGATTTGAGCCCTCACACGAGGAATAAGAAGAAAGCATCCAAACTTTTCTCTTGATTGGCCATATTCTCTGTGGAAAGGTAAGCAAGTTTTGCTGATGGCTGTCTCTGGTACACTCTTCCTGCTCAGCAGGCTCTGCTGAGTCTGGGGGTGGGGCTCTCAAGGACTCCTAGCTGAAGGTGGGCAGCTCCAGGGCTGGGAATACGTGGAGTTTATGGCAGAGACTTCTTAGCCTGGAAAAAGTTCTCCTCTTTGATGATCCCATATTTGGAAACCACTGTACTACAGGGAATAAAGGCCAAGTTTGCTTTTGTGGGCATGAGAGATGCAGAAGTACCGTACTACTGAGCTATATTTTCAGCTTCAAAAAAAGATTTTTATTTTTTGTGGTACTGGGATTTGAACTTAGGGGCTCATGTTTACTTGGCTTGCTTACCTGGAGCTCTGCACTTCAGTCATGCCTGAAGCACAGCTTTTTGCTAGTTTTTTGAAGATGAAGTCTTGAAGATTTTTCTGCCCCCGCTTGCTTTGAACACCAAACCTCCAGATCTCAGCTGGGACTGATCACTTGTTGAAGACACCAAGTTACAGCTGTCTGAAGAGATGATTACGGACACCTTATGCTATTTGATTCAGCTGTCTTCTTGCTATGTACTTTGTAAGAATGAGCTTATAAGCTAATCAGTAGACGTCTCTGTGGAATCTGTTGACTCAGTAGCACATCTCCCTTCACAGTTGCTTGATCCTTTGTAGGCTCTGTCTGGTTGCCCATCGTTCATGATCTTGACATCTAACCCTGAACCATTTACCCTGCTTTTTGCTCTGTCTGTCCACTTCCTAGCATTCCCAGACGCGTTGGTAGAAGGGTGTTTATGCAGATGAATGGGTGCTTGTCCTCGGCCCACTTTTCTGTGTACTGCTTGATGAGACTCAGGATTACTTCCATGGTTTTACATGTGGGAGAGTCACTTACGCTAGGTCTTTTTAAAAATGGCCACATTTTGTGATTCATCTTCTCACCACAGCTGCCAGGCATTTACCATTGATATTTCTTACTATTGGTCCATTTTCTGAGACACACTCTCTCCTCCCCACCTCTCTCCTCTTCCCCCACCCCAAGCCAAAACGGTGTTCTCTTATTTGGAACCCTGGTCCCTGCCTGTCTGCTCTGGTACTATTGTAAGCCCTTACTACATCCAGGATGAAAGCAGGCTCTCTCTACTCTTTTTTTAAGCAGCTCACTTGATTCCTTAATCCGTCAAGAAGGCACAGAAGGATTGCTAAGCACCAGGCCAGGGCCTGGCCCCGGCACCAGTGGTTTTCCTGTGTTCACATCCCCATGTAAACACCAAATAGGAGACAAAGCCCTTGGTCTTCATTTCCTGCTCTCTGGCTCGCCCCAAATTCTGCTCCTCTTCCTACCAAGGCCCACCCACTGAACCACAGACAGAGTTGTTTCGTTGTGCGGCTCCTGGCGTGTGTCTCCTATGAAAACAAAGGGGAAGGTAAGTTTTCTACCATTTCCCAACTAAATTGCCCTTAAGGTAACAATGCAGAAGGGAAGTTCACACCAGCTGTGCAGAACGCAGCCTGGTATCATGATGCAGAGGCCTGTGTTTCCTAAACTGGGGGAGAAGATCTGGAGTATGATTAATGACCATGGAAGCTCTGAGGGTGACTGGAGAGGGAGGTTGCACTTTGGTTTGCTAGATCCTTGCATCTAGAAGCAGATTGCTACCCCAAGACCCCCCCAAAATGGATTTTTTTCAATCCTACATACATTCTACAAAATGTTTACTGATCTTCTGAGTCATCAGATCCCCTAGGATCTATTTTCTTGATAGTCTTCTTTGATTCTATTGCCTTTAGGTGGAAAGGACATTTTTCTGGTGAGAAATTTTACTTTTATTATTTTGCAGCCCTGGGAATGGAACCCAGGCTGTGTTGCATGGCTGAGCTGATGGCCTACCACTGGCCTATACCCTCACACCTAGCAAGGACTTCAGAAAACATTAGTATTTTCTCTCTGTGATAAGGACTGAAGCCAGCCTGAAGGCATTTCAGACATGGGGAGGGCCACTTTTCTTGACTATATTGTGTTTTTTTTTGTTTAGCCTTTGTCAATTTAATGATGTGCATTCTTTATCTAAATTACTATTCTCATTTAGCCATTCATTCATTCACTAGTGTTGAAGACTGACTCAAGGCTTTCTGCTTGCTATAAGCATAATTTGCGCCATTTCCCCCAGTCCTTTTGCTTTTGGTTTTGTTTTCTTCCCCCCAGAGAATTTTGGCTAATTGCCTTGGATCAGACTCTTTAACTTCTACTTCCTGAGTAGTTGGGATTACAGGCATAAACCGCTATGCCTAGCTATATTTATGAAAAGACTATTGCACTGAGGTTAGAAGTTAGGAGTCAAAGGCCTGGGCTCTGTTTTGCCCCCTCTCAGCTGTTGTCAACTTGGGTAATTAATTGCTGTATCTTGGTTTTCTTATTTTAAAAAATGCAGAATATAAATCGTTCTTACCCTATGTTGATTATCAGCATGGGTAGCATGACATAAGCATTCAATAGTAACAGCTGGTGATACGCTAAAAGGACCTCTTTTCACCAAGTCAAAACAGAACCTCTTAGATCTCCAACTTTCAAGATTAGCTTGTTATATTGTTTCAGTGGGTTTACTTTTAGATTAATTTCATTATTATAGAGGTGATATACAGGGGTTATGTATACATGAGTCAAGTAATTATTTCAGTGTTTTATAGGTGCTAATATTCTAGTCTGTAGATTCTCTTGTCCTTCCTATTCATTCCTCCCCCTTCAATCCATTCTCTCATAAAAGTACACTTCTTTTTGTTTATGCTGGCACTTCTCCAGCTCCATTACCTTTTCCTTGAAGGCAAGTGACCTGGGCTTGTTCAGGTGTGATCCTCCCTAAAGGCACAGAAATGTACTGAATAAGGAAGCTTCTGGCAATAAGAATCTGTGCAATGACTCAGGTGAAGGGAATTTCCTTCTGCAGACTGCCTCGTCCATTTGCAGAGACCTCTTCATAACACTAGAGGGCACTGTTACAGCAACATTTCAACAGCAGGTGCCTAGCCAGGAAGAAAATTGAGACAGTGTCCTTCAGACTGTGGTGAGAAGTTATTACACGGGTAGTTTGAAGGCAACAGCTGGAATTTTATCAAATTCCTGAGTTGGAATTCTCTCATAATCTCTCCTTGTTTCTCACCTCTAGAAAACAATTCTGCTTTTCTTGAGGGGAGTAAGACCTCAATATAGGCAGAGCTGAAGCTTTTCTGACTTGTGACTTTGGTTCATCCGCTCCAGCTCTGACCCCCAAGCCAAGCCTGCTACTTACTGTATTTCAATCATCTGCCATCAATCAATCATCTTCACTTGGTAGCCCCACCCCACCCCCTGCCTGCACCTTCCATTCAAAAGAAAAAACTGCCCAGTCTTTTTCTTCCCCTCCACCTTTATACCCAATAGACTTCCCTTTCTCAACCTTCAGGACTGGTGGTTAGTATTGGATGTACAATCTAAAGTCTTCATTGGCCAAGTCCTGTGGATTTTATTACTCACCAGTTTTCTGAAGCTTTATCTTTTGTAAAATTGGAACAATAGTACTCACTTTGTAGAGTGGGAATTAGACTAAGAGCTGGGTGTCGGTGGCTCATGCCTGTAATCCTAGTTACTCAGGAGGCTGAGATCTGAGGATCGTGGTTCAAAGCCAGCCTGGGTAGGAAACTCCGTGAGACTCTTATCTCCAATTAACCAACAGAAAACTGGAAGTGGCACTGTGGCTCAAGTGGTACAGTGCTCGCCTTGAGCTGAAGAGCTGAGGGACAACGCTTAGGCCCTACCACCGACAAACAAAAACAGTAACTACACACAAAACAAATAAACTGAAACAAAAACAGACTAAGAACCCCTCTGAGCCTCCTCCTTAAACACTCAACTTGGTTCTTTTCATCTTCAAAGTATCCCTTAGTCTCTAGTCTTCTTTTAAAATCATTCCTTGATTATTGTAATATCCACCTCACTTTACTCTAGTATCAAGCCTACCTGGAGTCTTAGCACTTTCATATTGCACCTAGATGATCTTTCCAATACCCTAACCTCTTGTGAGTCTGCCTGCTACCTAACTTTAGCCTCTTACTCCTGCGAAGGTTCATACATTGAACCACACGGTGCAAAGGAACATTCTGTGGTGATGGACATGTTTCATATCTGTTCAGAATCACATGAGGTTACTGAGCACTCCAATTGGGCCAATGGGAGTGAGGATTGAGTTTTCAATCCTCTCTAATGTGTAACTAGTTTTAATGTAAAGCAATGTAGGCAATGACTGTGCTTGTATTCTCTTTGCTCTCCATTTCTAGAGACAAAGGTAACTCCTAGCTGAAGGTCCAATCATCATCATGCCTCAGAGGCCATTTCCTACCACAAAGAAATTCTCCTCCTTTTCTTTCTCTCCACAAGTCCTCATCAACCTACAGACCTGTTGCTATTGCTCCCTTCTTAATACTGGAGGGAAGGACACATCTTGGTGTACCCAAAGGATTCTTTTCCTTTTTGCTCTAGTGAGAAGGAGGAGGACACAGCAGTAACCAGATGGGATGTTGGGACCAAGAGAGGTTTTATTATCAAGAGGGGGGCCTGATATTCTCCTCATCCAAGCTGGCTCTCAAGAGGCATCTGATAGTTTTATTTAAAAAAAATCATTTAAGGCAAATTGTTTTTCATTGTCTATATTACTGACAGTTTAGGCTGGATAATTTCTTGTGGGGGGCTGTTCTGTGTGTGCTAGTGTTTGGAAGCATTCCTAGCCTAGGCTCTGGCTTCTCTTGGCATCACTCCTAATTCATTCCCAAATCCCCATTCGCACTTGATTGTGAGAATCAAAAATGTTCCTAGAGAGGGGCTGGGAAGGTGGCTCAGTGGTAGAGCGCTTGCCTTGCATGCATGAGGCCCTGGGTTCAATTCCTCAGCACCACATAAGCAAAAAGAAAAAAGCCGGACGTGGCGCTGTGGCTCAAGTGGTAGAGCGCTAGCCTTGAGCTGAAGAGCTGAGGGACAGCGCCCAGGCCCAGAGTTCAGGCCCCATGACTGGACACCCCCCCAAAAAATGTTTCTAGACATTGTCAAATGTCACCTAGGGGAAATGTCACCCTAGGATTGAGATCACTGAAGACATAGCATTGAAAGGGATATCAGAACCCTCCTGTCTCCTTCCCCTCCCCAACTGTCCTGTGGGAGCAGCTTCCTCCATGATGCTCTACTTCTCCCAGGCAGCAAGGTGAAGGACAAACGGCTGCAGGATAAAATCGCTAAAACCACGGGCCCCAGTAAACTTCTCCTTCAAGATTTTTTTCCAGGTATGTTTTATGATGGAAAGCTGAATAACCGGGAAAGGAAATCCTTTTTTGCTTTTGTGTCTTAACTACCCAATGTTTCCATGGTGGGGCCAGTTGGAATGGACAGGGGTAGGGGCATCACACACACTTAAATTACCCCAATATTATTTTCATTTTCCTATTTGAATTTAAGATATTCTTTAAAGTGGAAGAAAATATCTTCATCTTTTTGTTTTTTGGTAATACTAGGCATTGAACTCAGGGCCTCACACTTAGTAGGCAGGTACTCTACCACTTGAGCAATGCCTCCAGCCCCTTTTAACATTTGTTCTTTTCAAAGTGGCGTCACAATGTCCTGTTTGGTCTGTGATCTTCCTTCCTGTGCCTCCACATCCTTTTGTGGGGGATGGCAGGTGTACATCACCGTGCTTCCTTCCTAGCGGGGATAACAGGTGCAAGCCGTCACACTCAGCCACTGCTTGAGGTGGAGTCTCACGAACTTCTGCCTGAACTGGCCCTGAACCAAGATTCCCCAATACCTGCTTCCCAAGTAGCTAGGATTACAGGCTTAAACTACCATTGCCCCTTCACATACTTGCCGTTTTAACTGCAAAGTTATGTAAAATACCCCAGCACTTCTTTTAAAGTAAAAGTCTTTTTTCTTAACTAGCTGTGGTATCTTGGTAAATGCCCATGGGAAAAAAATCTGGTTTGATTAGTTATAATCAACAATTACTCAGAGACCCTGACAAGATTTTCAAGATAAACACTTGAAGAATACAGCAACAGAGAACTTGTAATATGCTTGCTCTTTCTTGAGATTTAGAATATCCTCAGTATTCCTGAATTTAGTTTGTATTTTTTTTACTAGCAGAGAGAGACTTTAGGTTAAAGTCTAATATTCCTCCACATTTACCCATTTATAAAACATCTTTTTTTCTCCTTTCTCCATCTTTCTTTTTTTTCCCATTTCAGAAAATGAGCAAAGTATGAAGTAGGCTGTGGGTTATCTATATCTATATACTACATATATCTTTCCTTATTGAGATACATATCTTCTACTTGTAGTTTCTTCAGCGCTTGTATCATGAAGAAATATTTTATTAAAGCTTTTTTATATCGAGATAATCATGTGACTTATCCTCCTTTATTCTGTTTATGTACTATATACTTATTATGTATTTTGAATGAACCTTGCATCTCTGTAATCATGCTACATGCTGTTTTTAATGTGTAGTTGCATTCAGTCTGCAAGTATTCCATTGAGAATTTTTGCATCTATCATCAGGGAATTTTTTAAATAATTTTCTTTTGTTGTATCTTTATTCTTTTTTTTGTACCAACCAGGCTAATACTGGCTTGTAGTAGTGTTCCTTTCCTTCCTGTTTTATGGAATAATTTGAGGAGCATTGGTGTTAGTTTTTCTTTAAACATCTGGTAGAATTCAACAATGATGCCACCTAAGCCTCAGTTTTTCTCTGTTGGTAGAATTTTTTTTCTTTTGTCTCCTTTTCTTTTCCTTCTCCCATTCCTACACTCAGGTTGAATATTTACTATAAAACATTATCAATTTTATTGCTTGTTTCAGATCTGGTTAGGTGGTTTATATCTTCCTGGTTCAATATTTGACAAGTCATATGCATCTAGAAATGTGTCCATTTCTTCTAGATTTTTCTACTTTATTAGAATATAAGCTATCAAAGTAGCCCCCAATGATCTCACTGGTTTTATTGTAATATCCCTTTTTGGGGGGGGTCCGGTCATGGGGCCTGAACTCTGGGCCTGGGCGCTGTCCCTCAGCTCTTCAGCTCAAGGCTAGTGCTCTACCACTTGAGCCACAGCACCACTGCCAGCTTTTTTCTTTTTTTGCTTATGTGGTGCTGAGGAATCGAACCCAGGGCCTCATGCATGCAAGGCAAGAGCTCTACCACTGAGCCACCTTCCCAGCCCCTGTAATATTCCTCTTTTTATCTCTTATTAATTTGAATCTTTTCCCTTTTTGGCTGGCTTTGCCAGTCTTACTTTATATTTCCAAATAATCAGTCCTTTCATTGATTCTTTGTATTACTCTTTTAGTTTGCTTTTACTGATATCTACCTTGATCTGTATTATTTCTTTCCATATGCTGATTTTAGCCTTAAGTGGTTTTTGTTTGTTTTTTAAGGGATTGGGATACATCATAGCACTATTACAATTAGAACTCAGGGCTTTTCACTTGTAACCTCTTGGTGATCAATTATGATGAACTCCAACTCCCAATTCTTAATCGTGTGTGTGTACCTTATCTTAGACGTACACTCAAAATGGTTTATCTGAGCCATGTCTCCATGTACCACAGCCCTTAGCTCATTTGCCTGTATATCTCTTCAAGAATTTTCTCCAGGGGCTGGGAAGGTGGCTCAGTGGTAGAGTGCTTGCTTTGCATGCATGAGGTCCTGGGTTCAATTCCTCAGCACCACATAAGCAAAAAGAAAAAAGCCGGAAGTGGCGCTGTGGCTCAAGTGGTAGAGTGCTAGCCTTGAGCTGAAGAGCTGAGGGACAGTGCCCAGGCTCAGAGTTCAGGCCCCATGACCGGACCCAAAGGACCCAAAAAAAGAAAAAAAGAATTTTCCCCAGTTTCTGAATTATTACATTGAAGGCTCCTTATACTAAAGTGAGCTAATATTTTAAAATTTTTATTGTTATTATAAAAGTGATGTACAGAGGGGCTACAGTTACGTAAGGCAGGTGAAGAATACATTTTTGGACAATGCCATCCCTTCCCTTGCTCTCTCCCAGTTCCCCACCCCCATCCTTACTTGTTAATTTTTTTAAAAGAATTTTTACCTGCATCAAGGCCAAGGGACTGGGGGTGCTTTGCAGTTACAGGTAGAAAGTCCCTTGGAAAATTTTGAACTCACTGGCAGAGAGACACATTGGAATGATTTGGCAAGTTTTCATTTTGTTTTCTTGGCTTTGGGGAATAATATTTAAAAAGAAAACTTAAAATTCTTAGGCTTCCAGCCCTTAATACTCTCCTAGTGTTTGCTCCCTGGTATTCAAGCTAAATTTGGTTCACAAATCCCACTCCTACAGCATGACAAGTCATGTTTCTACTTTTTAATATCTGACGCTCAAGGTATTTTCAGATGAATAAATGCACACATTCCCAGCAGGCGGGAAACCCACCTCACAAGTTTGTCAGCATCACACGTGGTGAGCAGCTTAGGAAGCCTGCTGTTCTTGAAACTTGTTCCAGGAGAGCACTGAGCTCTCTGGAACCTATTCAACTCTGATTTTTAAGATCCAGGATTATCATTTGATTTGATCTTCCACAGCTTTTTCCCCTTTGGCAGCAGAATAGGTTGTTTGCTTAAAAAAATGATGGGAAAAATATGGCCCTGTATCCCACTGTATCCTGCCAGATCAACATTGTAAGCAAGTCGATGTAAATCTCCCTTAAGTTAGACCTTCTGCTCTCTCTCTGGTTCCAGAGGAACAAATAATAATGAAACTGGTAGGTGGGTTGCACCTGAACATTAGGGAATTGACTCCAACAGGGTAGAAAGGCCACTGGAAACATCATGAGGGGCCTTGGTGGCATTTTGACCTCTGTACATTTTAATTCCTGTTTCTAACAAGGAGCAAATCCTGCCTGTAGCAGTGTACCATCTCTATACACATATCTTTAGGTGGACCCTCCGTGGAGATGGAGATCGAACTCTATGCAGAAGCGTTTGACAGGCAGAACATTTCCTGTCTTTTATCCTCCTCCTTTGCCCACTGTATCATGCCTCCCACAGATGGGTGACAGCACCATCCTCTTCCTCAGCCTTCTTTGAAGTGTCTCTTTCTCCTGAGAAGCTCCAGTGGGAGGCTTGGTCAGTCAGTGTGGAAGGGATCCTCCTACCTCGGCCTTCCAAGTAGTATAATAAGGTTTTAATGTTGTTCCTTCCCTAGTCTCCAGCAACTTCTCACTCTTTTGTTAAAGACTGTTTTAAGAAAACAGTGAAAAAGACTGAAAAGAGGAAGATATCGAAAGGGACCAAGAGTTGATAGGGCAGAGTTTTTCCTATGATTCTAGGATTCAGGAAGGGAAAACAAAGGAGGATCTTGGGTCTTAGGAAGAAACGTTGAGATTCCCCATGGTTTCCAGCTGGGGAGTAGACAAGTCGGCCATCCGTCTCTTCCTCCTGACACTGGGTAGCTCTGGGTGTGGATGGGGAGGGGGGAGGAGTGACTGGTAACTGCCACAGTAACATTACTGACTTGAATTCGAGCCAGTCACCCTGGTCTCTGTTCCTTCCACATCATTAGACACTTCTTACAACCTTGTAAGGAGAAAGTCTTCTCTTGAGGGACTCTCTTGAAACACCTTGTTTTCAATAAGGAGAGAAAAAAAATTATGCAAAGAAGACTTAAAAAAAAGCTTTTTCTCAAAATTAGGTAGCGAGAAACATTGGCAGAGAGTGAATTCCTAAGACTCTTTCATCATAAGGGACCCTCTGTGCTTGAAGGCCTGACTCTTGCTCAGGTAATTCATGCTGTAGCCGCTTCATTCCCCATCAGGGAAGGTTTCCTTAGAAAGAAGATAGAAGCTCTATGCTACTAGTGTGTGACTTTCACACACTGTGTTTATCTTTTTTGTTCCTGGGTGAGTGATGGGAGAATCTAGAGGCTCCCTGACACTCAGCAAGCCCCAGCTGGGAGAAATACCTGAGGGCCACAGTCAGCCAGAGAGTGGTCCCTGGGGTGGGGTGCTCCTGCAAGGACCCAAAGCTTGCAAAAAGCCATTCGCTTTTTTTTAAGGAAAGGAAAAGTGGGAGTCTTTGAGCCAGTTTTTCCATGTGTGGTAGAAGCTCTGGGTGTTTGATTTTTCTAAGTCTATTCTTTGAAGTCGCGTGGGGAGAAAGGCAGTGCTGTCCAAGAACATACAGGCTGTGAGCCCCAGCTCCCATCAACAGCAGCAAAGAAGTCATTTTGCCTTTGAGATGGGAAACCAAAGCCTTGGGGGATGTGGGGACTGAAAGTCCCCGAGCCAAAATGATGGGTTGCTCCCAGGAGACCCACAAAAATGAGACTGTGGCCTGTCCTCAATCCAGGAGGACATTTTTAAAATAGCAGCAAAATAGATATTGAGCTGGGCAATCAATCAAGTCATCAGATAAGTGGGCCAGATTTTCTGCTACTTTTTCTCACTTGATCACAAAGTCATTAAGTGACATTGCTTGAGAAGAAGTCAAAGAAAATAGGAATGAATATTTATCTTCTCTTGAATTAGAGAAAGCCTTTCTAAGCGTGACAGTGAAACACTGAACATAAGGAGAAAGATCTACGAATTTGACAAGGTGAAAAAAATGCAGGTAGGTTTTTCAAAGACCATTACAAACAATAGTATGGGCAAGTAATAATCTTGAATAATGTCTTCATCATACATAACAGACAAGGATTGAAAATCTTAATAGAAGGCTGGAGGTGTGGTTCAAATGGTAGTGTCCCTGCCTACAAGGAGTATGGCTCTGAGTTCAAACCCCAGTATGACAAGGAAAAAAAACAAGAAAAATGAAAATAGCCTGTAATTTTCTGAAAAAAGTGCATAAAACTGGTAAATAAGGAAATTTACATTAAACAATTCCCAGGAATTGCGCATTGACTCATCCTAAGCAGTAAAAAATTGCATGTGTTTATGGGTCCCTCTGGGTCCTCCTCCCTCCACCCCAAGCCTCTTGTCCACACAAGAGTTTCCTCACTATTAAATAAAATTCAAAGAAGGCTACAAGTGGTTTGGACAGGGCACCTACCCTGGGACCAATGCAATCTAGTTTTGTCAGAGTTATTGAGCTCCGGTTGGTTGCAGGAGGCAGTGTAGACAAGTCACTGGTTGGCTGAGTAAGCTGTCATTACAGCAGTCATTTTTTCGGGCCTCATGTCCACTTTCTCATAAGTGATTGCCTTGTTGGTTAAGAGTTCTCAGAACCGTGTAGTTCTGGTAGCTGCCTAATTCACAAATGGGTTTCTTCTTTGCTCAGTGAAACTCTACTTGGCATGGTGGATCTGAGTCATTTCCCATTTAACAGCAGCTTTGCCTCTAACAGCTGCAGCTCTGGACTTTTTGGACTGAAGTGTCAGTCTTTCAGGAAAATGAGACACTGTCTCTCCCACCTGCAGAGCCCCCGTGAGTGGTACACTGCCGAGCACTAGAGCCCCACATCTCTGCTTGTTTGCAGGATGGATGACAAAACACCATGGGATGGAC